>NC_042966.1:14987188-15292188 GCF_901001165.1 Salmo trutta
ACATACATACATACATACATACACACACACACACACACACATACATACATACATACATACATACATACATACATACATACATACATACATACATACATACATACATACATACATACATACATACATACATACATACATACATACATACATACATACATACATACATACATACATACATACACACACACACACACACATACACACATACACACACACACACACACACACACACACACACACACACACACACATAAAGACACACATAAAGATACATACATACTATAATGGTTTCTCTTTCTCTCTTGCTCAGGTTTCTCATGGGCAACCTGCAACTTTCTCATATGCATAATAATTCCTTCAAAGGAGCAGAGGGGCCGGGGTTCCTGTAAGCATGGCTCCACAACAACACGTCCGTGACAACATCAGCTGTCATTTGTTTTTGTGTCAAAGTGTTGTTGTTGTTGTTGTTGTTGTTGTCTGTGTGTATTTAGAGACATCTCTCGTACAGCGCTGAGTTCCCTGCCAGAGTCAGTGCTGGGTGAAGTTGAGCATCTGTCCGCTGTCTCGGTGTTCTCACTCAGAGCGCTGCCTCCCCTGTCCCTATTCACAAAGCTACGGCAGGCTAACCTCACCTACCCATCTCACTGCTGCGCCTTCCATAAACACCAGAGGAACAGGTACACACACAAACACACACTCCGAGATAGAATATATCTGTGTATATTATGTCCCATATAAATGAGTGTGTGTGTGTGGGTATTTTCGCATTCTTGCGTGCATTTGTCAGGACCTTCCGGATGAACTCGGCGTGCTTTAAACCCGGGGCTCAGGACAACCTCCACTTCTTCATGGACTTCTGTTTAAATTGGACGTCTGTGGCCTGTAGTCCCGCCCCCGATGCCTTCAACCCCTGTGAAGACATTATGGGCTCCGCCCCTCTACGTGTCCTCATCTGGATCATCTCTGTGCTCGCACTGTTAGGCAACACCATCGTGCTGCTTGTGTTGCTAGGTCAGTAAAAAAAAGTAAAAAAATGTTTTATGTTTATTAGAAACTCTCAAGCCATATTTATCACAATAGCTGTTTTTAATCACAACTGTTTTTATCACAATACAAATGTGTGAATGATGACAAAATGTTGTAATGAAAGCAGTTATCGTATTAAAATACTTTCTTGTGATAAAAGTTATTACTAAACTTCCCCCTCCCCATTCTCGGTTGCTAGGCAGCCGAGCGAAGATGACGGTGCCACGCTTCCTGATGTGCCACCTGTCCTTTGCCGACTTGTGTATGGGCGTATACCTGGTGGTCATAGCAACAGTGGACGTGCGTACGAGAGGTCTGTACTACAACCACGCTATCAGCTGGCAGACCGGGGCGGGCTGTGACATCGCCGGGTTCTTCACTGTGGGTATACTGTAGACCTAGGAGGGTGTGTTTGTGTGTGTGTGTGTGTGTGTGTGTGTGTGTGTGTGTGTGTGTGTGTGTGTGTGTGTGTGTGTGTGTGTGTGTGTGTGTGTGTGTGTGTGTGTGTGTGCCTTAGCCTTCGTATACTGGAGTGTTCTGAACGCTTAGAACTGATGCTCTAACAGAGGCGCTATACTGTATGTGCAGGTGTTTGCCAGTGAGCTGTCTGTGTTTACTCTGACGGCCATCACCCTGGAGCGCTGCCACACCATCACCCACGCCCTCAGACTGGACCGCAAACTCCGCCTCCGACACGCCTGTGCTGTCATGGCTACCGGCTGGGCCTTCTCCTGTCTGGCGGCTCTGCTACCCACTGTAGGGGTAAGCAGCTACAGCAAGGTGAGGGATGTGTGACACTACCTGTTTTTCTACACGTATTATTTTGCACAGCTTCTATGCTAATTTGGGTATTGTGTGTGTGTGTGTGTGTGCGTGCGTGTGCGTGTGTGTGCGTGTGTGTGCGCGTGTGTGTGTGTGTTTCAGGTGAGTATCTGCCTGCCCATGGATGTGGAGTCGCTGCCGTCTCAGGTGTTTGTCATGTTCCTCCTGCTGCTGAACGTGGTGGCCTTCCTGTGCGTGTGTGTGTGCTACCTGAGCATCTACCTGTCCGTCCGTAACTCCTCCTCCCCCCCAGCCAGTGCTGAAACCCGCATGGCTCAGCGGATGGCCATCCTCATCTTCACTGACTTCTTGTGTATGGCGCCTATTTCCTTCTTCGCCCTCTCTGCCGCACTCAAACTGCCCCTCATCACCGTCTCCGACTCCAAGCTGCTATTGGTCCTCTTCTACCCAATAAACTCATGCGCCAACCCCTTCCTGTACGGATTATGCACCCGGACATTCCGCCGGGACTTCTTCCTGCTGGCAGCGCGATATGGCCTGTTTACGACCAAAGCCCAGATCTACAGGACAGAGAGTTTCTCCGTCCAGCAGGCTGCATGGATCCAAATGTCGCCCAAAGCCTCCCACGGGACGCTGTGTTAACTGGTTCACATCAGCCAAGCCACCGGACCCCTACTGAAACCCTGACCTTTAACCCCTCACCCCTGAACCCAAGACCAGGCACGGGACACTGTGGCTGGTTTAAACAACAACAGCTTCTCTGAGAGGGATGGGACCCTGATGCCTCAGAGGACGCATACACACGTACGCACTCATACACACATGCACACAGACACACACAGGACTGCAGGAGGTGTGTGCAGTAACAGGTAGCTAGCTGTTTAATAGTAGCAGATGGCTGTTTAGTAGTACTTTAGTTAGTTTGTGTTTGACTCCACAAATTCACCTGATCGCATCAACATACTGAACCCTCTCTCTACTTTCTACCTCCTCCCTCTCTCTATCTCTCTTTCCCCTCCCCCTGTCTTCTCCATACAGAGTAAATACAGTTCAAGACGTGTTCAATGTTTTGAAGAGATATGTAAAGATGTTTGTTTGTTTGTTGTTGCTTCCAGACCTGGGTCAAATACAGATACAAAGAGGTGCTTTGTGTTTTTGAGGTGTGCCTAAAGTTTGCATTCCATTCAGCAGGGCAAACCCAACCAACAGGAGAAGTATTTTAAACGACTTTAAATTGTTTACTTAACCCAGGTCTGGTTCTTTCACGAGTTCTGTTTATTGGTTGTAGAAAAAAAGGTGTTTATATGAGTTGTGCATCTACTGTTGTTGATAAATCTCTATGATTGTGCATTTTACCAAGAGTGAGAATGTTACTGAGACTTGGAGTTGAGGTATAGTGTGTACTGGCTGCACATAGAGAAGCCAAAACGAACACATGAACACAGGCACACTCTCACACTCTCACACACACACACACACACACATTTTTTAGCAGTTTCTTGTGTTATCAGAAACATTCTGTCCTTCAGCACATCCAGTTTGTTCAAGGACAATGACCAATCCCCCAACCCTTCTGTGTGTGTTTGTGTGTGTGTGTGTGTGTGTGTGTGTGTGTGTGTGTGTGTGTGTGTGTGTGTGTGTGTGTGTGTGTGTGTGCGTGTGTGCGCATGCGCGTGTGTGTGTTTGCGTGTGTGTGGGAGGAGAGGTTACACAGCTGCACTCAGCCCGTTCATCAGGAGGGAAATGGCTGGTAGATAGTCTATCAAACACACACACACTCCAAAGATGTTATTTCAAGGTTGCAGGTGCGAGGCATGTCCATGGGTCCACCTCAATGTGGAAACACTCTCATGCCCAGTCCCAAATCAACCCCTGGCCTAGCCCCTGGGCCTAGCTCCTACCACGTACCACCTACCGCATACACATGAAAGGACCATTAGAGGACATTGCACCATATTTCTAGTCCGTCCCCTAATGATCAAATTCACAAAAAAGGTGACTATGTTTAGCAGGGGCGCAACTTTCACTGGAGACGGGGGATATGTACTGTTTTGAGCCCCCGACCTGAAGATCAGCAACGTCATCGTGATTCGACCTTGTTTTTTTCAGAGTTCCCAGTTGTCTTGAAAGCACCATAAATCCAGAGAATGCCAGACTTTGATGAGAGTTTGATGAATTTGCCCTCGAAGGACCACCGCGCCACCTTCCTGTGCAAGTGAGCACAGCACAACAAGGTGAGTCCAAAAATGTATTGTATGCTGATGCATAAATGATGTAATATGGCAGGGAGATATGTATGGGCCGGAGGAGATGGCTGCCGTTTTACGGGCTCTTAACCAATTGTGCTATTTGTAACTTATTTTGTACATAATGTTTCTGCCACTGTCTCTTATGACTGAAAAGAGCTTCTGGATATCAGGACAGTGATTACTCACCTCGTACTGGAAGAAGATGTTTTCTTTAACGAGTCGGACGCAAAGGATTTACTTCAGACACCTGACAAGGCCAACATCCCTGTCATTCGCATGAGAAAGAGATGGAGACATCGGGGATGTAGGTCGGGTGCCTTGTAAGGATCCGACGGCAAGTGGGTAATATGCCTCTACCATCAGTCCTATTAGCCAACGTACAATCATTGGATAACAAAATAGATGAGCTACGATCACAAATATCCTACCAACGGGACATTAAAAATTGTAATATCTTATTTTTCACTGAGTCGTGACTGAACGACGGCATAGATAATATACAGCTGCCGGGGTTTACGCTGCCTCTGGTAAGACAAGGGGTGGCGGTCTGTGTATATTTGTAAACATCAACTAGTGCATGAAATCTAATATTAAGGAAGTCTCGAGGTTTTGCTCGCCTGAGGTAGAGTATCTCATGATAAGCTGTAGACCACACTATTAACCAAGAGAGTTTTCATCTATATTTTTCGTAGCTGTCTATTTACCACCACAAACCGATGCTGGCACTAAGTCCGCACTCAATGAGCTGTATAAGGCCATAAGCAAACAGGAAAACACTCATCCAGAGGCGGCACTCCTAGTGGCCGGGGACTTTAATGCAGGGAAACTTAAATCAGTTTTATCTCATTTCTACCAGCATGTTAAATGTGCAACCAGAGGGGGAAAAAATCTAGACCACCTTGATTCCTGCTTACAAGCAAAAACTAAAGCAGGAAGCACCAGTGACTCGGTCAATAAAGAAGTGGTCAGATGACGCAGATGCTAAACTACAGGATTATTTTGCTAGCACAGACTGGAATATGTTCTTCCGGTGGCATTGAGGAGTACACCACATCAGTCACTGGCTTCATCAATAAGTGCATCGATGACGTCGTCCCCACTGTGACAGTACATACCCACCCCAACCAGAAGCCATGGGTTACAGGCAACATCCGCACTGAGCTAAAGGGTAGAGCTGTGGCTTTCAAGGAGCGAGACTCTAACCCGGACGCTGATAAGAAATCCCGCTATGCCCTCAGATGAAACATCAAACAGGCAAAATGTCAATAGAGGACTACAATTGAATCGTCCTACCCTGGCTCTGACGCTCGCCGGATGTGGCAGGGCTTGCAAACTATTACAGACTACAAAGGGAAACACAGCCGCAAGTTGCCCAGTAACACGAGCCTACCAAATGAGCTAAATTACTTTTATGCTCACTTCAAGACAAACAACACCGAAGCATACATGAGAGCATCAGCTATTCTGGACAACTGTGTGATCACGCTCTCCGTAGCCGATGTGAGTAAGACCTTTAAACAGGTCAACATTCACAAGGCTGTAGGGCCAGACGGATTACCAGGACGTGTACTCCGAGCATGTGCTGACCAACTGGCAAGTGTCTTCACTGACATTTTCAACGTGTCCCTGACTGAGTCTGTAATATCAACATGTTATAAGCAGACCACCATAGTCCATGTGCCCAAGAACACTAAGGTAACCTGCCTAAATGACTACCAACCCGTAGCACTAACGTCTGTAGCCATGAAGTGCTTTAAAAGGCTAGTCATGGCTCACATCAACACCATTACCCTGAAACCCTAGACCCACTCCAATTTGCATAATGCCCCAACAGATCCACAGATGCAATCTCTATTGCACTCCACACTGCCCTTTCCCACCTGTACAAAAGGAACACCTACGTCAGAATGCTATTCATTGACTTCAGCTCAGCGTACAACACCATAATGCCCTTAAAACTCATCACTAAGCTAAGGACCCTGGGACTAAACACCTCCCTCTGCAACTGGATCCTGGACTTCCTGACGGGCTGCCCCCAGGTGGTAAGGGTAGGTAACAACACATCTGCCAAGCTGATCCTCAACACGGGGGCCCCTCAGGGGCGTTTACTTAGTCCCCTCCTGTACTCCCTGTTCACCCATGACTGCATGGCCAGGCACAACTTCAACACCATCATTAAGTTTGCAGACGACACAACAGTCAACGATGAGACAGCCTATAGGGAGGAGGTCAGAGACCTGGCTGTTAGGTGCCAGGATAACAACCTCTCCCTCAACGTGATCAAGACAAAGGAATTGATTGTGGACTACAGGAAAAGGAGGACCGAGCACACCCCCATTCTCATCAACGGGGCTGTAGTGGAGCAGGTTGAGCGCTTCAAGTTCCTTGGTGTCCACATCACCAACAAACTATCATTGTCCAAACACACCAAGACAGTCGTGAAGAGGGCACGACAAAGCCTATTCTCCCTCAGGAGAATAAAAACATTTGGCATGGGTCCTCAGATCCTTAAAAGGTTCTACAGCTGCACCATCGAGAGCATCCTGACTGGTTGCATCACTGCCTGGTATGGCAACTGCTCGGCCTCCGACCGCATGGGACTACAGAGGGTAGTGCGTACAGCCCAGTGCATCACAGGGGCCAAGCTTCCTGCCATCCAGGACCTCTATACCAGGCGGTATCAGAGGAAGGCCCTAAACATTGTCAAAGACTCCAGCCACCCTAGTCATAGACTGTTCTCTCTGCTACCACATGGCAAGCGGTACCGGAGCGCCAAGTCTAGGTCCAAAAGGCTTCTACCCCCAAGCCATAAGATTCCTGAACAGCTAATCAAATAGTTATTTGCATTGTCCCCCCTATTCTCTGGTTATTATCTATTCATAGTCACTTTAACTCTACCTACATGTACATATTACCTCAATTACCTCGACTAACCTGTGCCCCGGCACATTGACTCTGTATCGGTACCCCCTGTTATTTTACTGCTGCTCTTTAATTATTATTTTTTATTATTATTTCTTACTTATCTATTTTTGACCTAACACTTATTTTTCTCAAAACTGCATTGTTGGTTAAAGGCCTGTAGGTAAGCATTTCACTGTAAGGTCTACACCTGTTGTATTTGGCGCATGTGACAAATAACATTTGATTTGATATACTGTCTGTAGATAAGAAAGTAATACTAAGTGTATGTTGTGTAGTAAGCTGTTAGTAGCCCATGTGCCTTCCCCTCATAATTTTGCCTACTGTTCTGACTGGGTGGTGCACATGTAGCATATGGCCTGTTTTAGAGAAATCTAATCATCTAATATTGTAAGAGCTTTCATTGTCTGCTTATATGCCCCTTTTGTTTATCCTACGGTTCTGACTTGGTGTACAGGGAGAATACTGTAAGAACGGCTGTCACGTTCGTCGTAGGAAGGAGACCAAAGCGCAGCGTGGGTATTGCTCCACATCTTTTATTTTTAATGTGAAACTTTGCAAAACAAACAATAAACTACAAACAAAACACAAACCATGACGAAAGAGGTGCAACATGCACTAACTCAAAATAATCTCCCACAAACACAGGAGGGAAAAACAACTACTTAAATATGATCCCCAATTAGAGACAACGATGACCAGCTGCCTCTAATTGGGGATCATACAAAAATTCCAACATAGAAAAAAGAAACTAGAACCAAACAACATAGAACTAAATATACTCCCCCAGTCACGCCCTGACCTACTCTGCCATAGAAAATAAGAGCTCTCTATGGTCAGGACGTGACAGTACCCCCCCCCCCCCAAAGGTGCGGACTCCGGCCGCAAAACCTGAAACCAAAAGGGAGGGTTAGGGGGGTGTCTAGTGTTGGAGGTGGTTCTGGTGCGGGACAAAGAACCCTCTCATCCTGCGAACCCGCCAGCATCGGTGGAGGCTCTAGACTGCCGACCATTGCTGGAGACTCCGGACCGTCGCTGGAGACTCCAGACTGCGGGCCGTCTCAGGAGGTTCCGGACTGTGGAACTGTCGCCGGAGGTTCCGGACTGTGGAACTGTCGCCGGAGGTTCCGGACTGTGGAACTGTCTCCGGAAGCTCTGGACTGTGGAACTGTCGCCGGAAGCTCTGGACTGGGAACTGTCGCCGGAAGCTCTTGAACGGGAAGGCGCACTGGAGGCCTGATGCGTGGGGCCGGCACAGGTGGCGCCAGACTGGTAACACACACCTCAGGGCGAGTGCGGAGACCAGGCACAGGACGCACCGGACTGGGCAGGCGCACTGGAGGCCTAGTGCGTAGAACCGGTGCAGGATATCCTGGACCGAGGAGACGCACTGGAAACCAGGAGCGCAGAGCCGGCACAACCCGTCCTGGCTGAATGCTCCCTTAGCCCGGCAAATGCGGGGCGCAGGCACAGTGCGCACCGGGCTATGAATGCGCACTGGAGATACAGTGAGCATCACAGCATAACACGGTGCCTGACTGGTCACACGCTCCCCACGGTAAGCACGGGGAGTTGGCTCAGATCGAAACCCTGACTCCGCCAATCTCCCCGTGTGCCCCACCCAAAATAAATATTTGGAGCTGCCTCTCGGGCTCCCGTCGTTGCCTCCATCATTCCTCGTATCGTCGCCGTTCCTCTTTTGCTGCCTCTATCTCCTCCCTTGGACGGCGATATTCCCCAATCTGCGTCCAGGGCCCCTTGCCGTCCAAGATCTCCTCCCATGTCCACTCCTGGCCACGCTGCTTGGTCCTCTGGTGGTGGGAGATTCTGTCAAGTTCGTCATAGGAAGGAGACCAAAGCACAGCGTGGGTATCGTTCCACATCTTTTATTTTTAATGTGAAACTTTGCAAAACAAACAATAAACTACAAACAAAACACAAACCGTGACGAAAGAGGTGCAACATGCACTAACTCAAAATAATCTCCCACAAACACAGGAGGGAAAAACAACTACTTAAATATGATCCCCAATTAGAGACAACAATGACCAGCTGCCTCTAATTGGGGATCATACAAAAATCCCAAAATAGAAAAAATAAACTATAACCAAACAACATAGAACTAAATAAACTAGATAAACCCCCCCAGTCACGCCCTGACATACTCTACCATAGAAAATAAGAGCTCTCTATGGTCAGGACGTGACAACGACCCATTTTCTGAATTCTATCGCTGTACATTTCAAAAGCGCTGAACAAATAGTTATATTTGCAGGGGTGTAGTGCTGCTGGAGCACACCTAAGCGCCACTTTTCACAATGGCGCTTGTTTAGTAAAGGTAGATCAAAGCTGAATCCACATCTTGGAAGATCACAACGATAGTATAATGTTACTGTTACACCAAAAACACCATCGCATTTCTTCTGAGATTTTAGGATGGTTAGCTGAACAGTCCCCAAAAATGATAATGTTGCCAAAACTCCACAAAGCGCACACACTAGGCAGAATGTGCTTTGATTTAAACAAAATACAGGAAGGCTATATAGTTTTTTAACACCATCTGCTTTAATTTGCTCACAAAACAGTCATTCAAGAGTATTAATATTAATGCATATTCCCATGAAAAACTGATTTAGATCAAATGATTGGAATGCAGTTGCAGTTTGGACATTTCACTGGTAAAACCAGAAGAATTATCATTCACAACTGACAGTGATGGTGCCACGGTCTATTTTGAAGTTAGGTGTGCCTAACTTGGTGTGCTGCCAAATCATCCTGTTGTCCCGCATTTGGGCATTTTAAATGTGGTCATCCTAACCCCGACCCTACACTTAGACACAGGCAGTAGCGCAGACACATCACATTGTCAGTAGAGTACTGCGTTTCTCAACCATTTCGGTGTCAGTGACTAGCGAGACATGGTCCTCCTCTTTTTTAACCAGCTCATGTTTAAAACAAATACAATATGTAAAAATACACTGGAGATACGACTCACCACTATAACTGTGCCTCTGCTGTAGCCATTTTGTTTGCCTCCTTTCCATTTCCTGTTGTGCTGTCTGTCCCAGCATATTTTCTGCTGTCTCTCTGTGCTTCTTTGGGTCTCTGTCTGTATGCATGTCTGCCTGTCTGCTTAAGCCTTATACTTTATAAAAGCCAAGCTAACGACTTAGGCTATATTGCAAATTAGTGCCTGTCATGTGTTCCCCTGAATCAACAACTATCCTAAATGTTAATTACTATTACAGGGCTCCAGACTGACATTTTTCCCTGGTGTCACTGACTTTTACAGTTGGTGGCACAGGCACCAGCCGAGAATTGGTCAGACCCATTCACCCAAGTCATGAGTAAATCATCTTATAAATTCATTCATAGTGCTTTATTAAGAAGTGTAATAAATAGACTTCTGAGGTATTCAAGAAATAAGTTGTTTCATCTAACACATCCAAGCAGGAATGCATGACTCAATATATTTTGTACAACCTAATCCAGTGATTGTGGGTGAATTTTGGGTTGACAATTAGACTATAGTTGCTATTGTTATTATAGTTGCTATTGCTATAGAGACAGCAGGAGCGGTAGAGATACTCTCAATGATCGGCTATGAAAAAGCCAACTGACACTTACTCTTGAGTTGCTGACTGTTTGCACCCTCGACAACTACTATGATTATTATTATTTGACCATGCTGGTCATTTATGAACATTTGAACATCTTGGCCATGTTCTGTTATAATCTCCACCCGGCACAGCCAGAAGAGGACTGGCCACCCCTCATAGCCTGGTTCCTCTCTAGGTTTCTTCCTAGGTTTTGGCCTATCTAGGGAGTTTTTCCTAGCCACCGTGCTGTAGTTTGGTCAGGACGTGGCAGAGGAAATTTTGTTTATGTGGTTCGGGGTGGTGATTTATTTAGTAGGGTGTTTGTTTAGTTAGCTCCGGGTTTTTTGGGGTTATGTTCTATGTTTGTATTTCTATGTGGTTTCTAGTCTGTTGTATTTCTATGTCTAGTTGATTGGGGTTGGACTCTCAATTGGAGGCAGGTGTTTTCTAGTTGCCTCTGATTGAGAGTCCTATATATGGGTATGTGTTTGGTTAAGTGTTTGTGGGAGATTGTTCTTGGATTGCTGTGTTGCCGTCAAGACTGTTATTTTGGCGTTCATCGTTTTGTTATTTTTGTATACGTGTTTGTTTGGTTTTTTCATTCTTTTCCCGTCAATAAAGAAGATGAGTATACATGTCCCTGCTGCGTTTTGGTCCTCTCCTTACGACAACTGTGACAGAATCTCCCACCAAACATGGACCAAGCAGCGGAGGAAGGAGCGGCAACAGGTGGAATATCGGGAGACATGGGCAGAGATGAGGATAAGAATTTCCAGGGCTATGGAGGAGTTAAGGGAGCCTGAGAGGCAGCCCCAATAATTTTTTTGGGGGGGGCACACGGGTAGTTTGGCTGGGCGAGGATTGAGCCCCAGGCCAAATCCCCGTACCTTTCCCAAACAATCAGTGACTGGACAGGTCCCGTGCTTCGGGGTGATGGGTGCTGTGATGAGGCCGGGTATTTTCAGGCCGGTACGCGTAGTACCAGCGCCCCGCATTTGCCAGGGGGAAGTGGGCATCCAGCCAGTAAGGGCGATGCCAGTTCTGCGCTCGAGACCGCCAGTACGCCTCTACGGTCCAGTGTTTCCCGTTCCACGCACTAGCCCTGAGGTGCGTGTCTCCAATCTGGCACATCCTAAGCCAGCACCACGCATCAAGCTTCCAGTGTGTCAGCCTAGTGCAGTACGTCCTGTTCCCGCTCCCCGCACTAGCCCTGAGGTGCGTGTCCCCAAACTGGCACGTCCAGTACCAGCACCACGCATCAGGCTTCCAGTGCGTAATAGTAGTTCCTCTCGGCCGGTTCCTGCTTCCCGCACTAGCCCTAGGGTGCGTGTCTCCAGCCTGGTATCTCCTCTACCAGCCCCACGCATCAGGCTTCCAGTGCGTCAGCCCAGCCTCGAGAGTTCGGAGACAGTGCCCCGTCCAGAGGCTCCGGCAACAGTGTGCAGTCCAGAGTATCCGGCAACAGTGTGCAGTCCAGAGTATCCGGCAACAGTGTGCAGTCCAGAGTATCCGGCAACAGTGTGCAGTCCGGAACCGAGGGAGTCTGCCTGCGAACCGGAACCGAGGGAGTCTGCCTGCGACCCGGAACCAAGGGAGACTGCCTGCGGTCCGGAACAGGGTGAAATGGAAATTAACTGTGAACTGAGTGAGTCTGCCTACAGTTGCGAACTGAGTGAGTCGGCCTACGATCTGGAACTGAGTGAGTCGGCCTACAACCCGGAACGGAGTGAGTCTGCCTACGGTCCAGAATCTAGAGACTTTGTCTACAGTCTGGAGGACAGTAGGCCGGAGCCAGAACCACCTCCTGTATAGGTGGGTTGGGGAGGGGGGGTGTAGCACAAGTGCCGTCGGTGACGGCAGCCACCCTCCCTTCCCTCCCTTTAGTTTAGGGGGATTTTTTGTTGTTGTTGTTTTTTTTTATATATATTTATGAGGTGCATCCGGGGTCTGCACCTTTAGGGGGGGGGGGTACTGTCACGTCCTGATCAGTATAAGGGTTATTTGTTATTGTAGTTTGGTCAGGACGTGGCAGAGGGTATTTGTTTATGTGGTTCGGGGTGGTGATTTATTTAGTAGGGTGTTGGTTTAGTTAGTTCCGGGTTTTTGGGGTTATGTTCTATGTTTGTATTTCTATGTGGTCTCTAGTCTTTTGTATTTGTATTTCTATGTCTAGTTTATTGGGGTTGGACTCTCAATTGGAGGCAGGTGTTTTCTAGTTGCCTCTGATTGAGAGTCCTATATATGGGTATGTGTTTGGTTAAGTGTTTGTGGGAGATTGTTCTTGGATTGCTGGTTTGCCTTCAAGACTGTTATTTTGTCGTTCATTCGTTTTGTTATTTTTGTATACGTGTTTGGTTTTTTCCTTCTTTTCCCGTCAATAAAGAAGACAAGTATACATGTCCCTGCTGCGTTTTGGTCCACTTTATCCGACGACAACTGTGACAACTATAGAGATAAATTACATACATATTTATGTTCACTAACTAATATCATAGGCTAATTAAGTTGGGGTTCAACGCCCAAGGAACACATTAACTAGATCGCTAACTCTAAATATACTATCCACTGTTAGTAGCTATGTATTCATCCAACAGTAAATGTAATGTCCTAAAAAAACATTGCAGCTGTAGGCTACTACCCATTAGACCCATAGGCCTATGCCCTTGCAATGGTGGGTGCGCATTTAGCCCATGTTTCAATCCATATCTCAAAGCCTTATCATATATCTTGGTTGTAAAATAGTTGCTATTGAGCTGAATATTGAGAGTTGAGAAATAAAACTTATAGAATGCTTGCCTGTTTTGCATGTTATTTTGGCATTAATACATGTCACATATCAGTTTGCAAATGTAAAAAAAAATGTTTTTATTGCGTTAGTAATATCTCCATACAAACATGGTCTCTTTTTTGCTTTCTTGAGTAAGGCAGCTCCAAAATGCAGGTGTTTCAGCCTAGCTCAGTGCTTTCAGTTGGTGGTGGGGCAGACAGCAGAAAATATGTGTTTAGGGGTTGGTAATGTTCTCTAGTTGAGCTGTGAATGGCTTAGTGTTCTGTCACTCATGGGGACACTATATCACTGCCAAATCTAAGGGTAGAGCTCGAAAATTCAAGCCGATTGGGTGCTGCCATAGAGTTACATTAGAAGTGCCACAGATAAAATGACATCAAATCACGTTATATCGTTATTTTTTTTATATATTATTTTTTAATTTTTCACCCCCAATTTCGTGGTATCCAATTGGTAGTAGTTACAGTCTTGTCTCATCGTTGCAACTCCCGTACGGACTCGGGAGAGGCGAAGGTCAAGAGCCATTCATCCTCCGAAACACAACCCAACCAAGCCGCACTGCCTATCCAACCCGGAAAACAGCCGCACCAATGTGTCGGAGGAAACACAGTACACCTGGCGACCATGGCAGCGTGCACTGCACCCGGCCCACCACAGGAGTCGCTAGTGCGCAATAAGACAAGGATATCCCTGCCGGCCAAACCCTCCCTAACCCGGACGACGCTGGGCCAATTGTGCACCGGCCCATGGGCCTCCCGGTCGCGACAGAGCCTGGACTCGAACCCAGAATCTCTAGTGGTATAGCTTGCACTGCGATGCAGTGCCTTAGACCATTGCACCACTTGGGAGGCTTATCTACAGTAGCTTTGATTGGACTCTGTCAAATAAAATCAAAGTTTATTTGTCACGTGCGCCGAATACAACAGGTGTAGTAGACCTTACAGTGAAATGCTTACTTACAGGCTCTAACCAATAGTGCAGAAAAAAAGGTGTGTGTGTGTGTAGGTAAGTATAGAAATAAAACAACAGTAAAAAGACATTTGAAAATAACAGTAGCAAGGCTATATACAGACACTGGTTAGTCAGGCTGATTGAGGTAGTATGTACATGTAGATATGGTTAAAGTGACTATGCATGTATGATGAACAGAGAGTAGCAGTAGCATAAAAAGAGGGGTTGGCGGGTGGTGGGACACAATGCAGATAGCCCGGTTAGCCAATGTGCGGGAGCACTGGTTGGTCGGGCCAATTGAGGTAGTATGTACATGAATGTATAGTTAAAGTGACTATGCATATATGATAAACAGAGAGCAAAAGCAGCCTAAAAAGAGGGGTTGGGGTGGGCACACAATGCAAAAGGTCCGGGTAACCATTTGGTTACCTGTTCAGGAATCTTATGGCTTGGGGGTAAAAACTGTTGAGAAGCCTTTTTGTCCTAGACTTGGCACTCCGGTACCGCTTGCCATGCGGTAGTAGAGAGAACAGTCTATGACTGGGGTGGATGGGGTCTTTGACAATTTTTAGGGCCTTCCTCTAACACCGCCTAGTGTAGAGGTCCTGGATGGCAGGAAGCTTTGCCCCAGTGATGTACTGGGCCGTACGCACTACCCTCTGTAGTCCCTTGCGGTCGGAAGCCGAGCAATTGCCGTACCAGGCAGTGATGCAACCGGTCAGGATGCTCTCGATGTTGCAGCTGTAGAACCTTTTGAGGATCTCAGGACCCATGCCAAATCTTTTTAGTTTCCTGAGGGGGAATAGGCTTTGTCGTGCCCTCTTCACTACTGTCTTGGTGTGTTTGGACCATTCTAGTTTGCTGGTGATGTGGACACTAAGGAACTTGAAGCTCTCAACCTACTCCACTACAGCCCCGTCGATGAGAATGGGGGCGTGCTCGGTGCTCCTTTTCCTGTAGTCCACAATCATCTCCTTAGTCTTGGTTACGTTAAGGGATAGGTTGTTATTCTGGCACCACCCGGCCAGGTCTCTAACCTCCTCCCTATAGGCTGCCTCATCGTTGTCGGTGGCACTGTTGTGTCGTCTGCAAACTTAATGATGGTTTTGGAGTCGTGCCTGGCCATGCAGTCGTGGGTGAACAGGGAGTACAGGAGGGGACTGAGCATGCACTCCTGGGGAGCTCCAGTGTTGAGGATCAGCATGGCAGATGTGTTGCTACCTACCCTCACCACCTGGGGCGGCCCGTCAGGAAGTCCAGGATCCAGTTGCAAAGGGAGGTGTTTAGTCCCAGGTTCCTTAGCTTAGTGATGAGCTTTGAGGGTACTATGGTGTTGAACACTGAGCTGAAGTCAATGAATAGCATTCTCACATAGGTGTTCCTTTTGTCCAGGTTGGAAAGGGCAGTGTGGTGCAATAGAGATTGCATCATCTGTGGATCGGTTTGGGCGGTATGCAAATTGGAGTGGGTCTAGGATTTCTGGGATAATGGTGTTGATGTGAGCCATAACCAGCCTTTCAGAGCGTCATGTCAACATCATACTTTCAAAATCTTAGCTAGCAGTCATCATCATGAATCAAGTCGACAATTTACTGGCAAATCCTTTTTAATCCTTGTCATATGAAGAGAAATAATGACGAGAAATTATAAACATGAAATACCTCGGACCCCACTTTGAGAACCCATGCTCAATAGGACCTGTCTATTATTGGCCACAGGAGGTCGCTGTAAGCTCAGGATTAGTGGCAGACATCCTCCGACTGTCCCTGTGTGAGTTAATGGCTCCTCCTGCTTGATATAGAGATAGAGCTGGTAGAGAGCTGTGCAGGAGGGAGCAGTCCGAAAAACACAAACTACACCTCGGGTAGATAGCTAGCGCGGTGGGTGGTTTGAGAGAGACCGGCGCACGGGGTTGTAGTCGAGGCCTGGTGTTAAAGCGCAAAGTGGACGGTCGAGGAAAGCGTTTTGTATTTTAACAACCGACTCCCCAAATGAACTCCGTCAGAGCCACCAACCGGAGACCCAGGCGAGTCTCAAGGCCGCGCCCGGTGCAGCCCGACCAGAACGAGGGCGACCGAGGTGAGAGGGACCACGGTCAGAGTACTGTAGGGGCTGTAGTCGTGTCAGGGCGGCAAGGTTCCACTGTGACCCCCACCCTCAGCTGTCTGAGTGTTTATTTAGGAAAAGCCGAAGCTTGTAGCTTTTTGGCCCAGGCCAGGCCGCGCTTTGTTTGGCTTGAGTGTCTGTGGCTACCAGTGGAGCTAGGGGTAACGACGTTAGTGAGTGCTTTGCCTGTGTAGCTAACGTTACCTCGCTAACTAGTCAGCTAGTAAGGTGACTAGCCAAAGAACTAGCCCACACTACGCAACCATAACGACGACCATGGCGGACCCACAGTGACCACATTTATATATATATATTGTTCTGACTTTGCCAGGACGTGTCATCATGGTCATGGCAGTAACGTTACTAGCTCACTAAGGTTAGCTATTAGCTGTAACGCTTCGGACGAAATTAATCTGCGTTGCGTTTTTGGACTGCCATTTTGGGGTGTGCTAGCCAGTCGCCATCCTCCAGCAACTAAGTTAGTTAACCTTACTAGCCAACTGATCTGAATATATCATCCGCAATTTAGACAGGTTTATTTTCTTGCTAACGTTAAGCAGTCGGCAGCTAACGGTAGATAACTGCGTGGATCACGTTCAACGGCTACCCTTTAGTTATTTAATTTACCTAACTACCTAGTTAGTGAACTACTAGTTAAGCTAGCAAAAAAAATGTCTGACTGATCGTTAACGTTAGCTGGCTAGCTGTATGTTTGTTTACACGACGGATTTACGAGCTAGTTAGCTACGTAACTAACGTTAGTTGCGTTTTGACTCTGGTCGCTCGCGGTAAAAAAAAATCTGCGGCCAGGTTACCGGCAGGTCAACTGCTCGGGAGATGTGACTTCAGTAGCAGTGTGACGGGGCAGAGGCCGGTGTCCAGCTAGAGAAGGGAAGGGTATTGTAGGGCTCTGTCGGGCGACAGGGACACATCTGTGGTTGTCAATCACCAACCTTTGTCTGTCAGCCACACACACAGCCCTGCAACACAACAGCCAGTCCCTGTCAGTATAGGCAGTCAATCAAACACAACCATGACACCCAGTCTGTGAATGTCCTGAAAGTGTTTTGAAAAAAGGCGAACGAGAATGCCAGTGATCAGCTGTCATTATTAACCTGTGTTTTGTAATCAGTCTGTACTCCCCTACCAACTGCAGTACAGTAGATATCTGTGTGGGTGGATGGTGTTTAAATGTCATCTGCCTGCCCGTGTTTGTCTGTCGAACTGCTGAGAGAGGATGCTGCCTGTCTGTCAAACTGTGCTTGTAGAGAAGACGTTTCTTTGTGCTGTATCTGTCAGACTGTGCTCTGACTGCGTCCTCTGTGTGTCCAGCAGATGAAGAGGCTCCAGCTGCAGCAGCGGAGGTGGCTGTGGAGGAGTCCGGGCCAGCAGCTGGGAACAGCCCCTACCAGCTCCGACGCAAGTCTCTACTGCCCAAGAGAACAGCCTCTAGTACTGCAGTGGCCTGTCCCAGCAAGACTGCTATGGAGGTCAGAGAGAGAGAGAGCACCATTCTGTGCTTGTTCACTTTCCTTAATTGGTTTAAAAGGAAAGGACTGGTTTTTGAAATGCGGTGTAAACTCCCACTAGCACCAGTGTATATTTCAGGAGAAAGGTAGAGGACAGTGTAGTTGAGTGAGACAGAATGTTTAAGTGTGTGTCTCAGTCACGTCACTGGGGGAGGTAGCAGTGTGTGTTGCTGATGTGTGTTATTCCGACACAGGGAGCATCCACCTCGACAACAGAACCCTTCGGCCACCGAGCCAAACGGGCCAGAGTCTCCGGCAAAAGCCACGACCTGCCAGGTAACAATGTGTGTCTAGGTGTACAAGTCACGGATGTGACGTGTCTGCATGGCTCTTTCTACATCTGCGTATGCATCATCTATTAATGCTAAGTGAAACCGTGTGTGTGTGTGTGTGTGTGTGTGTGTGTGTGTGTGTGTGTGTAGCGGCTCCAGCAGAGCAGTACCTGCAGCAGAAGCTTCCAGATGAGGTGGTTCTGAAGATCTTCTCATACCTCCTGGAGCAGGACCTCTGTCAAACTGCCTGCGTCTGCAAACGCTTCAGCCAGCTGGCCAACGACCCTATACTCTGGTACACACAGACACACTTCTGTGATCCTATACTGAAGGAACACAAACATGCATAACCTATATTTTCTTGCCCGTTATAGTTAACTGACATGTCACCCCCAAAAAATCTAGTCCCTATCGACCACTACTGGTCCATACTGATATGAAGGCTGTTACTTTGTGCAAAACCCTTTACGCCCGGGGGGGGGTTGACATTTGCCCTCTCTCTCTGTGTCCAGGAAGCGTCTGTACATGGAGGTGTTTGAGTACACACGTCCCATGATGCACCCCGAGCCAGGCAAGTTCTACCAGGTCAGCCCTGAGGAACACGACCACCCCAATCCCTGGAAGGACAGCTTCCAACAACTGGTGGGTAAAGTGTGTGTAGTTAGATAAGCGTTGTGTTCATGTCATTTTAACATTGTTTTAACATTTTTGCAGTATAAAGGAGCCCATGTGAAGCCAGGCTTTGCTGAACATTTCTATAGCAACCCTGGGAGGTACAAAGGCAGGGAGAATATGCTGGTAAGACACATGTGCACACACACGGTCCATTGAAAATAAATTTTCAATATGGCTGCCCGTCAGCTCCAATTTTGCTTGATTTTACGTAACCGTGTTTCTGTGTTTCCAGTACTATGACACAATAGAGGATGCATTAGGAGGGGTGCAGGAGGCTCATTTTGAAGGGCTGATCTTCGTGCACTCTGGGATCTACACTGACGAGTGGATCTACATCGAGTCCCCCATCACCATGATCGGAGCAGGTACTGTGTGTGGTCTGTCTGTGCATGTGTCTTGCTCTTTCTAGTCTGTATGTATGCTCTACTACTTATGGTAGAAACAGACTTTCTTTTTGTGTGTATGTAGCTCCGGGTAAGGTGTCTGATAAGGTGGTGATTGAGAACACCAGAGACTCAACGTTTGTCTTCATGGAAGGATCAGAGGACGCCTACGTGGGATACATGACTATCAGGGTATGCTGCAAACACAGACCCAGCTCTCACACACTAACACACACGCACTATTGTATAGACCCCATTACACACTCACACACCTCCCCTCTAACCTCCTGTGTTTCCTATTCAGTTTAACCCAGATGATAAGTCGGCTCAGCACCACAATGCCCACCACTGTCTGGAGATCACTGTCAACTGTTCTCCCAACATAGACCACTGTATCATCAGATCTACCTGCACAGGTAATGCAAACAGTCTGCAGTTGGGTGTGTTTGTTTCTCCTGTGGAGCATGTTGAATAATGTAGTTCAGGGTTCCCTTTTTTTATTTATTTATACACTACCGGACAAAAGTTTTAGAACACCTACTCATTCAAGGGTTTTTCTTTATTTTCTACATTGTAGAATATTAGTGAAGACATCAAAACTATGAAATAACACATGGAATCATGTAGTATCCAAAATAGTGTTAAACAAATCAAAATATATTTTATATTTGAGATTCTTCAAATAGCCACCCTTTGCCTTGATGACAGCTTTGTACACTCTTGGCATTCTCTCAACCAGCTTCGTGAGGTAGTCACCTGGAATGCATTTCAATTAACAGGTGTGCCTTGTTAAGTTAATTTGTGGAATTTATTTTTTTCTTAATGCGTTTGAGCCAATCAGTTGTGTTGTGACAAGGTATGGATGGTATACAGAAGAAAGCCCTATTTGGTAAAAGACCAAGTCCATATTATAGCAAGAACAGCTCAAACAAGCAAAGAGAAACAACAGTCCATCATTACTTTAAGACACGAAGGTCAGTCAATATGGAACATTTCAAGAACTTTAAAAGTTTGTTCAAGTGCACTCGCAAAAACCATCAAGCTCTATGATGAAACTGGCTCTCATGAGGACCGCCACAGGAACGGAATATCCAGAGTTACCTCTGCTGCAGAGAATACGTTCATTTGAGTTACCAGCTTCAGAAATTACAGCCCAAATAAATGCTTCACAGAGTTCAAGTAACGGACACATCTCAACATCAACTGTTCAGAGGAAACTGTGTGAATCAGGCCTTTGTGGTCGAATTGCTGCAAAGAAACCACTACTAAAGGACACCAATAAGAAGAACTTGCTTGGGCCAAAAAACACAAGCAATGGACATTTGTCTTTTGGTTTGGAGTCCAAATTGGAGGTTTTTGGTTCCAACCGCCGTGTCTTTGTGAGACGCAGTGTGGGTGAACGGATGATCTCCGCATTTGTGGTTCCCACCGTAAAGCATGGAGGAGGTGGTGTGGGGGTGCTTTGCTGGTGACACTGTCGGTGATTCATTTAGAAGGCACACTTAACCAGCATGGCTACCACAGCATTCTGCAGCGATACGTCGTCCCATCTGGTTTGCGTTTAGTGGGACTATCCTTTGTTTTTCAACAGGACAATGAGCCAACACAACTCCAGGCTGTGTAAGGGCTATTTGACTAAGAAGGAGAGTGATGGAGTGCTGCATCAGATGACCTGGCCTCCACAACCCCCCGACCTCAACCAAATTGGGATGAGTCAGACCACAGAGTGAAAGAAAAGCAGCCAATAAAGTGCTCAGCATACAGTTGAAGTCGGAAGTTTACATACACTTAGGTTGGAGTCATTAAAACTCGTTTTTCAACCACTCCACAAATTTCTTGTTAACTATGGTTTTGGCAAGTTGGTTAGGACATCTACTTTATGCATGATACAAGTAATTTTTCCAACAATTGTTTACAGACAGATTATTTCACTTATTCACTGTATCACAATTCCATTGGGTCAGAAGCTTACAAACACTAAGTTGACTGTGCCTTTTAAACAGCTTGGAAAATTCCAGAAAATGTCATGGCTTTAGAAGCTTCTGTTAGGCTCATTGAAATCATTTGAGTCAATTGGAGGTGTACCTGTGGATGGATTTCAAGGCCTACCTTCAAACTCTGCCTGTTTGCTTGACATCATGGAAAAATCTAAAGAAATCAGCCAAGACCTCGGAAAAGCCTCCTCAGGGTAGACCTCCACAAATCTGGTTCATCCTTGGGAGCAATTTCCTCACGCCTGAAGGTACCACGTTCATCTGTACAACAATAGTACGCAAGTATAAACACCATGGGACCACACAGCCATCATACCACTCAGAAAGGAGACGCGTTCTGTCTCCTAGAGATGAATGTACTTTGGTGCGAAAAGTGCAAATCAATCCCAGAACAACAGCAAAGGACCTTGTGAAGATGCTGGAGGAAACGGGTACAAAAGTATCTATATCCACAGTAAAATGAGTCTTATATCGACATAACCTGAAAGGCCGCTCAGCAAGGAAGAAGCCACTGCTCCAAAACCGCCATAAAAAAAGCCAGACTACGGTTTGCAACTGCACATGGGGACAAAGACCGTACTTTTTGGAGAAATGTCCTCTGGTCTGATGAAACAGAAATAGAACTGTTTGGCCGTAATGACCATTTATGTTTGGAGGAAAAAGGGGGAGGCTTGCAAGGCGAAGAACACTGTCCCAACCGTGAAGCGCGGTGGCAGCATCATGTTGTGGGGGTGCTTTGCTGCAGGAGGGACTGGTGCCCTACACAAAATATATGGCATCATGAGCAAGGAAAAGTATGGGGATATATTGAAGCAACATCTCAAGACATCAGTCAGGAAGTTAAAGCTTGGTCGCAAATGAGTCTTCCAAATGGACAATGACCCCAAGCATACTTCCAAAGTTGTGTCAAAATGGCTTAAGGACAACAATGTCAAGGTATTGGAGTGGCTATCAACGCCCTGACCTCAATCCCATAGAATTCTTTTGGGCAGAACTGAAAAAGCGTGTGCGAGCATGGAGGCCTACAAACCTGACTCAGTTACACCAGCTCTGTCATGAGGAATGGGCCAAAATTCACCCAACTTATTGTGGGAAGCTTGTGGAAGGCTACCCGAAATGTTTGACCCAAGTTAAACAATTTAAAGGCAATGCTGCCAAATACTAATTGAGTGTATGTAAACTTCTGACCCACTGGGAATGTGATGAAAGAAATGAAAGCTGAAATAAATTATTCTCTCCTGTTATTTTGACATTACACATTCTTACAATAAAGTGGTGATCCTAACTGACCTAAGACAGGGCATTTTTACTGAGTTTAAATGTATTTTGCTGAGGTGTGTGTAAACTTCCGACTTCAACTCTGTGGGAACTCCTTCAAGACTGTTGGAAAAGCATACCAGGTGAAGCTGGTTGAGAGAATGCCAAGTGTGCAAAGCTGTCATCAAGGAAAAGGTGGCTACTTTGAAGAATCTCAAATATAAAATATTTTGATTTGTTTAACAATTTTTTTGGTTACTACATGATTCCATTTGTGTTATTTCATAGTTTTGATGTCTTCAATATCAATACAATGTAGAAAATGGTGTAAATTAAGAAAAAGCCTTGAATGAGTAGGTGTTCTAAAACTTTTGACCGGTAGTGTGCATATCAAACAAAATATATACACTTTTCTGGACATAAGACTTAACACACATGCAAATCAGCTCCAAGTGATTTTAACTTTGGGTATCTGTTCTAAAATATTCCCATGCTTAATAGTGATTGATGGGATTGTATATAAATGTAAGCAAGGTTTGAAATTATGTTTTAGTCAAATATATCTGTTTGGGCTTTCATGTGGGCAATTTGCAGTCTACAAATTTATTTGTAATTATTTTCTGTCCTCCTGACCAGCTGCTCAAGAAGAATTAGGCCTATGGCTGAATCTAGTTGATGATCCCTGATGTAGGTTGTCTCCAGTGGGGCATGTTGGGTAATGTATTTTGCCCCTATTCTAGTTGGCTCGGCTGTCTGTGTGAGCGGCCAGGGGGCGTGTCCTAGCATCAAACACTGCAACATCAGCGACTGTGAGAACGTTGGACTTTACATCACCGACCATGCGCAGGTAAATGCACACTTCATCACCGACCATACACACACATCACTAACCACACTTAAACACACTCTCTGACTGTGTATTCCTGCATGGTATCTATGATGTGATAATGTATTACAGGGTATTTATGAGGATAATGAGATCAGTAATAATGCATTGGCGGGAATCTGGGTAAAAAACCACGGCAACCCCATCATCAGACGAAACCACATCCACCACGGCCGAGATGTAGGAGTCTTCACCTTCGACCATGGAATGGTATCTCACTTTGACCTTTAACCTATAACGTCAAACCTCTTACAACTGATTTCCACTAGTTTCCACAGCCACGGTCAAAATTGGCTATATGGTAAAAATGTATGAAAGCAAAAATGTGCTTTTTGATCTTAAAGGAAAAATCCACCCAAAAACAAATAACGCAGCATCATATGATGCAAAATGCATCATATGGGCAAGATTTCTGTATTTTGAAAGTAACATCTTAAACTTGATTGCTGACATGCAAAACATTTTGGGACTATATAAAAAATGGACTAATGAAACAAATGGCAAAATATAGTTTTTGGGTGGCGTTTTCCTTTAAGGTTAGGCGTAAGGTTAGCTGTGTGGTTAAGGTTAGGTTTTAAGATGCATTTCATAAATATGCATGGTTTATGACTTTGTAGCTGTGGAAGCTAGTGACAGCCTTTACCTTTCACCCATCATTTTGGAGGTCTTTACAGTACATGGCAATGATGATGGTATCGCTCTCTCTCCTCCCCCAGGGTTATTTTGAGAGTTGTAACATCCACCGGAATCGTATAGCAGGCTTTGAAGTGAAGGCGTATGCTAACCCTACAGTGGTTCGCTGTGAGATCCACCATGGCCAAACAGGGGGCATCTATGTGCATGAGAAAGGACGGGGACAGTTCATAGAAAACAAGATCTACGCCAACAACTTCGCTGGAGTCTGGATCACCTCCAACAGTGACCCTACGATACGGTACACACACACACCGTCAGTGGTGTAGAGTACTTAAGTAAAAATACTTTAAAGTACTAATAAGTAGTTTTTGGGGGGTACTTTACTATTTATATTTTTGACAACTTTATTTTTCTCTACTACATTCCTAAACAAAATAATGGACTTTTTACTCCATACATTTTCACTGACACCCAAAAGTTTATTACATTTCGAATGCTTAGCGAAATTGTCAAATTCACCCACTTATCAAGATAACATCCCTGGTCCTAATTTTTTAAATTAGTTGTTTATTAAGAAAGAACAAAATGTAATGTTCTGAGTTCATGTCAATGCTTAAATCACATCAGAAGATTTTAGTTTTCCTCCAGACCCCCATAAATATCAAATAGATTTGAGTGTAATTCCCCTTTAATTCCGCATCTGGCCCTTTTTTAATTGCGCATCTAGCGAGTGAGGAATGTGCCATCTGTGAAGGTTCTGTACTGCTGCCCCTGATTTCATGGCAAAGTTTGCAAATAATATATACAGATTATATAAACTCAGCAACAACAAAAAAAGAAACGTCCTCTCACTGTCAGCTGCGTTTATTTTCAGCAAACTTAACATGTATGAATATAACAAGATTTCAACAACTGAGACATAAACTGAACAAGTTCCACAGACTTGTGACTAACAGGTATGGAGTGTGTCCCTGAACAAAGGGGGAGTCAAAAGTAACAGTCAGTATCTGGTGTGGCCACCAGCTGCATTAACTACTGCAGTGCATCTCCTCCTCGTGGACTGTGCCTGATTTGACAGTTCTTGCTATGAGATGTTACCCCACTCTTCCACCAAGGCACCTGCAAGTTCCCCGACACTTCCCTAGACCTCACCCTCCGATCTAACAGGTCCCAGACGTGCTCAATGGGATTGCGATCCGGGCTCTTCGCTGGCCATGGCAGAACACTGACATTCCTGTCTTGCAGGAAATCACGCACAGAATGAGCAGTATGGCTGGTGGCATTGTCATGCTGGAGGGTCAGGTCAGGATGAGCCTGCAGGAAGGGTACCAGATGAGGGGGGAGGATGTCTTCCCTGTAACACACAGCGTTGAGATTGCCTGCAATGACAACAAGCTCAGTCCGATGATGCTGTGGCACATCGCCCCAGGCCATGACGGACCCTCCACCCCCGCTCCAGAGTACAGGCCTCGGTGTAACGCTCATTCCTTCGACAATAAACGGGAATCCGACCATCACCCCCTGGTGAGACAAAACTGCGACTCATCAGTGAAGAGCACATTTTGCCAGTCCTGTCTGGTCTAGCGACGATGGGTTTGTGCCCATAGGTGACATTGTTGCCGGTGATGTCTGGTGAGGACCTGCCTTACACCAGGCCTACAAGCCCTCTACAGCCTCTCTCAGCCTATTGCGGACAGTCTGAGCACTGATGGAGGGATTGTGCGTTCCTGGTGTAACTTGGGCAGTTGTTGTTGCCATCCTGTACCTGTCCCGCAGGTGTGATGTACCGATCCTGTGCAGGTGTTGTTACACGTGGTCTGCCACTGCAAGGACGATCAACTGTCCGTCCTGTCCCCCTGTAGCGCTGTCTTAGGCGTCTCACAGTACGGACGTTGCAATTTATTGCCCTGGCCACATCTGCAGTCCTCATACCTCCTTGCAGCATGCCTAAGGCACGTTCACGCGATGAGCAGGGACCCTGGGCATCTTTCTTTTGGTGTTTTTCAGAGTCAGTAGAAAGGCCTCTTTAGTGTCCTAAGTTTTCATAACTGTGACCTTAATTGCCTACCGTCAGTAAGCTGTTAGTGTCTTAACGACCGTTCCACAGGTGCATGTTCATTAATTGTTTATGGTTCATTGAACAAGCATGGGAAACGGTGTTTAAACCATTTACAATGAAGTTCTTTGGATTTTTACGAATTATCTTTGAAAGACAGGGTCCTGAAAAAGAGACGTTTCTTTTTTTGCTGAGTTTACTTCTGCCAGGTAAGTCTACTTTGCGGTTAACATTTTAATTGAGAGGGTTTTGGGGATAGTATTTGTCATCAACTGGCTACACACGGAGTGATAGAGCAATGTGCACATCACACAGACTGGCAATTAATTGGCAGATGTTAGGATCTAGCTTTTTAAGGCAAAAGTGGCTGACGTTCTGTTATTCTCCAGGGGCAATGCAATCTTTAACGGTAACCAAGGGGGCGTGTACATATTTGGCGATGGGCGTGGCCTGATCGAGGGGAATGATATCCATGGCAACGCTCTGGCGGGAATCCAGATCAGAACCAATAGCTGCCCAATTGTACGCCACAACAAGATCCACGACGGACAGCATGGCGGCATCTACGTGGTAAAGACACACATACTGTTTAGATATTTCAGTCCTATAGATGTTGATTAAACATTCTAATCGGGTGTGTGTGTTTGCAGCATGAGAAGGGCCAGGGTGTGATAGAGGAGAACGAGGTGTACAGCAACACGCTGGCAGGCGTCTGGGTGACCACCGGCAGCACACCTGTCCTCCGCAGGAACCGCATCCACAGCGGCAAACAGGTAAAACACACTCCACATTATCTGTTACCGGTGTTTAAAAAAACGTTTCTGTGAGAATTGGAGGCCTGTCTCATTGTGCCTAGATGATATATTCTGTAAAAAGTCAGATTTAACCCTCTTTCTCCCTCAGGTAGGGGTGTATTTCTATGACAACGGTCATGGGGTGTTGGAAGACAACGACATCTACAATCACATGTACTCTGGCGTTCAGATACGGTACGTCCTGCCTCTTCAGTCAAATGCAGGACACAGTGGTTATGATAACGTTTGACTAACATTCGATGAAGGCTTCACTAATATTGTTGGTTGTTTTATAGGACTGGCAGCAACCCCAAGATCCGACGCAACAAGATCTGGGGAGGACAGAACGGAGGCATTCTGGTCTACAACTCGGGTCTGGGTTTCATCGAGGACAATGAGATCTTCGACAACGCCATGGCGGGCGTGTGGATTAAGACGGACAGCAACCCCACGCTGCGACGCAACAAGATCCACGACGGGAGAGACGGAGGCATCTGTATCTTTAACGGAGGGAGAGGTCTCCTGGAGGAGAACGATATCTTCAGGAACGCCCAGGCAGGAGTTCTGATCAGCACCAACAGCCACCCGGTGCTCCGCAAGAACCGTATCTTTGACGGCTTTGCTGCAGGTCAGCTGCCCATGTGTACACATTTACACTAACTTTACCAAGCTGTACTGACTAGTCAATACTGTTACCTACTCATCCACCACCTGTGTTGATAATGTCACTTCCTTTCTCAGGTATCGAGATAACCAACCACGCCACGGCGACTCTGGAGGGAAACCAGATCTTCAACAACCGTTTCGGTGGCCTGTTCCTCGCCTCGGGAGTCAACGTCACCATGAAAGGTAGCTAGTGCTACTGTAGCGCTAAGGGTCAGAGTATGTGAGTGGAGTTGGAACGATTGGAAATCCCGCTCATCACTCATGGATGTTAGCTCCTTGCTTTAGCTACTGTCATGCACACCGCTCCGGCGCTCCACGTCCTTTCCAACCGCTCAGCTGAATACTGCTTCGCGCTCACAGGAAAGAAAACTGCCGCTCCAAATTCGCTCCATTTGTTAAAATCACAATTTCACAAACACACATTTATTTTTGTGACTACCTGAATGAACATTCAAAGGTGATTTGAAAGAGGCGCATATCATTTCAAATAGGCTACATGTCATAGTAAACACTCTAAATAGGTCAGGAGCCAGACAGAAAGCCTGAGAAGGAACGGAAATGAATTATTTACGCTATATTATTTCAAGGCAATAGCCTACAAATTAATATATTGTGAATAATTTGCGAGTGCGACACAATAGGCTGGTAGGAACACAGTGCTCAGCATTTAAACGTTTTGTATTAAATCATTTAGTCTATACATTGCACATATAGGCTGTGACGAACTTAGAATTAAAGGAAAAATGCCCTTGAATTTATTTTTAGAAACAAGCGTTTGGCCAGGCTGTGGCTTCAGGCTAATCTAGACAATGTGTCAAGAAGCGATGGTGCCTGGAGAGCCAGCCAGCAGTGGGGAGTATCCTCTCTACACTTGCAGAGCTACTGGGGATGCTAAACATCCTTTTGGCCATCCTTGACAGGCTGGGCAGAGTTCTTTATCTGATCAGGCCTCCCGAGTGGCACAGCATTGCATTGAGTGAGGTGTCACTACAGACCCGGGTTCGATCCCGGGCTGTGTAGCAGCCGGCCGCGACCGGGAAACCCATGAGGCGGCGCACAATTGACCCAGCGCCGCCTCATGGGTTAGGGCATCGTTTTGCTAGACCTGGATGTCCTTGTCCGCTCTAGCGACTCCTGTGGTGGGCCTGGCGCATGTACGCTGACACGGTCGCCAGGTGTACGGTGTTTCCTTGGACACATTGGTGTGGCTGGCTTCCGGGTTAAGTGAGCAATGTGTCAAGAAGCAGTGCGGCTTGGCAGGTTTGTGTTTTTGAGAACATCTCGACCTTCGCCTCTCCCGAGTCTGTACGGGAGTTGCAGCGATTCGGAACGGAAACCTCCTTGAATCAATTATGGCCTAGTATAGATAATACAACAAAAATGAACGAAACGTTTAAGAGATGGGATTTTTAGTTTATAAATATTTTGCTACAATGACACACTTATCTACCCATCTCGTTCCTTTCTTTTAGCATGTGCAAGTAGTAAATACACCATCATGCTTTCGGAATATTTGTCTTTTCAGATTCCACTATGATTCTTTAGGTGTGAACTCTACATCACCACACTCCCTCCCTTGTCTCTTGGTCCTCATCTTTATAAGTCACCTTGATTTAGCACCTGTGTTTTTTATCAGTTTCTTTATGAAAATATAAAGC
The DNA here is from genome assembly GCF_901001165.1 of Salmo trutta. Classification (NCBI taxonomy): domain Eukaryota; kingdom Metazoa; phylum Chordata; class Actinopteri; order Salmoniformes; family Salmonidae; genus Salmo; species Salmo trutta. Next base: position 15,016,419 of record NC_042966.1, read on the forward strand.
GAACTCCACGACAGTAGCTAAAGCAAGGGTCTATTAGCAGCACTCAAGTAGACTACAAATGCATGCTGGGCCGGGTATGCCCTGAGCTCGTGAAGTGAGCGCTATTGGAGCGGGCAAGATGGCCAGCATTCCAGTCAAATTGGGATCGCTCCGCTCCCATCTGCTCACATACTCTTAAGGGCTAAAAACACTGCTGTATTACGTTATTGGACATTAGCCTAGCCTGTCAGCGTCACTAGCTAATGTAATGTAGTACTTGGGCTAATGCTAATATTATTTCAGTCTGTCAGTTCTTGAAATAGACCAGTGGTAGTCACTAATATTTCTGAAGGAGCCACTTTTGTGAAACGACCTAAATATCCTACCCTTTGGAGAAGGGGGGGTCACGAATTCAGAAAACCGATTCATACATGATATCAAATGGATTCACACATGATATTTAAGATACATGGACCTTCAAGCTATTTGAATCTCTGTTGTAGGACACTTGGGTAACAGAAACAAATGTGTAAAATACATTTGAGGAATCTATTGAATATGGCCTTTATTTCCATTATCTTAAAAGTTATGGCACAAGATATGTTAAACCAGGTAATGGAAGGAAGTATAGGCTTTAATCAATTCATTTCCTCAGTCATTCTGTGCAGATTCATCACTCTCCGTTCTAACGAGTCCTACACAGCTTGTGTATGTCATAGATGGAAACAGAAGACGCGTACGTGTTCCTGAGAGTCTTGGCTTTCAGGAATGGGGTCATATTCGCAAATAGCCTCAACTTTTGAAAAGCTTTAATCACATTCGTATTACCGCTCCGTTTGTCCCAGTTGCTAATAGTGGATATTGAAGGTTACTTGCGTAACCACAGTTCTATGAACTAAATCAGTGGCACATTCAGATGACTGAGGAAAATAACTTGCACAACACATTCAGATTGTTGCCGAGAGACGAGCGATGACTGGCTGGCTTAGACTATATAAAATAGGTTCTTGGTCACAGCAGTCTCTTCCTCTCTTCCAGATAATAAGATATTGAATAATCAGGATGCCATAGAGAAAGCTGTGAGCAGAGGACAGTGTCTCTACAAGATCTCCAGCTACACCTCCTACCCCATGCACGACTTCTACAGGTACACAACTAGCCAATGCATGACTTTTAGTTAGTTACACAGCGGTTACGCCAGTGCTGATTTTCTTTCACCTATGTGTGTCAAGGTGTCACACCTGCAATACGACAGACAGGAACGCCATCTGTGTGAACTGCATCAAGAAGTGTCACCAAGGACACGACGTGGAGTTTATACGGCACGATAGGTGAGTAGCGCACACCAACCATTTAATACTGACCTATTTGTGACTTGTCTTGACTATAGAATTCTTCCTAGAATACCAGGCTGATTTTATATATTTTCCGTGTTAACCCTCGTCTCTCTGTAGGTTTTTCTGTGACTGTGGAGCGGGAACTCTTTCCAACCCCTGTACGCTGGCTGGAGAACCAACACATGACACAGACACACTCTACGACTCCGCTCCGCCCATAGAGTCCAACACGCTGCAGCACAACTGAACACGCACACCCACACTACATAAACACACACCGTATAGTCGACACACATACCACACCCCGTCATACACCACTCGCAAACACTCAGAACTGTGGCCATAAGGAGGCAGAATAGGGTGTTCTCAGCTGTGACGGTTATAGAGGAACCCTGACCCTATGGGTCTGGTCTGGATTTGTCTGGTCTACTGTGATGAGAAATTGACTCTGAACGGCCACATGAGATTCTCACCGTTGCATCTCTGGACACCAAATGGACAGGTAGAGTGAGCGGGAGTGGGATATGGCTGCTCTGTTGGAGAGTGGCCAATGAGACTTCCTTTGCCTGTGGCCCTTCACCTCTCTGCGGTCCTGGAAATCAAACTTCCTCCCCAGACAGGAAGAGGATTATATTTAGCCCCGCCCACTGAGAAAGACACTTCTGGTCCCAAGGCATTGTAGTCCTTGTGGCAACTGTTACTAGGCAGCGGGTGGCTGATACATGTACAGCTCATGGGAGAGAGACTTTGACCGAGCACTTCAGCTTTTATATTATTTTAATGCTTTCTCATGTAGTTTTGTATTTTCAAGCAAAAATCTTACTGTATTTGAATGTCTTTATATATTATGTTAATTATTATTTTTGTTAGCCCCAGGCTTGCTGCAGTAGCTCTTCATGTCCCAGTGGATCAGTTCTTTCTGTGAAAGAGAATCACATTTAACACTAATGAAGACCCTCTCCAGGTTATAGATATATATAGGACCGGTGGAACAAGGTAGGTATGGCTGGCTGTTGTGCATCTGTGTGGATTGTTGTTTTGTGGGTGCATGTGTATGGTTGTGTTCAGCCACTGGAGAGAGTCAGATATGAGGTATCGGGACATGAGTTATTCTGCAGTCCCCCTCCCACCCGCTCCCTACTTCCCTCCCTGTGTATTGTGGTGACTGTTGGCTCTTCAGGCAGCCTGGATTGTAAGCATGTGTACCATAACATCTAGACTTAATATATTGTGAAGTATTAAAAAAACCATCATGTAGATGCTAGTATGAATTCAAAAAGGGTTTTAATTTACTAGAAAGAAAAAGGAAACTGGTCATTTGTAAGAAAATAAAACTATTAGATCAGCGTTGTGTGTCTGATTAACCTCTACGGTTGTTGCTAATGTGACTGGAATGACTTAACATCCAACATTATATGGGCAGAAAGTTTCTTGTTAGATTAACTGCACTGTCCAATTTAGTGAAAAAAAGACCATGCTATTGTTTGATACATACACCTCGCTCTGATGTCATCCTGATGGTCCCAGAGATGAAATGTAGGAACTGGGTTCAACAGTTTGAATCCCAGCTGTCTCCCCGCCCGGCCATCTAGGTGTGTGAAGGTTAGTGGGGTTTTTTCTTTGGGGAAGCTGATTATCCATCTTGTATGACATTGCAGGACGTGTGTAAACTTAGTTATTACCATGCAGATTTGGGCAAACTCCTGGGGGACTTGATACAAAATAGTTTAATGCTTCACTGGATCAGTCAGACTTTGCATACACACACTGCTGGCAAAAATCTCAATTACACCTTGCCTCCTATCTCTTGCATTTCAAAGAAGGAACAAAAAAGAGAACTGATGTTTTTTGATTTGTGATCTTTTACCAGATCTGTATTCATTTCACATTTCCAGAAAACTTCAGTGTTTCCTTTCAAATGGTATCAAGAAGATGCATATCCTTGCTTCATACAGTTATACCCAAATGTCATTTTAGGCATAAATTGTAAAAGGATTCTGCATCATTTTTAGCCAGTTCTGAAAGACTTCCTAGAGCTGGCCGCCCAGCCAAACTGAGCAACCGGGGGAGAAGGGCCTTGGGCAGGGAGGTGAACAAGAACTCGGTCACTCTGACAGAGTTCCTCTGTGGAGATAGATGGTTGTTCTTCTGGAAGGTACTCCTATGCAGCACTCCACCAATCAGGCCTTTGGTAGAGTGGCCAGACATGCCACTCCTCAGTAAAAGCCACATGACAGCCCGCTTGGAGTTTGCCTAAAGGACTCTGACCATGAGAAACAAGATTCTCTTGTCTGACGAAACCAAGATTGAACTCTTTGGCCTGAATGCCAAGCATCACAGTCTGGAGTTAACCTGGCAGGATCATGCGGTGGGGATGTTTTTCAGCGGCAGGGACTGGGCGACTAGTCAGGATCGAGGGAAAGATGAACGGAGTAATCCTTGATAGAAGCCTGCTCCAGAGCGCTCAGACGAAAGTTCACCTTCCAACAGGACAACGACCCTAAGCACACAGCCAAGAAAACGCAGGAGTGGCTTCAGGACGAGTGACCCAGCCAGAGCCCGGATTTGAACCCGATCGTACATCTCTGGAGCGACATGAAAATAGCTGTGCAGCGAAGCTCCCCATACACTTTGACAGCTTGAGAAGATCTGCAGAGAATAGGAGAAACTCCTCAAATACAGGTGCCAAGCTTGTAGTGTCATAACCAAGAAGACTTGAGGCTGTAATTGCTACCAAAGGTGCTTCAACAATGTATTGAGTGAAGGGTCTGAATACTTTTAATATTTCTGGATTTTCATTATGGGGTATTGTGTGTAGATTGCGGGGAATAATCAATTTTATAACAAGGCTGTAATGTAACAATGTGGAAAAAGTCTAGGGGTCTGAATACTTTCAGAATGCTCTGCTGTGGGTACATCTTACTAGCAGGCTGATCCTCATGGGTGGAACTCTAATCGCTAGGGGCTGGCCCATATGGTGGAAAATGGCACACCACAGCATCCAGAAAAACAATTCCTAGTTTGAAAGCAACTGAGGTATAACTAATTCTGCTCATAGATTACATGTATAAACTACACATCAAAATCAAATGTTGGTCACATACACTTGGTTAGTGAAATCCTTGCGCTTCTAGTTCCTACAGTGCAATAACAATTCCACAACTACCTAATATACATCTAAAGGGGTGAATGAGAATACGGCCGAGCAGCATAAGTAAGGTGCAATAGATGGTATAAAATACAGTATATACATGTGATGAGTAATGTAAGATATGGTGGCATTGTTTTAAGTTAATAATGGATCACTAGCCAAAGTGTCCAGTGATCGGGTCTCAATGTAGGCAGCAGCCTCTGAGTTAGTGATTGTCGTTAAGCAGTCTGATGGCCTTGAGATGGCGACTGTAGTACAGCTTCTCGATCCTAGCTTTGATGCACCTGTACTGACCTTGCCTTCTGGATGATGGCAGTGGCTCGGGTGGTTGTTGTCCTTGATTATCTTTTTGGCCTTCCTGTGACATCGGGTGCTGTAGGTGTCATGGAGGGCAGGTCGTTTACCCCCGGTGATGCGTTCTGCAGACCGCCCCACCCTCTGGAGAGGTTTGCGGTTGAGGGCGGTGCAGTTGCTGTACCAGGCTGTGATACAGCCCGACAGGATGCTCTCGATTGTGCATCTGTAAAAGTTTGTCAAGGTTTTAGATGACAAGCCAAATTTCTTCAGCCTCCTAAAGGTTGAAGAGGCGCTGTTGCGCCTTCTTCACCACACTGTGTGGGTGGACCATTTCAGTCCGTCTGATGTGTACGCCCAGGAACTTTGCACCTTCTCCACTGCTGTCCCTTCGATGTGGATAGGGGGGTGCTCCCTCTGCTGTTTCCTGAAGTCCACGATCAACTCCTTTTGTTTTGTTGACGTTGAGTGAGGTTGTTTTCCCGACACCACACTCTGCGTGCCCTCACCTCCTCCCTGTAGGCTGTCTCGTCGTTGGTGATCAAGCCCACTGTTGTGTCGTCTGCAAACTTTGAGTTGGAGGTGTGCATGGCCACGCAGTCGTGGGTGAACAGGGAGTACAGGAGAGGGCTGAGCACACACCCTTGTGGGGTCCCTGTGTTGAAGGTCAGCGAAGATGTTGTTTCCTACCTTCACCACCTGGGGACGGCCCATCAGAAAGTCCATGGCCCAGTGGCACAGGGCGGGGTTGAGACCCAGGGCCTCCAGCTTGATGTGCTTGGGAGGGTACTATGGTGTTGAATGCTGAGCTGTAATCAATAAACAGCATTCTTACATAGGTATTTTTTTTGTCCAGATGGGATAGGGCAGTGTGATGGCGACTGCGTCATTTGTGGACCTGTTGGGGCGGGGGGGGGGCGCAGTCTTGGTTAGTGAGCCGCGACAGTGGCAATGTATTATCATCAAAGCGGGCAAAGAAGGCGTTTCAGTTTGTCTGGAAGGGTGACGGTGTCCGTGACATGGGTGGTTTTCCTTTTGTAGTCCGTGATTTCCTGTAGACCCTGCAGTATACATCTCGTGTCTGAGCTGTTGAATTACGACTCCACCTTGTCCCTATATCCCGGCATTTCGCTTGTTTGATTGTAGTTATTCCCTCCGCAAGGCACTTTCTATTCAGCCATATTTCCAGACCTCTTTCCTTGGTTAAATGTGGTGGATCGCGCTTTCAGTTTTGCGCGAATGCCGCCATCCATCCTCAGTTTCTGGTTAGGGTAGGTTTTAATAGTCACAGTGGGTACAACATCTCCAATGCACTTCTTTATAAACACTCAGTCAGTCGTTTTAGGTTAATTTTGTTCTGAGGCTGACCGGAACATATATAAAACAATCTTGAATTCAGCCAGATTCAGTGTTGAATGGTTCTCATCACTGGTACATCCCGTTGGAGTTTCTGCCTATAAGATGGCATCGTGGTCGGATTTGCAGAGGGGAGGGTTTTGTATGCATCGCGGAAGTTAGAGTAGCAGTGGTCAACTATTAGCCCTGCATGTTGTGCAATCTATGCTAATAAAATTTAGGTAGCCTTTCATTTGCTTTCTTAAAATCCCCAGCTACAATAAATGCAGCCTCCGGATATAAACAGTCATGGCCAAAAGTTGAGAATGACATTAATTTTCAAAGTCTGCTGCCTCAGTTTGTAAGATGGCAATTTGCATATACTCCAGAATGTTATGAAGAGTGATCAGATGAATTACAATTAATTGCAAAGTCCCTTTTTGCCATGCAAATTAACTGAATCCCCCCAAAAAACATTTCCACTGCATTTCAGCCCTGCCACAAAAGGACCAGCTGACATGTCAGTGATTCTCTCGTTAACACAGGCCTGAGTTTTGACGAGGGCAAGGCTGGAGAATCTGTCATGCTGATTGAATTCGAATAACAGACTGGAAGCTTCAAAAGGAGGGTGGTGCTTTGAATCATTGTTCTTCCTCTGTCAAACATGCTTACCTGCAAGGAAACACGTGCCGTCATCATTGCTTTGCACAAAAAGGGCTTCACAGGCAAGGATATTGCTGCCAGTAAGATTGCACCTAAATCAACCATTTATCGGATCATCAAGAACTTCAAGGAGAGCGGTTCAATTGTTGTGAAGGCGGCTTCAGGGCGCCCAAGAAAGTCCAGCAAGTGCCAGGACCGTCGCCTAAAGTTGATTCAGCTGTGGGATCGGGGCACCACCAGTATAGAGCTTGCTCAGGAATGGCAGCAGGCAGGTGTGAGTGCATCTGCATGCACAGTGAGGCAAAGGCACGTTGAGGATGGCCTGGTGTCAAGGGCAGAAAAGAAGCCACTTCTCTCTAGGAAAAACATCAGGGACAGACTGATATTCTGCAAAGGGTACAGGGATTGGACTGCTGAGGACTGGGGTAAAGTCATTTTCTCTGATGAATCCCCTTTCCGATTGTTTGGGGCATCCGGAAAAAAGCTTGTCCGGAGAAGACAAGGTGAGCGCTAGCATCAGTAAAGCATCCTGAGACCATTCATGTGTGGGGTTGCTTCTCAGCCAAGGGAGTGGGCTCACTCACAATTTTGCCTAAGAACACAGCCATTAATAAATAATAGTACCAACGCATCCTCCGAGAGAAACTTCTCCCAACCATCCAGGAACAGTTTGACGAACAATGCCTCTTCCAGCATGATGGAGCACCTTGTCATAAGGCAAAAGTGATAACTAAGTGGCTCGGGGAACAAAACATCGATATTTTGGGTCCATAGCCAGGAAACTCCCCAGACCTTAATCCCATTGAGAACTTGTGGTCAATCCTCAAGAGGCGGGTGGACAAACAAAAACTCACAAATTCTGACAAACTCCAAGCATTGATTATGCAAGAATGGGCTGCCATCACTCAGGATGTGGCCCCGAAGTTAATTGACAGCATGCCAGGGCGGATTGCAGAGGTCTTGAAAAAGGGTCAATACTGCAAATATTGACTCTTTGCATCAACTTCATGTAATTGTCAATAAAAGCCTTTGACACTTATGAAATGCATGTAATTATACTTCAGTATTCCATAGTAAAATCTGACAAAAATATCGAAAGACACTGAGGCAGCAGACTTTGAAAATTAATGTGTCATTCTCAAACTTTTGGCAACGACTGTATAGTTTCCAGTTTACATGGAGAGCAGTTTGGTGTTCGCTTGAGGGGGAATGTACACAGCTGTGATAACTGACAAGAACTCTCTTGGTAGGTCAAACGGACAGCATTTGATTGTAAGGAATTCTAGGGTGAGCAGATGGACTTGATTTCCTGTATGTTATGATGATTACACCATGAGTCATCAAGCATACACCCCACCCTTCCTCTTCCCAGAGAGGTGTTTCTCTGTTGGAGAGATGCATGGAGAAGCCCAGTGGCTGAACCGATTCCGACAACAGATCCAAGATTCCGTGAAACAGCTAATGTTACTTTAAGACAACCCTGGCTCGAATTTTGTCTACCTTGTCAAGAGACTGGACATTGGCGAGTAGTATACTCGGGAGTGGTGGGCACGTCTACGGAGCCTGACGAGGAGGCCGCTCCGTCGTTTTGGGTCGGCTCCTGGTATTAGATCCATTGTCCTTGGTGGTGGCCCGAACAGAGGATCCGCTTCGGGAAAGTTAGCAGTGCTCCTACATCCTGTAGTTTTTCCCAGGGTAACAATGTAAGAAATAGTACATTAAAAGAATACTGCATAGTTTCCTAAGAACTCGAAGCGAGGCGACCATCTGTCGGCGTTATTCTTACTATCCAGTACAAAGAGTGAAAAAAAAAAAAAAACCTTAGTTGCCAAAGTTTCAGGCCATGTCTTTTTTTCTGTCAGGCATCCGGGGCTAATCTGGTTGAAGCCAAATTCAGTATTTCTGACTTCAGAGTCTGGAAAGGCTCCTTGATGTAGGTATGAAGTGTCTAGTAAGAAAGCTCAGGTCCCTTCATTAATTGTTTTGCCCCCCCACTCCCTCGAGTGCTGCCCTATACAATTTGAATTTTCTAATCCAAAGCACGATCGGTCTCAACCCCACACCCAGAAAGAAAAAAAGCTCGAACCAACAACAAACTCCAGTCCAAGACTAGTGTGTCACAGCGCTCTCTTCCTGGTCATGGCTAGAAGGGTCCAGGTTGTCAAATTAACGGCAAAATTCAACTTTTGCCGTTAATTTGACAAAAGCTGGATCCCTTCTAGCCATGACCCTGTGTACGTGAGTCACATCAGCCAGGCTAAATCTCTCTCAAAAAAAAGTCTCACTCAGATTTGATGCATGTGTCAAAACCCACACCAACATTTATAGCTTGAACTTGATCTGAAAAATGTAAGATTTATTCTGTTAGTGATGTGTAAATGACTTGCCTGTATGATTTACCCAACTTATTTATGCATAGACATTCAAGAAATAGTTTCTTCAAATTTCAACTGAAATGTAGTATGCCTATAAAACTGGAGGGACCTAGCTGAATTAGTCCAATAGAAACGAATGTTGCAAAACAGAACGTGTTTGGACTAATGATTACACCCCTGGCATCTCAGCTAGGAGGGATGGCGTTTATTCATGCAACCATTACTTTCAAGAAAACACAATGAACTTATTTGAAGAGGTTTATTTTATTGGTAACCTGGTAACATAACAAGATGGTAAGGAAAAACATAAAACTGACCAAGTGCTGTAAACTACTGGAGATGACATCTCACTAGGCTGTGAGTGTATACAGAACCGATCTCAGGTTGTGTGTGTGTGTGTAACGTACGACCGGTCACACGGTTGTGTGGATAGGGGCGGAGCGTGCCAGGAGCTCAGTGATGTAAGCGTTGTTATGGGCAACAAGCTCCTGCTTCATGGCTTTAAGCTCCGCCTTCACCTCCTGGTCAGTCATGGTGACTGCCGGCAGAGATTTCGCCTTCTCCAGAAACGACTGGATCAATGCCTCTCCCTCCTGGAAAGAGACAGCATTAGAAGGTTGGAGTAATTATGAGCCAAGTCATTCTACACCGAACAAATATATAAAAGCAACATGTAGTGTTGGTCCCATGTTTAATGAGCTGAAATAAAACATTCCTGAAGTTTTCCACAAGCTTATTTCTCTCATTTTGTGCACAAATGTGTTTACATCCCTGTTAGTGAGCGTTTCTCCTTTGCCAAGATAATCCATTCACCTGACAGGTGTGGCATGATTTTGTGCTGGGGACAAAAGGCCACAAATGTCAGGTTGAGGGAGCGTGCAATTGGCATGCTGACTGCAGGAATGTCCAACAGAGCTTTTGCCAGAGAATTGAATGTTAACTTCTCTACCATAAGCTGCCTCCAATGTCATTTTAGAGAATTTGGCCTCAACCACTAACCACGCCAGCCCAGGACCTCTACATCCGGCTTCTTCACCTGTGGGATCGTCTGAGGGGGGTTGGGCTGAGGAGTATTTCTGTCTGAAATTAAGCCCTTTTGTGGGGAAAAACAAAGATGGATTGGCTGGGCGTATGCCCTCCAAAGCTACACGCCTGCCCAGTCATGCGAAATCCATAGATTAGGACCTAATTGAAATAAATGAATTGACTGATTTCCTTATATGAACTGTAACTCAGTAAACTCTGAAATTGTTGCATTTATATTTTTGCTCAGTATAATTCTACATGTCAAAAAGACAACACAGCCAAAACTCTCTCTTAGCATTGCAGTAGTTTACCCGTTTATCGCTGCGTCGTTTCTTGGCCTCTGGCCCCTCCTCCTCACTAGGCTCCTCCTGAAACTCCTCCAATTCTGCAGCCTTCTGCTTTGCCATGGCAACCACCGCCGGCGGGAAACACGCCAACTCCGCCACATGGATCCCAAAACTCTGGTCACACACACCTAAACACACATATACTTTGTCAACCGCTGCTCTGAATTTGTTGTGACGTTTGTGTGTATATACTGGATACTACAGTGTAGTGTGTGTGTGTACCTGGTTTGACCCTGTAGAGCATGGTGAGTGTGTGTTGAGTGGTCAGAGCTGTGACGTGCAGGTTGCGGACGGTGGGGTGGTGTGTGGCCAACGCCGTAAGCTCGTGGAAGTGAGTTGCAAACAGACAGAAGCAGCCAATCTTAGAGGCGATGTGTTCACTGATGGCCCAGGCCAGACCAAAGCCATCGAATGTAGATGTTCCTCGACCCAACTCATCGATTATTATTAGAGAGTTCTTCGTGGCAGAGCTAGGGAGAGAAAATAGTGTAACAGTTGAGTCAATTAACAGGCAACTGCCAAAAATAATATACAAAGTACATTGAAAACAGGTGGTTGCCGAGTTAAGCAATTAACATCCCATCATGCTTAGTGTTCCTCCAATAGAGTTTCAAACACTTGTAGAATCTACGCCAAGGTACAGTGAAGCTGTTCTAGCTCGTGGTGCCCCAAAGCCCTATTAATACACGTTCATTATCAATGATGCACACAAAGCACTTTGATAGTGTAATCAGGAAGAGCAAAGGATTTGACTAAAAGAGCTGCAGAGATGGTGGCGTGTGCGTGAGTGTTCTCACCGGAGAATAGCTGCGGTCTCCAGCATCTCGGACATAAATGTAGACACGCCCTTGAGCTGGCTATCCCCCGCCCCCACACGGCACAGACAGCTGTCAATCATGCTTAGCTCCGCCTTCTCACAGGGGACAAAGCAGCCAATCTGAGCCATCAGAGAGATCACGCCCACCTGCCTGATGAAGGTAGACTTCCCGCCCATATTAGGACCTGTGGAGGGTTAATGTATGTAAATCAGAACGTAGCACACACAGTACAGAAGAGCATTGTGCATTTCTCGGGCTAAATGTATCAAGAAAAATGTACACGTTTCCATGGTGTGCTCCGTTTTTTATGGGTATGGACCCTTATACAGTCTATGGTATGGACACTAGTGTTGTCGTGATACCATAAGTTTGACTTCGATACCAGGTTAACTATTGGATTTTAAAGACCCCTTAAGATAAAAAAATGTATAAAAAAACTTTTGGATGAAACATTGATTTTGGCATTACTGCCATTAGCCAATACAAACACAATGAATAACAGAGGTCAGTCCAAAAAAAAAGTTTGTTCTGAAGTATCTGTCCTATATCTGAGATAAATAAACAAATGGTTTCTTGATCTTTTCATTTACATGTACTTATTTTAGGCACTAAACTTTCATTTAAAAAAATTGTTTTTTTTAAAATCTGGTACCGAGGATCTTAAGACGAGTCATGTTGGCATCCTAGAGCAAAACGGAGAACACCATCGTGTTCGCCAGAGTCATCTTTCAATAGAGAGGTCATAATAGTTTGTAGGCCAAACCGTTCAGACGCCACAGATGTTTTCGTTATGTCTCACGGTCTGACAAACACTGCTCTCTCTAGCTCTGCCACCTTTCAACACAGATGTTTTCGCTATGTCTCACGGTCTGACAAACACTGCTCTCTCTAGCTCTGCCACCTTTCAACGCAGATGCGGAAGGGCAATAAAGACGGATGCGGTGGACTGAGAACAGCCATGCAAAAAAAAAAAAACAGCTCTATCTTAAACTGACGGATTTTGATGGGGATTTTTTTATTATGTTAATTTGATTTCCGATTGTAGGCCAAGGGTTAATTAATCAATTATCCAGTCGATTGACTTTTTAACCAATCGAACTCCAAAACATAACGGTAATCAATTATTTGAACGGTACATCTCTTGATGAACTGGGTAAATCAAGATGTAGCCTAGGTCTATTCCCAATACAGGTGAAGGCATATTATTGAGTTGGTTTTAGCTCATTTCATGGGGCTTCAGACGACAAATAGTCTCTTCCATTTAGGATTGATTTAATTGGCAACTGCCAGAACTTATTTCGTTGTCCTGACCAACAACATTAGCATAGAAGCACTCTTATAAAAGTGTGCGGCGTCTCTAAGAAAGTAATGAGACATGAGGAGAGGCAGTAGAATCTGACTTTGTGGGAACCAGAAGGAGAGGAAGATTAAGCAAATTTGTTATTGTTGACAAGGGAGACTAAGTGAATTAATAACATTTTTGGTGGCAATCAGCTTTGAAATCAGCATATTTTGCATTATGGTTTCACAAACAAAGTACTAGGGTAGTGAATTCAGCTGTAAACTTGCAAAGAAAGTTAACCTACAATTAAAGCTGGAAGCTACCAGTATCTTCTTGCGTTGTGAAAGTGTTTCAGCCTGTGTGGACATTTAATTACGGTTCGCAAAACAGTTTCAACATTTCTACATGCCGTGTTGCATTATTCAAGTGTACCAACTTCTGTGCAGCAGGACTTGGGAGCCAACAATGCAGCCCAGACAGCTCTAGCAATTAATAAGTGTAGCGCGATCTTTCCTCTTCACGCTATTAAAAAGGGGCTGCGCTGATAGACTTGATCCTCTCAATCGTGCGAGACGCATGACAGAAGTACCGAACGGAACAAAAATTATAGTACCGGACCGGAGATAGATGAATGGAACTTAGCCCTCGTTTCCAATATCCTCCGACTTGGTGTTCGGTCAAATCCCTAAAACGGGTCAATGAACGGCTGCAGCCTCCTCTGAAATGCATCAAATAAAAGAACTGTGCACGTGCGTGTACCTGTGATGATATAGAAGCTCTGCTCCCCCTGTATGAAGGATATATCATTAGGTATGAAGGCTGTGTCTGCGTCCGACTCCAGACAGGGGTGTCTGGCCTGTTGGAGCTCCAGGCGCCTGCCGTCCGCAGCCAGGAGGCGTGGCCTGACGTAGGGAACGGGGGCGGAGACTGACGCCACAGAGAAGCTGACCACCGCATCCAGCTGGGCGAGGACGTCACTCAACGACTGCAGGGGGTCCACGTAGCCTGGGGACGTCCAAGGGTTTATTTCAGAAAAAAGGAGACTCCGTTCCAACATGTATTTCTACTAAAAATGCTACATCAAACCTGACAGGAAGTTGCAGAGTAAGTGTGTGTGCTCTCACCCGCGGCGATGCTGATGATCTCCTTAACGATGGCGTTCTGAGCCTCCTCATACTCCTCTCTGTTCCTGGTGTAGTCTTCATTCAAAGAACTCAGCTTACTACACACACACAAAGAAAGTTAGCTCACCGCAGGGCAAATTGTTTGTGTGCGTGTGTGAGCGCGCCAGACCTGTTGGTGAACCGGACTCCATTCTTCTGGACGTCCAGCGTTGTGAACGTTTTGTTGTTCCTCAGACTCTTCTCCTCTTTACAGGTCACCCTCAGGTAATACCCCAACACACTGTTACATTCCAACTTCACCGTCTTACCAGCATCCAGACCTAAACACACACACACACAATTAAATACACTGGTGTGTGTCTATTCTGTGTGTGTGTCTGTGTGTATGTGTGTGTCTGTGTGGTGTACCCAGTTCCCGTGCTGCGCTGTTCAGTACACTCTGCATGCTGTTCTCCAGTGTGTCCATCTTCTCCCTCAGCTCAGAGAGCACCGGGTCAAACGACGCCTTCACCAGGAACTCATGGTGCTCCACCTACAAAAACACACACGCTTCACATCTAGTGTATTCTACCACGGAGCGCGCGCGCACACACACACACACCCTACCTGGTTCATATCCAGTGTAGTTTCTATCATCTCCTGGTACTTGATGAAGTCAGCCTGCAGGTCTCTGAGAGGAGAGATGAACACTGCCTCCAGCAGCATCTGGTGACTTCCTACAACACAGGATGGTGCTAGGGAGTTAGTGTGCGCGCACATCTTAGTATATGTGTGTGTGCGAACGCACGCATGTGTGTACCTTGGTGTTTCTCCAGAGCCAACAGAAGTGCAGGGATCTGGCCCACGGCCTGGTAACCGCGGTAACAGTCCTGCAGTGTTGCCGAGAGCCGGTGAAACTTTTTGGACAAGCGGTGGAGATCTGGGAACCGCCGCAACAGATCGTCCTGAAGAGTCTGTCTGGCCTCACCGTCATTCACGAGACACTCTACCAGATCCAGTCTACACACACACACACACACACACACACACACACACACACACACACACACACACACACACACACACACAGTGAGAATTCACAGGTAGTGTCTGCAGTACTAGGAAAGACCAGAAGGTGGCAGCAGAACAGGGGGCTACAGGAAACACGGCTAATACTTCTGGGAGCGCCTCGGAGCAGAAGTCAATGAGAGAAGTGACATTTTTTTTCTCTAAAATCTAAAAAAGGCACAACCCACAGTCGAGCCAGTAGCTAGGTTTCCATTAAACTTGTCCAGTGATTTTTTTGTTGGCAATTTAGAAAGTAGATGCGACAATTGTCTGCCATGGTGCGTTTCTACTGAACTGTAGAATTCAAGTGGTTAAAGTGTTTCCATTTCGGCAAATTGAGCATTAATAAAGTAGCGAGACGCTGTATGCCCTGCCCACCCATCGCAAAAGCCAGCATGGATACAATGCAAGAATAGCCGACTATTCTAATAATTATGGCATACCTTGCACTCATGAAGGCCAAGAAAAAATCTAACAATTTGACAGTGAAACTTTTGAATTGCAATATAAAGCAATTCAAGCATTCTTCAAAGTCAAGACCATCCTTGTCTTGCAAAGATATATTTTTTATAGTTGAATGACTGGATTTTGCAAGTAGTAGGCATTTGGAATTAAATGTGGAGCTTTATAGTTACAGTTGAAGTCAGAAGTTAACATACACCTTAGCCAAATACATTTAACCTCAGTTTCACAATTCCTGACATTTAATCCTAATAAAAATTCCCTGTCTTAGGTCAGTTAGGATCACCACTTTAAGAATGTGAAATGTCAGAATAATAGTAGAGTGATTTCAGCTTTTCTTTCTTTCATCACATTCCCAGTGGGTCAGAAGTTTACATTCACTCAATTAGTATTTGGTAGCATTGCCTTTAAATTGTTTAACTTGGGTCAAACATTTTGGGTAGCCTTCCACAATAAGTTGGGTGAATTTTGGCCCATTCCTCATGACAGAGCTGGTGTAACGGAGTCAGGTTTGTAGGCCTCCTTGCTCGCACACGCTTTTTCAGTTCTGCCCACAAAATATTCTATAGGATTGAGGTCAGAGCTTTGATGGCCACTCCAATACCTTGACTGTTGTCCTTAAGCCATTTTGCCACAACTTTGGAAGTATGCTTGGGGTTTTGTCCATTTGGAAGACCCATTTGCGACCAAGCTTTAACTTCCTGACTGATGTCTTGAGATGTTGCTTCAATATAGCCACATAATTTTCCTTGCTCATGATGCCATCTATTTTGTGAAGTGCACCAGTCCCTCCTGCAGCAAAGCACCCCCACAACATGATGCTGCCACCCCCGTGCTTCACGGTTGGGATGGTGTTCTTCGGCTTGCAAGCTTCCCCCTTTTTCCTCCAAACATAACGATGGTCATTATGTTCAAAAACAGTTATATTTCTGTTTCATCAGACCATAGGACATTTCTCCAAAAAGTACGAACTTTGTCCCCATGTGCAGTTGCAAATGGTAGTCTGGCTTTTTTATGGCGGTTTTGGAGCAGTGGCTTCTTCCGTGCTGAGCGGCCTTTCAGGTTATCTCGATATAGGACTCGTTTTACTGTGGATATAGATACTTTTGTAGCTGTTTCCTCCAGCATCTTCACAAGGTCCTTTGCCGTTGTTCTGGGATTGATTTGCACTTTTCGCACCAAAGTACGTTCATCTCTAGGAGACAGAACGTGTCTCCTTCTTGAGCGGTATGACGACTGCGTGGTCCCATGGTGTTTATATTTGCGTACTATTGTTTGTACAGATGAACATGGTACCTCCAGGCGTGAGGAAATTGCTCCCAAGGATGAACCAGACTTGTGGACGTCTCCAATTTTTTTTCTGAGG
This sequence comes from Salmo trutta, assembly GCF_901001165.1. Lineage (NCBI taxonomy): Eukaryota > Metazoa > Chordata > Actinopteri > Salmoniformes > Salmonidae > Salmo > Salmo trutta. The sequence continues at coordinate 15,033,025 of NC_042966.1, forward strand.
TCTTGGCCTATTTCTTTTAATTTTCCCATGATGTCAAGCAAATAGGCACTGAGTTTGAAGGTAGGCCTTGAAATACATCCACAGGTACACCTCCAATTAACTCAAATTATGTCAATTAGCCTATCAGATGCTTCTAAAGCATGACATCATTTTCTGGAATTTTCCAAGCTGTTTAAAGGCACAGTCAATTTAGTGTATGTAAACTTCTGACTCACTGGAATTGTGGTACAATGAATGATAAGTGAAATAATCTGTCTGTAAACAATTGTTGGAAAAATTATTTGTGTCATGCACACAGTAGGTATCCTAACCAACTTGCCAAAACTATAGTTTGTTAACAAGAAATGTGTGAGGTGGTTGAAAAATGAGTTTCAATGACTCCAACCTAAGTGTAATGTAAACTTCTGACTTCAACTGTATGTGGTAACAATTTGTAAGGTACGGGGCACGTGATTTGTCAATCATCATTAGTCACAATAAAGAAAGTTGGACAGTAGAAGAATCCACCGGTCGAACGGATAAAAATGTATTCCAGCTTTATTAAATGTAACCTACATCTGTGGCTACCATTACAATTGACAATGATATTTTGTGACATTGCTTTTGTTGAATAAAACGTGTCAATGTACTAATGTTGACGACGTCCACTCACAGCAGTGAGACATGACTTGTTTTGAAGATGTCATATTGAAGGCCATGTTAGCAAAAGAGGTCCAAGTAAGATGATAGCATATTCAAATCCTGCAGTTAACTTGATTTTCCTGTGTTTTATATATTCCACACTGAGGTTGGAAGAACGCTGTGAAATGGTGAAAATGCCCTTTTAGTGTAAGAGCGGTTTGAAGAGACAGCCTGAAATGTCAGCCTGTTCAGGTGAGATGGAGTATTGACCTGCCTGGTGACATTAGTTAATAGATCAATTATGCTGCTTTCAAAACAACTGGGCACTCGGAACTCTCCGACTTCGGTGCTTTCAAGACAACTTGAAACTCAAAACAATTAACTCTGAAAAAAAATCACTTGGAACGGTCATCCAACTCGGAAATTCAAGCATCTTTCTAGAGCTCCGACTTTGCGACCTGAAGGTCACTGACGTCATAATTTGACATAGCCCCCACCCCTGCATTGGTCCTTAAAATAAAGACTAACCCATTTTGAATGTTATATCATACGTGAATCTCAGAGGTGTTCTATCGATTCGCGGGTCATTTCATGTGAATCAGAGATATTCACCATTCAAGCAGGCAGTAATAGTTGGTATGATACATTTTTTTATCATGTGATTAGACCTTGTGAAATTGACAAAATGGACACTTCCATTTGTCAAAAACAACTTCATATCGAAGGAGTGCCTTTTATTTGATGGCCTGCACAACACAACCGTTAGACCTGATGACACATTCCTGCGCATGAGTTTAGCGAGTTAAAGTCGCCATGACGCTGCCTACAAACCTGATCAGGGATTTCTATTGTAGAAGCAGTTTCTGGAGTTTTTCATGGATATTCTCTTTGGTAGAGTACTGAGATGAGCGAAAGGGAGAGAGGGTTGAAGAGAGTTTGGACCTCACCTCTCCTCAATCCTGTTCTTGTCCATGAGCGGCTGTTTGATCCACTGGTTGACCAATCGCTGGCCCTGAGGGGTGCGGCACTTATTCAGTAGCCCGGCCAATGAGTGGGCTCCACTGGTGTCATCGGGGGAACCCTGGGGAGAACGAGCCTATCAGGACAGACTCGGACTGCTTGGAATAAAGACAAATACCAGGAGCACAATGTTTGGGGATACCCACACACTGAACTGCAACGTTTACTCACTAAGTCGATTAAATAGTATGTAGTAACCATGGCTCGAGACTAACTTTTTTCCTCACTGTCCCGGTCCCAAAGCGCAATTTCAACTGTCCGAAGCTGAACTTGAAACATCACAAAATTAATATATACTGCTCAAAAAAATAAAGGGAACACTTAAACAACACATCCTAGATCTGAATGAAAGAAATAATCTTATTAAATACTTTTTTCTTTACATAGTTGAATGTGCTGACAACAAAAATCACACAAAAAGAATCAATGGAAATCCAATTTATCAACCCATGGAGGTCTGGATTTGGAGTCACACTCAAAATTAAAGTGGAAAACCACACTACAGGCGGATCCAACTTTGATGTAATGTCCTTAAAACAAGTCAAAATGAGGCTCAGTAGTGTGTGTGGCCTCCACGTGCCTGTATGACCTCCCTACAATGCCTGGGCATGCTCCTAATGAGGTGGCGGATGGTCTCCTGAAGGATCTCCTCCCAGACCTGGACTAAAGCATCCACCAACTCCTGGACAGTCTGTGGTGCAACATGGCGTTGGTGGATGGAGCGAGACATGATGTCCCAGATGTGCTCAATTGGATTCAGGTCTGGGGAACGGGCGGGCCAGTCCATAGCATCAATGCCTTCCTCTTGCAGGAACTGCTGACACACTCCAGCCACATGAGGTCTAGCATTGTCTTGCATTAGGAAGAACCCAGGGCCAACAGCACCAGCATATGGTCTCACAAGGGGTCTGAGGATCTCATCTCGGTACCTAATGGCAGTCAGGCTACCTCTGGCGAGCACATGGAGGGCTGTGCGGCCCCCCAAAGAAATGCCACCCCACACCATGACTGACCCACCGCCAAACCGGTCATGCTGGAGGATGTTGCAGGCAGCAGAACGTTCTCCACGGCGTCTCCAGACTGTCACGTCTGTCACGTGCTCAGTGTGAACCTGCTTTCATCTGTGAAGAGCACAGGGCGCCAGTGGCGAATTTGCCAATCTTGGTGTTCTCTGGCAAATGCCAAACGTCCTGCACGGTGTTGGGCTGTAAGCACAACCCCCACCCGTGGACGTCGGGCCCTCATACCACCCTCATGGAGTCTGTTTCTGACCGTTTGAGCAGACACATGCACATTTGTGGCCTGCTGGAGGTCATTTTGCAGGGCTCTGGCAGTGCTCCTCCTTGCACAAAGGCAGAGGTAGCGGTCCTGCTGCTGGGTTGTTGCCTTCCTACGGCCTCCTCCACGTCTCCTGATGTACTGGCCTGTCTCCTGGTAGCGCCTCCATGCTCTGGACACGTCGCTGACAGACACAGCAAACCTTCTTGCCACAGCCCGCATTGATGTGCCATCCTGGATGAGCTGCACTACCTGAGCCACTTGTGTGGGTTGTAGACTCCGTCTCATGCTACCACTAGAGTGAAAGCACCGCCAGCATTCAAAAGTGACCAAAACATCAGCCAGGAAGCATAGGAACTGAGAAGTGGTCTGTGGTCCCCACCTGCAGAACCACTAATTTATTGGGGGTGTCTTGCTAATTGCCTATAATTTCCACCTGTTGTCTATTCCATTTGCACAACAGCATGTGACATTTATTGTCAATCAGTGTTCCTTCCTAAGTGGACAGTTTGATTTCACAGAAGTGTGATTGACTTGGAGTTACATTGTGTTGTTTAAGTGTTCCCTTTATTTTTTTGAGCAGTATATATATATATATATATATATATTTTATTTTTTTTTATTTTTTTATATGCCAACATGGGTCTATGTTCTTTGCAGTGCTTTTAAAGTAATTGGTGTATTTCTGAGACAGATACAAACAGTCTATTACATAAACTTAATTTGTTAAGAAAAATAAAACTTTTTGCATCTTAACAAAAACATACATTACATTAATAATTATAAGATACTCATTGAACATGCATACATGTATTTGTAAAGAGAGAACAATGTTATTGTGAACTGGTTACTGAAGGAAATTAATTTAGAGACATTACATTCCACCACCAGCTGCCCCTTTAAAACATAACAACAATATACCATAAAGAACAGGTGTGTGTGTTCCCCAGCCTTCAATTTCTCTGCTTCACCCTCCTTCAGTCACTGAAGAATGGTCGCCTTGACCTTTTTTGAGCACCACCGCTTGCTAACGGCCAGGGATTAAAATGTACTTTTGGTAGACCAGCCACCATGGCAGATAGGCTCAAAAATCTACCAGCCACTCAGATTTTAACCAGTAAAAAAAATATATATATATACATTTTGCAAAAATTAAAACACCCCAAAAAGTTGAGCATGCTTTGTAACGTTTCGAAAACAATAAATGTATTACTAGTAAGGAGTAATGTTGTATATTGTTTAATTTCATTTTTTGTGACCTAAGATTTTTATCCAAAATATCAGATGAGACAAATGCTCACCTGCCCCTTTAAGTGTGGAAGGTTCCGCAACTTGTCATGTTTGTGCCTGTGGGATTGAGAATCTGACTAGTATCCGCGTTGCTTCTCTTCCCTAGCAGTTGAAACTCAAACATCGAAAAACAACCCAGCTTGTGAACAAAACAAATGTAAATAGCCAAGAAACACAAGGACAAAGTCTCAATACAGTAAATTAAAAACGTTTACGCCTGTGCACAATGCATCTACAAATGAATCCGTCACTCAGCTATTCACGTGTGCACGCACAGCCCCCAGCCAGGCAGTGTTGCAGCGTGATGCAGAAATACTTAGCACATTTTACAGTGTGAATTCTGTTAAGGGAGATACAACCATATTTTCTACAATACCATAGTAGCTAGCCACAGCCTACAGCTAATGCCATAGCAACTCCCGGCACAAAACCTCAGCTCCGGGCCCGCTGGAGGCAGGTAGCCTAGTGGTTAGAGCGTTGGACTAGCAACCGAAAGGTTGCAAGATCGAATCCCCGAGCTGACAAGGTAAAAATCTGTCCTTCTGCCTCTGAACAAGGCCGTCATTGAAAATAAGAATTTGTTCTTAACTGACTTGCCTAGTTAAATAAAGGTAAAATCCAGAAATCCAGCATTTCTTCTTCTACTGTCCAAAGGCAGTAAGGCACAATCCTATTGTTGCATCTTCAGATATTCCCTCCAAGTTTCTACTATTAGGCTGTAAATCCATCTCTGTCGCATTATTAAATAAAACGTACGCATCAGGTGCACGTTTGAGAACGGTGTTCTCCCATAATAGCATTTTGGAACATTGGCCCATATGGCCCGCGCTTGTAATGTACATTTTTCATAGTTGATCAACTTAAGCTAAATGTTACCTGAAATGTACCTGAAAGAGGTTGAGGGCCTGTACAGCAGCGTTGTCCAGCCTCATGTACTGGCTCAGGTCAAGGGTCGTCAAGCTGAAGGAGCTGAAGTTTGATTGGTCAGACAGCAACTCCAGGTAACGAACCACTGCTGCCAGGCATGACATGGCTACCTGGAACACACAGACATGTCATTTTACTACTAACGGAGTGGGTTGTGTTCGGAAACAGTCATATTGTTATATAAAGAGCTTTACTAATGGCAACGCACGCTGGCATAACAAGCTGCTGCAACCCAGACCGACACACAGCGGTAACAATTGTTTATTAAGACTCATCCAATACGAGTAGGTTTGTGTGTGTTACCTGTTTGTCTAGTTCCGGCAGAACGTTGCAGGCGTTGGCCTCCCCTTTCCTGGTCCGTAGCAGTCGGTTGAGGTCCTGGGTCATGTCTTTACTACTGAACTCTGTTCTCTTTCTGTCTGACAGCAACACACCGCCACGCTGCACCACCTACACACGTTATATACAGTGCCATCAGAAAGTATTCAGACCCCTTGACTTTTCCCACATTTTGTTAGGTTACAGCCATCTCCTCTACAATGGCGCCAGAGGAGATGGCTGTCGTTTCACGGTCTCCTAGCCAATTGTGCTCGTGTGTTTTTGCATAATTTATACTTAAAAATGTAGATCATGTTTCTGCCACCGTCTCTTATGACCGAAAAGAGCTTCTAGATATCAGGCCAGCGATTATTCACCTCGTACTGGAAGAAAATGTTTTCCTTAAGAGTCTGACGCAAAGGATTAACTTCAGACAAAAGGCCCTCCTCCCAGTCATTCGCAGAAAGAGATAGACATAGGTTGGGGGTGCCTTGTAAGGATCCGGCGGCGAGTGGGTAATCTGTCTTCACCATCCGTCCTATTAGCCAACGTACAATCATTGGATAACAAAATAGACGAACTACGATCACGTATATCCCATCAACGGGACATTAAAAACTGTAATATCTTATGTAAAACCGAGTCGTGGCTGAACGACGACATGGATAACATACAGCTGGCTGGGTTAGCGCCGCATCGGCAAGATAGAACAGCTGCCTCTGGTAAGACAAGGGGTGGCGGTCTGTGAATATTTGTAAACAACAACTGGTGCACGAAATCTAATATTAAGGAAGTCTTGAGGTTATGCTCGCCTGAGGTAGAGTATCTCATGATAAGCTGTAGACCACACTATTAACCAAGAGAGTTTTCATCTATATTTTTCGTAGCTGTCTATTTACCACCACAAACCGATGCTGGCATTAAGACCTCACTCAATGAGCTGTATAAGGCCAGAAGCAAAAAGGAAAATGCTCATCAGAGGCGGCACTCCTAGTGTCCGGGGACTTTAATGCAGGAATACTTAAACCAGTTTTACCTCATTTCTACCAGCATGTTAAATGTGCAACCAGATGGGGAAAAATAATAAATAAAAAAAACTCTAGACCACCTTTACTCCACACACAGAGGCGCGTACAAAGCTCTCCCTGTTCCAGACGACTGTGAGATCTCGCTCTCGGTAGACAATGTGAGTAAGACCTTTAAACAGGTCAACATTCACAATGCTGCAGGGCCAGACGGATTACCGGGACGTGTACTCCGAGCATGAGCTGACTAACTGGCAAGTGTGTTCACTGACATTTTCAACCTGTCCCTGACAGTCTGTAATACCAACATGTTTCAAGCAGACCACCATAGTCCCTGAGCCCAAGAACATTAAGGTAACCTACCTAAATGACTACCAACCCATAGCACTCACGTCTATAGCCATAAAGTGCTTTGAAAGGCTGGTCATGGCTCACATCAACACCAAGAAACCCTAGACCCACTCCAATTTGCATATTATGCAGTCTCTATTGCACTCCACACTGCCTTTTCCCACCTGGACAAAAGGAACACATGTGAGAATGCTATTATTTTGACTACAGCTCAGCATTCAACACCATAGTGCCCTTAAAACTCATCCCTTAGCTAAGGACCCTGGGACTAAACACCTCCCTCTGCAACTGGATCCTGGACTTCCTGATGAGCTGCCCCCAGGTGGTAAGGGTAGGTAACAACATACGCCACACTGAACCTTAACACAGGGGCCCCTCAGGGGTGCGTGCTCAGTCCCCTCCTGTACTCCTTGTTCAGTCATGACTGTATGGCCAGGCACAACTCCAACACCATCATTAAGTTAACCGACGACACAACAGTGGTAGGCCTGATCACCGACAAAGATGAGGCAGCCTATAGGGAGGTCCGAGACCTGGCCGTGTGGTGCCAGGATAACCTCTCCCTCAACGTGATCAAGACAAAGAAGATGATTGTAGACTACAGGAAAAGGAGGACCGAGCACACCCCCATTCTCCTAGACAGGGCTGTAGTGGAGCAGGTTGAGAGCTTCAAGTTCATCGGTGTCCACATCACCAACAACCTATCATGGTCCAAACACACCAAGAGTCATGAAGATGGCACGACAAAGCCTATGCCCCCTCAGGAGACTGAAAAGATTTGGCATGGGTCCCCAGATCTTTATCCTGAGTGGTTGCCTCCTACCGCAAGGGACTACAGAGGGTAGTGCTTACATCACAGGGGCCAAGCTTCCTGCCATCCAGGACCTCTATACCAGGCGGTCAGAGGAAGGCCCTAAAAACTGTCAAAGACTCCTGCCACCCTAGTCAAAGACTACTCTGCTACAGCATGGCAAGCGGTACCAGAGCACCAAAAGGCATCTCAACAGCTTCTACCCCAAAGCCATAAGACTCCTGAACAGCTAATCCAATGGCTACCCAGACTATTTGCATTGTCCCCCCTCTTTTACACTGCTGCTACTCTGTTTATTATCTTTGCACAGTTACTTTAACTCTACCTACATGCACATTTTACCTCAATTCCTCGACTAACCATCACGGCTGTCTAATCATCCCCAGCTTACAATTGGCTCATTCATCCCCCTCCTCTCCCCTGAAACTATTCCCCAGGTCGTTGCTGTAAATGAGAATGTGTTCTCAGTCAACTTACCTGGTAAAATAACGGTAAAATAAATAAATAAATAAAAAAACCTGAGCCCCCGCACATTCAATTTGTACCGGGAACCCTGTATATAGCCTCGCTACTTATTTTACTGGTGCTCTTTAAATTATTTAAAAATGTACATTTTTGACTCATCTATTTTTCAATACATTTTTCTTAAAATTGGTTAAGGGCTTGTAACTAAGCATTTCTCTGTAAGGTACACCTGTTGTATTCGGCGCATGTGACAAATAACACTTGATTTGTAATCGTTTTCCCCATAATGACATAGCAAAAACTGGTTTAGAAATGTTTGCTAATTTAGTAAAAATAAACTGAAATATCACGTTTACATAAGAATTCAGACCCTTCACTCAGCACTTTGTTGAAGCACCTTTGGCAGCGATTACAGCCTCAAGTCTTCTTGGGTATGACGCTACAAGCATGGCACACCTGTATTTGGGGAGTCTCCCATTCTTCTCTGCAGATCTTCTCAAGCTCTGTCAGGTTGGATGGGGAGCGTTGCAGCAAAGCTATTTTCAGGTCTCTCCAGAGATGTTCGATCGGGTTCAAGTCCGGGCTCTGGCTGGGCCACTCAGGACATTCAGAGACTTGTCCCAAAGCCACTCCTGCGTCGTCTAGGCTGTGTGCTTCGGGTCGTTGTCCTGTTTGAAGGGGAACCGCCACAGTCTGAGGTCCTGAGCATGTTTTCATTAAGTATCTCTGTACTTTGCTCCGTTCATCTTTGCCTCAATCCTTACATTACTAGTCTTCCAGTCCCTGCCGTTGACAAACATCCCCACAGCATGATGCTGCCACCACCATGCTTCACGGTAGGGATTGTGCCAGGTTTCCTCCAGATGTGACACATGGCATTCAGGCCAGAGAGTTCAATCTTGGTTTCATCAGACCAGAGAATCTTGTTTCTCATGGTCTGAGAGTCCTTTAGGTGCCTTTTGGCAAACTCCAAGCGGGCTGTCATGTGCCTTTTACTGAGGAGTGTCTTCCGTCTGGCCACTCTACCATAAAGGCCTGATTGGTGGAGTGCTGCAGAGATGGTTGTCCTTCTGGAAGGTTCTCCCATCTCCACAGAGGAACTCTGGAGCTCTGTCAGAGTGACCATCAGGTTCTTGGTAACCTCCCTGACCAAGGCCCTTCTCCCCCGATTGCTCAGTTTGGCCGGGCAGCCAGCTCTACGATGAGTCTTGGTGGTTCCAAACTTCTTCCGTTTACGAATGATGAGGCTACTGTGTTCTTGGGGACCTTCAATGCTGCAGAAATGTTTTGGTACCCTTCCCCAGATCTGTGCCTCGACACAATCCTGTCTAGGAGCTACACGGACAATTCCTTTGACATTATAGCTTGGTTTTTGCTAAGACATGCAACGTGGGACCTTATATAAACAGGTGTGCCTATCCAAATCATGTCCAATCAATTGAATTTACCACAGGTGGATTCCAATCAAGTTGTAGAAAGTTCTCAGGGATGATCAATGGAAACAGGATGAACCTGAGCTCAATTTCAAGTCTAATAGCAAAAGGTCTGAATACTTATGTAAATAAGGTACACAAAAATGTAAAATAAACTGTTTTCGCTTTCTGATTATGGGGTAGTGTGTGTAGATTTAAGTTTTTTTTTGTTATCCATTTTTGAAGGCTCTAACATAACAAAATGTGGAAAAAGTCAATTTCGTCTCAATACTTTCCAAAGGAAGGACGGACACACACACACACACACACTGGTATATACAGTTCCAGTCAAGTTTGGACACCTACTCATTCCAGGGTTTTTCTTTATTTATACTATTTTCCACATTGTAGAATAAATAGTGATTACATCAAAACTATGAAATAACACGTGAAATAATGTAGTAACCAAAAAAAGTGTTAGAATTCTTCAAAGTACCCACCCTGTGCCTTGATGACAGCATGGACACTCTTGGCATTCTCTCAACCAGCTTCATGAGATAGTCACCTGGAATGCATTTCAATTAACAGGTGTGCCTTCTTAAAAGTTAATTTGTGGAATTTCCTTCTTAATGCGTTTGAGTCTCAGTTGTGTTGAGACAAGGTCCCTAAGCCCTATTTGGTAAAATACCAAGTCCATATTATGGCAAGAACAGCTCAAAAAAGAAAAGAGAAATGACAATTCATTACTTTAAGACATGAAGGTCAGTCAATGTGGAAAATTTCAAGAACTTTGAAAGTTTCTTCAAGTGCAGCTGCAAAAACCATCAAGCGCTATGATGAAACTGGCTCTCATGTTACCTCTGCTGCAGAGGATAAGTTCATTAGAGTTAACTTCACCTCAGATTGAAGTGCAAACAAATGCTTCACAGAGTTCAAGTAACAGACACATCACAACATCAACTGTTTAGAGGAGACAGCGTGAATCAGGCCTTCATGGGCAAATTGTTGCAAATAAACCACTACTAAAGGACACCAATAAAAAGAAGAGACTTGCTAGGGCAAAGAAACACGAGCAATGGACATTAGACCAGTGGAAATCTGTCCTTTGGTCTGATGAGTCCAAATTTGAGATTTTTGGTTCCCATCTCGGTGTCTTTGTGAGACGCAAAGTAGGTTAACGGATGATCTCCGCGTGTGTGGTTCCCACTGTGAAGCATGGAGGTGGTGTGATGGTGCTTTGCTTGTGACACTGTCATTTATTTAGAATTCAAGGCACACTTAACCAGCATGGCTACCAGAGCATTCTGCTGCAATATGCCATCCCATCTGGTTTGCACTTAGAGGGACTATCATTTGTTTTTCAACAGGACAATAACCCAAAACACACCTCCAAGCTGTGTAAGGGGCTATTTGACCAAGGAGAGTGATGGAGTGCTGCATCAGATAACCTGGCCTACACAATCACCCGTCAAAGAGTGTGCAAAGTTGTCGTCAAGGCAAAGGGTGACTACTTTGAAATAACTAAAATATAAAATAGATTGATTTGCTTAACACTTTTTTGGTTACTACATGAGTCCATGTGTGTTATTTCATAGTTTTGATGTCTTCACTATTATTCTACAATGTAGAAAATAGTAAAAATAAAAACCCTTGAATGAGTAGGTGTGTCCTAACTTTTGACTGGTACTGTATATAGACTCACACGCACAGACATACACAGACATACACAGACATACTCACTCACCTCACTCACCTCACTCCCTCACCTCACACAGTCACTCCCTTTCTCAGACTTCATTCACCTCCCACAAAAGACATTTTCTCTCTGTTGCATAGACACACGCACACCTACCTGTCGTATTTTATCAGTGTTGTCACCCTGTGGTAGCAGACATTCTTTAGGGCTCAGCTGCACAAGTAGAGCCTCCAGGTTACAGAAAGTCTCTCCATCGAGGAACTCGCACACTCCCATGGTCCTTAGGGACGCGTCCACATAGCCCACGCCCACCACGCGCTGTCCGTCACCCCCGACAGCCAACCGTACGGCCACAACCCCCGCTGAGCCAGCCCCTCTTCCCTCAGCCCCGCCAAATAGAACCTCCTCAAACTGGCTCAGATTCCCTGGAGACGCCTGGAGAGAGAAGTAGTGAAAGAGAGGACTATTACAACACTTAGAAATGTAATCTTCAGATTGTGTCTATGGCTGTGTTTGTACCTTGTACTCCAGTTGCCAGCTGTGATCCTTGGTTTTGCTTTGGTTCCTGTAGACTTCCACTCTGTATTGCTTCACCAGCAGCAGGTCTCTGACCAGAGCCTCAAAGTTTGTCTTGCTGAGAACCACACTCTCCAGCTTGCGGCTACCTACGCACACACAATAAATATGGGTAATTAAATGAATGATCATGCACTGCTATGAAGTTAGCAGCAGCACAAAACAAACTCAACATTACCTATTTTAGACAGCTAGCTAGCTAGATGGGGAACAATGTCCTGCTTGCCACAGTAAGGAGGGAAGTCGTTAAATAGTGTAGCTAGCCAGAATACAGTCAGGATTACAGCTAAAGCACATATAGAATAATGAGACAGATATTTCACTGGATGTATAAATGTGAAGCATCTGCTTGGCGTTTCCACTCACTACCAAATACGGTAGTGAGAGGAAGCCCACTGGCGGGCAGTGGGAGAAGATGGAACGTGAGATTTTGGGCCGACATTCTTCAAACTCTCTCAACGATTACTAAACATTTGATCTCAATACAGTTCCGGTCCCAAAACTACAATCTGTTATGAACAGAGTGGACTAAGGTTTGTAGACTTCACCCGTAGCAAAATAAAAATAAAATGTAAACGCGCTGTTTAGGAGTGCAATGTCGAATTGAGTTACTGCAGACTCGCAGTTCACAGAGTAGGCGTTCCCTAACGACAATAAGCAGATGATCCTATTCCGCGCTAACAGGATCATTTGTTCCCATTGGAAACGACAGGCTGTGGTCCATCTTGGTTTAGTTATATAAATGTTGGGCTGAAGCACATTTTTTGTAGTGATTTTCACCGAAACGTATTACTGCGGCAATAACGTCTGACGTTGCATGAAAAATATAGATTTTTAAAAAGCTTCCCAACAGTTACATCAGGCGTGTTCCTTGACAGATACTTTGATAAACGAGGCCCCTGCTGTGTAAATTCTCATAACCGACTACGGAAAACTATTCCGGTCGTAACAGTATCAAAGTGGCGTGATTTATGTTCTCAAATTGGGATTTAGCTAGCGTCTAAACTAGCAAGCTAACCATAGGTCACGCAAATAATGCAGTAGTTTAGCCTCTAGCTATCAGGATTAGCTAATTTAAAGTGGAAAACCATGCAGATGGCTAGCTTTGTGAGCTAAATAAGTGTAGCTACCTGAGCGCAGGGTCTTGATGACTCCGTTGGTCTTGAAAACCTCCTTGGCGGCGAACAGCGCGTCGGTCCCGTGCACCGTGTAGTAGTCACCCCGGTCGAAGACCCTGAAGGTGGTGTCTGGCTTCTCCGGCATGGAAAAGTAGTAGGTAAGGAAGCCATGTTCGGCAGCAGCGTCCATGGACAAGCTCTGTTTCGGTTGCACCGCCATGCTGGAATCTCCCGCCACGGACTGGAGAAACAGGAAGTTACGTCAGGGCACAGAACTATGAGACAGATATTTCACCGGATGTATAAATGTAAAGCATCCGGTTGGCGTTTCAACTCAGTACCAAATATGTTAGTGAGAGGAAGCCCAGGCAGTGTGAAAAGATGGAACAAAATATATTTTGGCCGACATTCTGTTAATTGTATTTTTTTTAATGATTTAACCTTTAACTAGGCAAGTCAGTTAAGAACAAATTCTTATTTACAATGACCCTAACCCGGACGACGCTGGGCCAATTGTGCACCGCTCTATGGGATTCCCAATCACGGCCGGTTGTGATACAGCCTGGAATCTAACCAGAGATAACACCCTTGATAGGCGCCCTGCTTCGAAGATTCACACACAACAAATTCAATCCCACAACTTCTTGAAACAAAATAAACCCACTTCTCTTTACTCTCATCGACGCCACCTCATCCACAATTTTAATATATACTTCAAATGGATCTCCCAGGTATCATCATCGATTCAAAACCCTTATTCCAACCAAAAACGACTAGTTTCCACTACCATTTTACTTCTCTTATTTCCTTTTGCATTCGCCACAGTAATACAATTCTTCTCATCTCCACTCGACACGCCATCTGATTCAAACAAAACATCCGCTTCCGCCATTTTCCCTGGTCCCCAAGTTGGCAAATTTAGTGCCAAAGTGTCTTAAAAAGATTAAATGTGGGCCTCCCGAGTGGCGCAGCGGTTTAAGGCACTGCATCGTGGTCTAAGGCACTGCAGTGCTAGAGGCATCAATACAGACCCGGGTTCTATCATGGCCGATTCCCGTATGGCGGTGCACAATTGGCCCAGCATCGTCCGGGTTTGGGGAGGATTTGGCCATGGGGCTTTACTTGGCTCATTGTGCTCTAGCGACTCCTTGTGGTGACCAAGGTTGACCGAGGTAGTCAGTTGAACAGTGTTTCCTCCAACACAGTGGTGCGGCTGGCGGGCAGGTGTTAAAAAGGGCGGTGTGGCGGATCGTATTTCGGGGGACGCGTGACTCGACCTTCGCCTCCCTATCCTGTTGGGGAGTTGCAGTGATGGGACAAGATCAAAATTGGGGAGAAAAACCTGGATTATGGTTGGAGTTAGCCTGGAAACCTGAAGTTAAATTTGATTAAATTCTACGATGACAGGCACAAATGAGCGTTTGGATCAGGAAAGTTTCCTCTCACCACCTCCACAAGCCAGAATGTTGAATAAAATCATATTTTAACTTACTTTACCGGTTGTCCATGCGGTTGGTCCTTTTGCAGGTAGGAATGTGAAACAATATATCCACAGGAAAGTATAATTACATGAATTTTTCAAAGTGCTGGTACATTCAGATTTCTCTCCTGAAGCATCTAATGCAATTCAACGTTGGTCTTCAGGCTAGGTTGGGGTAAGGCCTGGGCCTCCTTCCTCAGAGCCTTCATAGTGGTAATATCATCATTAGAACCTTCTTACGATGGATCTAGTAGCCAAGGTGTTTCCCATAGCCTTCGTTAGTAAAGTTGCTCTTTTTTTGCCCTTCAGCTTCATTTTATTCATAGAAGATCTCTGCTCAACATGGAATCAAGATGTTTAGGCTATCTGTCTGACTGTGACTGCTGATTGCTTCAGAATGAAGTTGACTACAAATACAAAGTTGCCAAAGGATTTATTTGCAATTGCTACAAACAAGTGAAGGATAAAATGATGCTTCAAATGAAAACCAAGATGACTGCATTAGGCTACATTGGTCTATCAAATCCTTTTATTTGTCACATGCGCTGAATACAACTGGTGTAGAATTTACCATGCAGAGTCATTGTAACACGAGGACACGAGGAATAAAATGAAATACACAAAAATAGAGCTATATACTGTACAGGGAGTACCAGTACCAGACCAATGTGTAGGGGTACAAGGTATTTGAGGTAGATATGTAAATGAAAGCAGGGTAAAGTGACTAGACTTCAGGATAGATTATAATAAGAGTAAGAATAAAGAACAGTGTAGCAGCAACAAATTCTGAGTGTAAAAATGTGTGCGTGTAATGTGTATGTGTGTTTGTTGTTGGTATGAGTGTCTGTGTTATGTGTGTGCGTATGTGAATGTGTATGGGTTTTGTGTGGGAGTGTCAATGTAGTGTGTGTGTGAGTGTGTATATGGTGTGTAAATATTGTTTAGTGAGTGTGCGTATGGTCAGTGCAAGATAGAGTCAGTGCAGATAGTTCGGGTACCACTAATTGATTATTTAACAGTCTGGCTTTTTAGCAGTCTTATGGCTTGGGGGTAGAAGCTGTCTCGGAGCCTGTTGGTCCGAGAGCCGATGCTCTGGTACCGTTTGCCGAACAGTAGCAGAGTGAACAGTCTATGACTTGGGTGGCTGGAGTCTTTGACAATTCTTCGGGCCTTCCTCTGACATCGCCTGATATAGAGGTCTTGGATGGCAGGGATCACGGCCCCAGTGATGTACTGGGCGGTCTGTAACACCATCTGTAGCGCTTTGCGGTCAATGGCAATGCATTTGCCATACCAAGCGGTGATGAAGCCAGTCAAGATATAGATAGATGCAGTTGTGGGTTAACAGGGAGTACAGGAGGGGACTAAGCACACACCCCTGAGGGGCCCCGTGTTGAGGGTCAGTGTGGGGGAGGTATTGTTGCCTACCCTCACCACCTGGGGCTGGCCTGTCAGAAAGTCCAGAATCCAGTTGCAGAGGGAGGGGTTCAGTCCGAATTGGAGTGGATCTAGGGTGTCTGGGATGATATAGGCCTTTTCAATCATATTGAAATCAATTTCATGTTCAATTAATTGAGTTCTATTTTGCAAATAGGATACTGTCTGTAATTTTTTGCCTCAATGTGTTTCATGATGTATGACAACATGTGCGCAATGATAGGACCAATCTGGGATTTAGTGCATTATTATTATTATTGGGTAATCACAATAAGCCCCCTCAATAGCCTATTTGCAGCCATAGGTGGAAATATGTTGCTAGGATCTAATCCATCGTTAGTATTGTGGAAGAATTCTAATGTTAAGGTAAGATTTGAATGGAGAAAGCTGACCCGAGAGGGGCGCTGCTTTTCTTTCGATACTAGCAGTATCGACACATGGTCTAACGACGCACTTAGCGAACCTTCTTCTCACTATGTGCTTGTTTGGGAAACACTTTTAAAAAGTTGGTTCGTAAATAGCGACGCATCTGGTACGATCATCGTAATGCTTAAGTTAGTTACATGGCAAGTGGGAAACGAGGCCCTGGACATTTCTGGTGATGGCTGGCTCTATTTTCACAGTTCTCTATTCTTCTTTTTTAGTGAAGGTCTCTATATGTCTTGTGTTCTACGTGGTGTGTGATATCTATTTACGGGTGAGAAATGACAGATCTCTTAATGTTGCCAGGGTGACCAATGCCATGGCAACACAGATGATATCAAGTGTGTGTGTTTCAACCACCTACGTCTCTGCTGGCTGCAACGCCCTCTTTTATTCTCCCTCTTGCTCTCTCTCTCCCCCATATTGCCCCAGGGTATTGGGGATCACTCATCTCTGTTACAGAGATGAGTGACGCAACACTCGCCTTTGTCTAACCAAGACAGAAGTGTGTGTGTGTGCTGGATGGTTGATGTCTGTCTATCATCACTAGACAGCCCAACAGACAGACACACACACACACACACACATTGACCAGACCTTTTCAAACCGTTTCTATTTCAAACCTCTTCACACTGTGTGCACAACACTTCATTCACTTTCACTCACAGCTAAGTTGTATCTGTATGTAAGGGGATTCTCAAAGTGTACACCCTGAGAAAGGCAGATAACAAGCCGAAACATGTTTTAAAATACAGTATTTCTACCTAAATAAATAAATAAAGGCATTTTAAATCAATTCGTTCATCCTTTTGTTTTTCCTCCAGAGTGCCTTGAAGGGAAAAGGCCCACAACAAAATGTTCTACATTTGTTTTACTAAGTGGTGGCCATTATCCCCTTTGTTTTTCTGAATTATATTTAAGTCAACGTTAAAGAACAGTGTGATTGTGCAATGGCATAGTCGTCGTGCAGATAACCTTTTTTAAAAAAAAGGGGCACAGGAACATTGTGGTCTTAGCCTACATTTGATACTATCACTGTAATAAGCAAGCATTGCTTTATCAATGTTCTAGAACATTGTGTCTATTTCCATAGATAACAAATATTTTATGTGTCTTTATTGCTGAGGGGAAATACAGGCAACATCGTGCAACAAAAAATTGGTTGTCGAAATCATCCCACCAGTCGATGAACCACTTCCCTTCACTTTTTCAACGTCATTCATCATTCAAAATAGCAGTCAGTTACCATTTTGTCAATACGCACTATGTGAGTACACTGCTGTTACACCTAAGATAACCCTTCATACAACGCAAGTGCTTAAGTCATCAAACATGACTCCAGAGCCTGATGACTATTCTACGACAATACAGTATCCTGCTTTGTTACTTTTGTGGACCCTCACACTGAATTGCAATACAACATCATTTCCTTTACCAGATTAGTGGGAAACTAAGTTGAACTGCAACGCGCACGCCGATGCCGGAGTTCTGACAAATATGCCGGTTCTGCTGTTGGATAGATGCCTGAAACTCACATGACGACAGCAAATGTGTTGATTACAACATAGCAGTGATTCACCTGAGAGGCTCAGGGTTTTTATTTATTTATTTATTTTACCAGGTAAGTTGACTGAGAACACATTCTCATTTACAGCAACAACCTGGGGAATAGTTACAGGGGAGAGGAGGGGGATGAATGAGCCAATTGTAAGCTGGGGATGATTAGACAGCCGTGATGGTATGAGTGCCAGATTGGGAATTTAGCCAGGACACCGGGGTTAACACCCCTACTCTTACAATAAGTGCAATGGGCTCTTTAATGATCTCAGAGAGTCAGGACACCCGTTTAACGTCCCATCCAAAAGGCGGCACCCTACACAGGGCAGTGTCACCAATCACTGCCCTGGGGCATTGGGATATTTTTTAGACCAGAGGAAAGAGTGCCTCCTACTGGCCCTCCAATACCACTTCCAGCAGCATCTGGTCTCCCATCCAGGGACTGACCAGTACCAACCCTGCTTAGCATCAGAAGCAAGCCAGCAGTTGGATGCAGGGTGGTATGCTGCTGGCATATGCAGGGTGACAGACTACAGTAGATTACTACTGCAGCATCACACATAAACACATATACACAAGCTCACACACACACACACGCTGACACACACGCACACACACACACTCAGACCTAGGATAACTGTAGTTTTAACTATGCTTTGTGGAAACTAACTATTTTTAGGGGCGAACAAATAGTTACTTTGGAGCTGACTACAACTATTTGAATACAGATCCCCAAAAAGCACTACTTTTTAAAACTATTTGAATACAGATCTGAGAGTGCAACTACTTTATTTTTGAAATATTTCAATACAGATCTCAGGAAGTGACTACTTTTCAGAAACTATTGGATTGGATACCTTCAACTCATGCCAGGGCTGTATCTGGAACTGCATGTTGAAAACAGAAATAAAATGAATAGAGTACCCACGATGTCCTATGCTATTCTAATCTATTTCACAGTAAATTTGATCTACACAATACGTTTCTATCTAAACATTCTGTAAATGCCCATTCTCCTTAAAACCGCTACAGGATTGGTGGGTCCCCTGTGGGACGGTTGAGATAACGTAGGCTAATGCGATTAGCATGAGGTTGTAAGTAAGAAGAAAATTTGGGCAGAAAGCTTAAATTCTTGCACTGTCCAATTTACAGTAGCTATTGCAGTGAAAGAATAACATGCTATTGTTTGAGGAATGTGCACAGTTATGAACTTGAAAAGTTATTAATAAACCAGTTAGGCACATTTGGGCAGTCTTGATACAACATTTTGAACAGAAATGCAATGGTTCATTGGATCAGTCTAAAACTTTGCACATACACTGCTGCCATCTACTGGCCAACGTCTAAATTGCGCTTTGGCTGGAATAATACATTATGGCCTTTCTCTTGCATTTCAATGATGATGGGACAAAAAATACAAAAAAGGCCATGTTTTTTTCATTGTATTATCGTTTACCAGATCTAATGTGTTATATTCTCCTACATTCTTTTCACATTTCCACAAACTTCAAAGGGTTTCCTTTCAAAATGGTATCAAGAATATGCATATCCTTGCTTCAGGTCCTGAGCTACAGGCAGTTAGAGTTGGGTATGTCAGTTTTGGTGAAAATTGAAAAAAAGGGGCAGATCCTTAATGTCCATTTCCCCAGGTAATCAAGTCAAACCAATTAACCAATGGTATTTTGTACAGATAATAAGTATAAATAAGTTGTGATGCTCAACTAATGTATTACTTTTTCAACATGCCACCGAAAAGGTCAAAAGCTGCAATTAAATGTATTATACCTGAAAATACTGCAGAGAAATTCAAAGTCATTTGCAAACATTTCAAACGGCAATTTGTTCCTAGAAAGATCTCAATTGCATACTTCTCGCACCCCCAGGGGTATGTGCAATGCCGTTGGGGTATTCCAAATAAAAATTTGATAATTTTTTTACAGTCCATTTATGAGGTTTTTTTGTTGCCTGAGTAGCCTCGTTTCACTGCCAAAAATCGAATTAATCTATCTCCTGTTCAGCGAAATAACAACACAATGTCAAATACAGGTAGCCTAGTCAAATAATTAACATCCAATCCCATTAACCGTTACTCTCTCGTGGGAATTACACTAACGGTCCGTATGTAGCCAAACGCAGCTGTTGCTCATGTTGGTATCTGTACTGATGGCGCAAAAGCCATGACAGGGAGACATAGTGGAGTGGTAACGTGCATGCAAGCAGTTGCTCCTGACGCCACTTGGGTACACTGCAGCATCCACCGAGAGGCTCTTGCTGCCAAGGGAATGCCTGACAGCTTGAAAGACTTCTTGGACACTACAGTGAAAATGGTGAACTTTGTTAAAGCAAGGCCCCTGAACTCTCGTGTATTTTCTGCACTATGCAATGATATGGGCAGCGACCATGTAACGCTTTTACAACAGGTAAACTGGTTATTTTTTGAATGGAGAGCTTAAAGTTTTCTTTACTGACAATAATTTTCACTTGTCTGATGCTTGCATGATGGCGAGTTTCTCACATGACTGGCCTATCTGAGTGATTTTATTTCTTGCCTGAATGATCTGAATCTAGGATTACATCTCCGCAACTATATTTTATGATTAAGAAGTTGGAGCTCCTCTCTGTCTGCATTAACAAGGACAACACACAGGTCTTTCCATCATCGTATGATTTTATTGTGTGCAAATGAACTCAATCTTACAGACAATGTCAAATGTGATATAGCAAAGCACCTGAGGGAGTTGGGTGCACAGTTACGCAGGTACTTTCCTGAAACGGACAACACAAACAACTGGATTTGTTATCCCTTTCATACCCTGCCTCCAGTCCACTTACCGATATCTGAAGAAGTGGTTCTGTGAAAACTGAATTTTGTCAGAAACCACTGCCAGATTTCTGGATTGGGCTGCGCTCAGAGTATCCTGCCTTGGCAAATCGTGCTGTTAAGCCACTGATGCCCTTTGCAACCACATACCGATGTGAGAGTGGATTATTGACCCTCACTAGTATGAAACCTAAATACAGGCACAGACTGTGTGTGGAAAATGATTTAAGACTGAGACTCTCTCCAATACAACCCAACATTGCAGAGTTATGTGCATCCTTTCAAGCACACCCTTCTCATTAACCTGTGGTGAGTTATTCACCATTTTCGATGAATAAATAAGGTTTTATATGTAAGATGGTGAAATAAAGAGCAAAATTATTGATTATTATTATATTATTATTTATGCCCTGGTCCTATAAGAGCTCTTTGTCACTTCCCACGAGCCGGGTTGTGAATGTCCATTGCCCCGGTAATCAAGTCAAACCAATTATATTTTGTATAGATAATTATAAATAAGTTGTGATGCGCAACTACTATACACACACACACACACAAAATAATGGTTATATATAGTGTCAAATAAGGGTTATTTGGCTTGTAACCATAGCAGATCCCTTTTTGGTAATATAAAAAAAAAATGTATAACCTTGCTGTTAATAGATCGTAAAGCATAATACAACTGAGCTAACGTTTGGAAATGACAAGCTCACTTTCTCATCCATAGCCTAAAAATGCATATCAAGGGCGTTGTTGGGCTCACATCTGAAGACTAGGGGGCATTTAGGACGTCTTCTATTGTGGATCGCTAAAATATCCGAATGATCACAATTCCTCAATTCAAATATTATGGCGACACTATCTATACCAACGATTGTTTGGTATGGCTTATAAACAACAACAAAAAAATAAAGAATTACATGGGGCAGTTTGGAAAAAGACGAATCCCCTCCGAATCGTCATCTGGAATAACAGACATTCTGGGATAATATAGTTACATAACCAACGTTCTGTACTAATACTTGTTCCGTGCGAATATGGGCTTATTATCTATAATCGATAATGACCGATGATCAAGTCATGACAATCCTTTATTTAATTCAATCAAATATTACAAACAATCAAACATTCAGTTAAAGAATTGATAACAACATAACAGACAAGCAAGCTTTTCCAGTCGTGACAATTCATACAAACTAACCCTTGGAGCGCAGGATGGCGTCAGCCGATGTTTTTCATTAGCGTGACGAAATGGGGAGCGAGGTTTGGTTTGGCACGGTGCGCACGCGGCTGCTGCAGGTCAGGTATATAAACGGAGCGCAGGTCAGGGCCATGGACAATCTGCTGCTGGGGACTGCTTGGCGGACAACAAAACGACAACTAGCTTTTACAATCAGCAACTTCTTGAGTTTGAAAGGCTGTATATTGTTTCTCCCTCTGTCAGATCGAATACCAAAAACCAGCGGCGATGAACAGCCATTGTAACGGGACCGGGAAGCAGCTGGTGACAGATTTCTACTATAATAACGGTTTCAGTGAGCTGAGCCTCGAGACCAAGAAGACCACCGTACAGCAGCGGAAACAGCATGAGACGTCCGGTAAAGATGCCGAGGATGAGTCCCGGTTACCGGCACTCGAAGCAGCGTACAGCAGCATCTTGCGGGGGCTCGGGGAGGACACGGACCGGCAGGGGCTCCTGAGGACGCCTCTAAGAGCCGCCAAAGCAATGCAGTTCCTTACCAAGGGATACCACGAGGACGTGTACGGTAAGACTGGGGACTCGGTATTTGGTCGATTAATAGTTGGGGGGAATATGCTAAAAGAAAAGGGCACATCCAATTTGAATATCAGCACCCTGTTTTTGTCATCCATTTCAAAAGCCTATGCTTTTGATGCAGAAACAAAATAATAATACATTTATCAAAGATGAGCAGCAGGAGAGTGCAAAACGTAATATAGAGAGAGAATAGAGAACTAGGAACACAGTCCTTCCTACACTGTAAATTGTAAAAATAAAAAAAAATAAAAACATATGTTGAAACCAAAAATATGATTCGCTGCCAACTGTTATTTGATTATTAACAAACCTATAGTTCAGCTGCCTATTTCTTTAAACACTCAATTTACTTTCCCCCTTTGGTTAAACCTAATAAATACAAACTTTTTATATATATATATATATATATATATATATTACAGTTGAAGTCAGAAGTTTACATATACTTAGTTTGGAGACATTAAAACGTGTTTTTCAACCACTCCACACATTTCTTGTTAACAAACTATAGTTTTGGCAAGTCGGTTAGAACATCTACTTTGTGCATGTCACAATACATTTTTCCAACAATTGTTTACAGACAGATTATTTCACATTCAATTCCAGTGGGTCAGAAATTTACATACACTAAGTTGACTGTGCCTTTAAACAGCTTGGAAAAATCCATAAAATTATGTCATGGCTTCAGAAGCTTCTGATAGGCTAATTGACATCATTTGAGTCAATTGGAGGTGTACCTGTTGAGGTATTTCAAGGCCTACCTTCAAACTCTGTGCCTCTTTGCTTGACATCATGGGAAAATCAAAAGAAATGGGCCAAGACCTCAGAAAAAAAATTGGAGACCTCCACAAGTCTTGTTCATCCTTGGGAGCAATTTCAAAACACCTGAAGGTACCACGTTCATCTGTACAAAATAGTACGCAAGTATAAACACCATGGGACCACGCAGCCGTCTCCTAGAGATGAATGTACTTTGGTGCGAAAAGTGCAAATAAATCCCAGAACAACTACAAAGGACCTTGTGAAGATGCTGGAGGAAACAGGTACAAAAGTATCTATATCCACTGTAAAACAAGTCCTATATTGACATAACCTGAAAGGCCGCTCAGCAAGGAAGAAGCCACTGCTCCAAAACCGCCATAAAAATAGCCAGACTATTGTTTGCAACTGCATTTTGGAGAAATGTCCTATGGTCTGAGGAAACTAAAATAGAACTGTTTGGCCATGATGACCATCGTTATGTTTGGAGGGAAAGGGGGAGGTTTGCAAGCCGAAGAACACCATCCCAACCATGAAGCACGGGGGTGGCAGCATCATGTTGTGGGGGTGCTTTGCTGCAGAAGGGACTGGTGCACTTCACAAAATAGATGGCATCATGAGGTAGGAAAATTATGTTGATATGTTGAAGCAACATCTCAAGACATCAGTCAGGAAGTTAAAGCTTGGTCGCAAATGGGTCTTCCAAATGGACAATGACCCCCAAACGTACTTCTAATGTTGTGGCAAAATGGCGTAAGGACAACAATGTCAAGGTATTGGAGTGGCCGTCACAAAGCCCTGACCTCAATTCTTTAGAAAATGTGTGGGCAGAACTAAAAAAGTGTGTGTGAGCAAGCAGGCCTACAAACCTGACTCAGTTACACCAGCTCTGTCAGGAGGAATGGGCTAAAATTCACCCAACTTATTGTGGAAAGCTTGTGGAAGGCTACCTGAAACGTTTGACCCAAGTTAAACAATTTAAAGGCAATCCTACCAAATACTAATTGAGTGTATGTAAACTTCTGACCCACTGGGAATGTGATGAAAGAAATAAAAGCTGAAATAAATAATTCTCTCTACTATTATTTTGACATTTCACATTCTTAAAAAAGTGGTAATCCTAACTGACCTAAGACAGGGAATTTTTACTCGGATTGAATGTCAGGAATTGTGAAAAACTGTGTTTAAATGTATTTTGCTAAGGTGTATGTAAACTTCTGACTTCAACTGTATATACACAACCGTGGGTCTAATCCTGAATGCTGATTGGTTAAAACCACATTCCAGCCTGTGTCTATTCCACAAGTTAACACACACTGCCTATTTACTCTGACTGAGCAATCCACTGTCTCATCAACCCACTATAAAAAACATCTAGAAATGATCTCACATTTCTTTTAGACTTACATTTAGATTTCAACAGCGGAGATTTGTATAAACCTTGTTGTCTGTCTCTCCGACATTTGCAACATTGTTTCCAATATTCAAATTTGATCTCCAGCTGTCCCATAGTAATGAACGTGTCGGGAAGAGACAGACAAGCAGGTAGGCAGGCAGCATTCCTCAGCCAGTCGAAATCGTAAATCAGCTGGCATCATTTTTATGGATATATACATAGAAATGTAAATTGAAAAAAGGAAGTGCAGCTAGTTTGCTGTCTTTCCTGCTTCAGTTTGAAGTGGTCGTGTTGTTGGCTAGCTCCTCTGAACAACAGTATCCTGATGAGAAAGCACATTTTCAATGCCAGGTGAAATCATGCCTCATTAGCTCATTGTTATGGACGTTTCCAAATAAATGTCTCTAGAAAATAGCTTATGCAAATGCAGCTACTTTGCTGTTATTCTGGCTGCACTTTTTGACATGACTAAATTAGCCGTAATTGGCTAGCTAGCAAGCAAGGGATAAGAATGCTGCCAGCCAGTATGGTAATGGAATATTTAGAACAAACAACTGGGTCGTGTCCATGGATACAGAACAAAAAGAATGAACGCAGGGTTCAAACGCATTAAGAAGGAAAGAAATTCGACAAATTCACTTTTAACAAAGCACACCTGTTAATTGAAATGCATTCCAGGTGACTACCTCATGAAGCTGGTTGAGAGAATGCCAAGAGTGTGCAAAGCTGTCATCAAGGCAAAGGGTGGCTACTTTGAAGACTCTAAAATAGATTTTGTTTTGTTTAACAATTATTTTGGTTACTATGTGATTTCATATGTGTTATTTCATAGTTTTGATGTCTTCACTATTATTCTACAATGTAGAAAAGTAAAAATAAAGAAAAACCCTTGAATGAGTAGGCGTGTCCAAATTTTGACTGGTACTGTATATATACACACACCAAGAAATATCAATAGAAAACAGGTAAAACTAAATGAAATGCAGCTAGTTTGCAGTCTTTCCAGCTTGACTTTGAAGTGATTGTGTGAGCTGTGTTGTTAGCTACTCTGAACAACAATGTCTGGTCGAGAGAACACATGTTCTATGCCAGGCGAAATAGTGCATCATTAGCTTATTGTTATGGATGTATCCAAATAAATGTCACTAGAAAACAGCTTAAACAAACGCAAATGCAGCTACTTTTCTGTAATTTTGGCTGCACTGTTTGACGAGACTAAGTTAGCCATAGTTGGCTAGCTAGCAATTAAGGGATAAGAACATTGCCAGCCAGTATGGCAATGCAACATTTAGAACGAACGACTAGGTCGCGTCCATAGATGTAGAACAATATCTTGTGGAAGGATGTAATAGTATGAATAAACATTTTTTTTTTTTAAAAGGAATGAAAATATGTCAATAATTATTTGAATATGTTGTATAAAAGTGATAATGCCCTCAAGCCGGTGTTTGGAAGATATATTGGCTGGCCCTGGCACTCAACAACACCCGTGCCAATATATCCTCCAAACTCCGGTTTCTCCAGCATTATCACTTAAATATTCATACAAAGCATTTTTTAATGTTGTACCAAGTTGATTTTTCGCTTTGGAATCACCTATACAAGTTTATTTAATTGGGTAATAAGCAATTCAACAATTTCCTGTTAATCAAGATATTACGTTAGAAAAACACTTTCTTTACATAAGACATTCACATTAACAGGCTACAATATCGTAACCAAATGGTGACCACCTCATCAATGAGCGATAGCAGCACTTAGGCAGATATCAGTGCTGGTAGTGAACATACAAAGTAGTCAATTTAAAAAAAAAAGATTACCTTGAATGACATTTACTCTCACGGGTGGACTAAAATAACAAACCAAAAGCCAGTCCCACAGTAGGCCACGCCTTCAACTCTTCTGATAGGCTGCCATTGCTAGATTGCACCCACCATCATGCAATGCGAATGTGCATGAGTTGTTGAAAGCACATTGATCTGTCAAATTCGTTATTTGATTTCTGACAAATTGAATAGAATAGGTTTAATGAACCAAAGCATAATTTTGGATCGTACCAATCAGAAAAAGCACTTCAGCTGAACGAAAGTGCTATCCCACTTTTTACAGTGTTTATGTTTCTCTCAAATCTTGAACAAAATATTTTTGGATCCAAATTACATAATTTAATTGGACTCAACAGCTATATGCCTACTGTGTTTTTTTTTTAAATCTCTGGCGTTATCAGGCAGTTGCGTGGGTTAATCGAAACCCAACTTTTAGTTATGGGTTAACACGATTACCCAATTCTCATAAAGACAGATGTTACTGTTAGCGCTAAAGCCGGTGACTCGTGCTTGTCGGTCCTGGCTGTAGGAGCTCGCCAAGCCCGCGTGCGTCGTCTTTATCCGCGTGTGGTGCGGTTATATAATCTGACAATTTTTTCCAAACACCACTCTAACCTGTAATCTAAGAATGTGTGTGTGTGTTGTTGTTATGTCATTGATAAATATTTTCGTTCACTATGAGTTTTTTTGTAATTACAATAGAGCAGTCTCTTGTTTGTATGGTCTAACTCAGGGGTGTCAAACATCCTGCCTTTTTCAGTGCGGCCCTCCAGACCTCGTTGAAGACCAAATGCTGCCTCCGAGGCAAAATGAGTTTGACACCCCTGGTCTAAGTCTTTTCCCCATCTCCAACCGCCTGTTACTCAACCTCTGGTCAGAGGTTGAACAATACTGATAGACTTTTAGAACAATTTGATGAACTTTCTCTCTTTCTCGCTCTCTCTACAGACATCCTGAATGATGCCATATTTGACGAGGACCATGATGAGATAGTGATAGTAAAAGACATTGAAATGTTCTCTCTTTGTGAACACCACCTTGTACCCTTTTTTGGCAGGGTAAGACTGGGGCTCTAAAGACAGAAAGTGGGGTGGGGAGTGGCTGACAGAGAGTAGCAGAGCAAAGAATGGTAGAGAGAGAGAGAGTGTGTTCTGTTGGAAAGAGAGTATGGGGGGGGTTATTGGGTTCTTTGTCCTGCATAGGGAGGAATGGGACACACACACGAACACACACACACACACACACACACACACACACACACACACACACAGTGAGTTGGCTTAGCACACAGTAGCTTTGATGCCAGTCTGGTGTTGTGTGTAGAGTTTACAAAGAGTATGAAGATGCTGTATGTGTGTTGAGCAGGTCACATGTGAAACTCTGCTCTGGTTGTTTGAACTCTGACCTGTATTTCTACTCTGTTGCATTGACCCAGGTACATATCGGATACCTGCCAAATAAGAAGGTGGTCGGGCTTAGCAAGCTGGCTAGGTGAGTGTACAGTACAAACACACACACACAACTGACACACAGTCCATACGTTGTGTGTATTGGAGAAGCTGGTTGGCTCATGACAGGGGCAGGGAATGGTCGGGCTACCCGAGTGTGTGTGTGTTAGTGCTGGGGGGCTGAGTTCTTCTGTTATTTCAGTTCTTTGACCTGGAGGCTTAAACTGTAAGCCCTACTGCTAATATCCTGTCTCACCCCAGACACACACACACACACACACACACACACACACACACACACACACACACACACACACACACACACACACACACACACACACACACACACACACACACACACACACACACACACTGAGAGACAATACCCAGACCTAGCCGCTCCCAGACCATGTGAAAATCCCTCCAGACCAGTGGGAATCATTCTTCTATGATCACAGGCTCTCTCTGTCTCTCTGTCTATCCCTTGTCCTCCCTCCCTGTCTCCATTTCTCTCCTCATACTTTATAGCCCTTCAACCCTTTTGTATATTTCACTCCAAACATGCACATTGATCAGATCTTGCCTAACAATTTCAGATAATGTTTTGGCAGGCAGTGAATGATTGACAGGTTGATAGAGTGATCGACAGGTTGATAGAATGATTGACAGATTGTGTATCGGGTCATCTCTCTATTTATGAAGACATGAATCATTATCAAACCTGATCACCAATTAGCTATATGTTTGATGGTCTTCTACTGTATTATATTATTGTTCTGTGTGTGTATGTGTGCGCGCGTCAATGGAGGCTGGTGGGAGGGGGTATAGGAAAACAAGCTCTGTGTAATGGCTGGAATAGATTAAATGTAAACGGGATCAAACATATGGAAACCACGTTTGACTCCGTTCCATTTTTTTTCTTTCTCCCAGCCGTTACACAGAGCACGTCCTCATTCCACCAGCCTCCACTGGTGCGTGTGTGTTCTTACTGTGATAGTAACTGTTTGTTGTGTGTGTCTGTAGGATTGTTGAGATGTACAGTCGGAGGCTCCAAGGTAAGAATGGCAGAGGGCTTACTCAAATATACATACACAGTACGTATACTGTAGTTCAAAGGACATATTCGTAAACATACTACCTTGAAACATTACTGTAAGAAATATGCAACATTCTGTGCATGTTCCCCTCCCCAGTCCAGGAGCGTCTGACCAAGCAGATTGCCATGGCGATATCAGAAGCTCTACAGCCAGCCGGAGTGGCTGTGGTTATAGAGGCAGCGTGAGTACTACACACTCTCACCAACTCTGAATGTTTATTAGGTGCTTGAAGTTCCAGACTTATAAATCACATGTTAATCATGAGAGTAAAGCGGGGCATTCTTGCGTTGGCTTGTATATGATATGTTCCAGGCACATGTGTATGGTGATGCGTGGGGTTCAGAAGATGAACAGTCGAACGGTGACCAGCTGCATGTTGGGGGTGTTCAGAGAAGATCCAAAGACTCGGGAAGAGTTCCTACGACTCACCAAGACTGCTTAGCAACCACCTCGGATCCCTGACCTCTAACCCCTGCCCTGACCCTGTAAAGCACATGTTCTTGGGTAGAGTTCCTAAGACTACTCCACACACCTCACAGAAGCCTTATATACACACAAGGCAATGCAAGCTCTCAAACCTGTGTGTGTGTGTGTGTGTGTGAATTTCTGTCAGAGTGAGAGGCTATAATTATGGTGCCTTCAGCTCACCTCAGCTAGAAAACCTGACAGTCTTAAAACATGATCTCTACTGTATAGAAAGGTGTATATAAACACTAGTTATAAGCACTAGATATGACTAGTTAAGACTGAGATTTGTGGTGATACTGGGAGCAGGAAAATGCCCTACCTCTTACCTTTTTAAATGCAACTCATGAACCAGGTTTCCATTCAACCTTTTTATGTGAGTAAAGTACATGTCGGATAGAAAATGTCACAACAGACCTGATGGAAATAGCAAATTTGTCGGTAAACTTCCCAAATGTCGACAAAACAAAATACGCTAGACAAGGTGGGATCTTTTTGTGGCTGTAAAAATAGTTATGTGAGGAATTGCGGTGGGAAACGCCTTTATGCGCAAATATTGATATAATAACCATCTTATCGAAAGTAAATTTGGAGTCACGCAATATGTTGTGTGGTACTCCCACTACAACTCAGGAAATCATGCCGTTTAGTAGGCTACAGATAAAATAAGTAATGAAATCCACTCTTATTCTTGTGATATGATGATCAGTGCTTGGCTGTCAAGACCAGAGTGGGCACATACCGGATATAACCTATCAGTTTTGTGACAAAAGCATCAGTAGAGTTGAAAATGCAACGGAAACCCATTTAACTTGTATTTTTTTACTTGTATATTTAACCGCAAAAGTTATTTTTATGTGCACTACGTCATCATGCACAGCCTTTTAGCCGCAACAAGTCAATTTGATGGAAATACATCTCTGGTGGGGAAAATGTGCATATTGTTTATATGCAGATTTTTGAATATTCACATGAAACTCTGTCACCGATTGGGTGGAACCTAGTTACTGTCATCAAGTTGCACTTTTTTAGGACCTCTCTTCTTATTTTACCTACAGAATGTAGAAACGAAGAAACGAGCCGTTTTCACATATGGTGCTGGAGATTTGTATTTTTTATTTTACTTAACCTTTCTTTTGACAGGAAGTCAATGTTAAGACCGAGGTCTCTTTTCCAGATGAGCCCTGTTCAGCACAACAATACACATTAAAATACAATAAACACATTAAACTACACAATTAAATACATGTTATTATACACAACAACAAAAAAACACAATCATAAAAAAGACATTCTTCAGTAAAAAGGTTGCGGAACAACCATCTGAAATGCTCTAGAGGTATCAATTCCAAGTTTGAAGTGGATCGTATGTAGATCATTCCACACTTAAGGTGCAAGGAAATTAAAGGCAGATTTACCTAACTCTAAAAGCCAAAAGAATCGCCAGAGTTAACCAACCCTGTGACTGGGTTTGATAACCTTTCATTTATAGACAATGACAGGTTGAAAAGTGGTGGAATGTCCCTTTTTAAAGGGACAATCTGCAGTCACTACATACATTTTTGGATTTATAAATTAATTATTTATACTCATTGATTCTTGAGGAATATAACTTATATGCCTAATGAGCTTAGTTCAACTGTTACACCCAATCAGAACCCAACATATATGCTTGTTTTACTCCAATGTTTGTAAATATAAACGAACACTGTATAGCCTCAAAACAACCTCTTAAGGATCGGTCCCTTTTTTTCTAATTTTCACCTAAAATGACATACCCAAATCTAACCGCCTGTAGCAAGGATATGCATATTCTTGGTTCCATTTGAAAGGAAACACTTTGAAGTTTGTGGAAATGTGAAAGGAATGTAGGAAAATATAACACATTAGAAATGGTAAAAGATAATACAAAGAAAGAAAACTACCGTTTTTTTTGTACCATCTTTGAAATACAAGAGAAAGGCCATAGTGTATTATTCCAGCCCAGGTGCAATTTAGATTTTTGGCCAGTAGATGGCAGCAGTGTATGTGCAGTTTTAGACTGAGCCAATGAACCATTGCATTCCTGTTCAAAATGTTGTGTCAAGATTGCCCAAATGTGCCTAATTTGTTTATTAATAACTTTTCATGTTCAAAACTGTGCACTCTCCTCAAACAATAACATGGTATTCTTTCACTATAAGAGCTACTGTAAATTGGACAGTGCAGTTAGATTAACAAGAACTGAAGCTTTCTGCCAATATCAGATATGTCTATGTCCTGGGATATTTTCTTGTTACTTACAACCTCATGCTAATCGCAATAGCCTACGTTAGCTCAACCGTCCCGCAGGGGACCCACCAATCCTGAAGAACTATAATTGTGATATCGTGGATGGTCAGCCCTTGCATACATAGCTCGGTCTATACATTTTAGAGCGGTTTGATTTATCCAGCCCCATCCCATCTTTTTACCGAAAGTTATTTTTCCAACAGCAGATTAGCCTGTTAAGACTCCATAATGTTTCATCTGTATGTGGTACAAAGGAAAATATTTGTAACTAACATTTGTAAAAAAAATAATTAAAAAAAGTGTATTTCAGCACTGGTCAGCAAAAGCATCTCTACAGTTTATAAGCCAACACGTGTTCTATATCTATATTTCCTGGTATTTGTCTAACAATGTTTTCCTCTGTCTATGTTGCCATTTGTTTTCATGAATCATCATTATGTCGTGTTCCCTCAATTAAACTAGATCACCACAATGGAGTGGCTCTTTGCTTCTGTGTAATGGGCTGGGTGTGTGTTTGCTGGGGTAGAGCCTGAGGGGAGACGGTGCCTTTAAATGTCAGTGGGCAGCTGCAATGACTCAGCCAACCTCTGTTCTCCTGCCACGTTCACATGCTAGTCAGAACTCTGACATTTCAGACTTGCTAACTGGTTGTAGTTGTACACGTGCCACGTTCAACCAGTTAGCAAGTCGAACATTTCAGAGTTTCCAAGTTCTGACTAGCACGTGAACACGGCATCTAACCTGACCCTGGGTCACACAGGAAGTTACAGCATGCCGTGTCACATCATGATGATGTCAGAGGTTCTAAACCAATCACTGTAGCATGTACAGATGACCGAGCGACACAGAGAACAGGGTCGTGACTTGTGTTCAAGCCTATTGAATAGGACCCTGTACACCAAACAGACATTTGTTGGAATGTTTTGGTCTGAGACAAAACAAAGTCGATGAATAATCATTTAATTGCCATTACATATTTAATATTTTAATGCACTCAAAAACATGACACTTGATATAATTCCCAATGAATTGATAAAAGGAAACACCTGTATCAGAGCAGGTTTGACACAACCGGAGAGAAACCATCAGTCCAGGTATTAAAACTAAAAGTAGTCTCGGATTTGGTGTGTGGAACAGTACTGGCCACTTATTGCTGCTAAAAGCTGAGGGTTATAGGAGCTGTACAATAGGGAGGGAAACACGGCTCCATCTCTCTCTCTCACACACACACACACACACACACACACACACACACACACACACACACACGAGAGAGAGAGCTGGAAAGAGTAAGAACCCTTTGACTGAATCCCTGCTATGAGAGTTTTAGACGGGGTTAAAACAAGCCTGCTACACAATAAAGCGGTCATTTCTCGTGCCCACCTTCCTTCCCCTCCTTTTCTTTCTCACTCCTCCCCTTCTTTCTCTGGTTATACTGGTGGCCTGTCAGAAGCCTATCAGACGGAGGTCTGCTTGTAGTTCTTGGTGTCCAGAACCTTCTTCCCACACATGGCACAGATCCCTAAGAGAGAGTGAGAGAAAAAGGGGGAGAGAAGGGAGATTGTGAACATTATTACATCTTCACTGAATGACAATTTGCTTCTTAGAGAGTGTTGTGGAAATCAAATATTTCTCACATACCGGAACTTGTAAATTCAAATAGACTTTATTACAAAGTAACAGAAGCCGAGCAATTCCATGGAACAAGTGAATTTTCTTGTTACATTCAAGCTTTATAGGTTTCCACCTTCAAATAACACACATGGTCATTCCCCTCTATGTAGATGATTAACTCCCCTTGGCCTTGAGCCACCATTATCTTCCTGTCCCAATAATTGCTTGTTAAAGCCCACATCTGCTCAGTTTAGATTATATTATATTGGTGGCGGCGCCATAGTGTTAATACAAAAAAATACATTTATTGCATATATACTTTCCTAATATAATTGCTTTTCTAATAATACTTGATTAGTACAAACATATGTTCTTATTACAAATACATGGCTTTTGGTGCCTATATCAATTAAGGTACACATTTTCTGCTTCCGTTCTGTTTTTACATATCTAGTGATTAACTCCATGTTGACCCGTAATCCCATGTGGCTCAGTTGGTAGAGCATGGGGTTTGTGGGTTCGATTCCCATGGGGGACCAGTACGGAGAAAAAAATAGAGCGTCTGGATAGAGCGTCTACTAAATGACTAAAATGTAAATGTAATGACCCAGTCTGTACACTCCCATGGATTATGCTTCTGTTCTGTTTTTATATGTCCAATGGTTAACTCTTTGTTTATCCAGCTCTGTCCATTCACCTGAGCTCAGCCTTTATTCTGCTTACACATGTCTATTAATTAACCCTATGTTTTCTGTCTCAATACTTCTGGGAAAACAGTCTAGATACTGGAAAATCAAACATTGTCATGAATTTTCACCTACAAGAGCAACCAAAATGGCAGAAAAGATGGGGTGTGTAGTAGTGATGCGCAGGTCAGCTGTTTGTTCATCCACACCGCTCGACTATATGTGATAAAGGTAAAATCGCCCCCGTCCGCCCCCGACCCTAACCCGCAAATATAGAAAATGCGCTGTACAGTCAGAGATGCGCTAACTATTTTTTGACAGGGAGTGCAGGTGTTGTTTTTTTAAGCCCAATTTAAATTAGGCACGATTCTGCTTATAATTTCCTACATTTTGGTAGGCTATTTGTTAGTCAACTTGTTTAGATACATGCAGCATCTCATCTCATGTCATTCGAAAACGTAATGTTAAATTTCGCTGCTATGCGAATGACACACAGCTGTACATTTCAATGAAACATGGTGAAGCCCCAAAATTGCCCTCGCTGGAAGCCTGTGTTTCAGACATAAGGAAGTGGATGGCTGCAAACTTTCTACTTTTAAACTCGGAAAAAACAGAGATGCTTGTTCTAGGTCCCAAGAAACAAAGAGATCTTCTGTTAAATCTGACAATTAATCTTGATGGTTGTACAGTCGTCTCAAATAAAACTGTGAAGGACCTCGGCGTTACTCTGGACCCTGATCTCTCTTTTGAAGAACATATCAAGACTGTTTCAAGGGCAGCTTTTTTCCATCTACGTAACATTGCATAAATCAGAAACTTTCTGTCCACAAATGATGCATACAAATTAATCCATGCTTTTGTTACTTCTAGGTTGGACTACTGCAATGCTCTACTTTCCGGCTACCCGGATAAAGCACTAAATAAACTTTAGTTAGTGCTAAATACGGCTGCTAGAATCCTGACTAGAACCAAAAAATTTGATCATATTACTCCAGTGCTAGCCTCCCTACACTGGCTTCCTGTTAAGGCAAGGGCTGATTTCAAGGTTTTACTGCTAACCTACAAAGCATTACATGGGCTTGCTCCTACCCATCTTTCCGATTTGGTCCTGCCGTACATACCTACATGTACGCTATGGTCACAAGACGCAGGCCTCCTAATTGTCCCTAGAATTTCTAAGCAAACAGCTGGAGGCAGGGCTTTCTCCTATAGAGCTCAATTTTTATGGAATGGTCTGCCTACCCATGTGAGAGATGCAGACTCGGTCTCAGCCTTTAAGTCTTTACTGAAGACTCATCTCTTCAGTGGGTCCTATGATTGAGTGTAGTCTGGCCCAGGAGTGTGAAGGTGAACGGAAAGGCTCTGGAGCAACGAACCGCCCTTGCTGTCTCTGCCTGGCTGGTTCCCCTCTCTCCACTGGGATTCTCTGCCTCTAACCCTATTACAGGGGCTGAGTCACTGGCTTATTGGTGTTCTTCCATCCCTAGGAGGGGTGCGTCACTTGAGTGGGTTGAGTCACTGACGTGGTCTTCCTGTCTGGGTTGGCGCCCCCCCTTGGGTTGTGGCGTGGCGGAGATCTTTGTGGGCCTTGTCTCAGGATGGTAAGTTGGTGGTTGAAGATATCCCTCTGATATCCCTCACCACCCTAGCCCCCCAACCACCCTAGCCCCCCCCCCCCATCACCCTAGCCCCCCAACAGTGGTGTGGGGGCTGTGCTTTGGCAAAGTGGGTGGGGTTATATCCTTCCTGTTTGGCCCTGTCCGGTGGTATCATCGGATGGGGCCACAGTGTCTCCTGACCCCTCCTGTCTCAGCCTCCAGTATTTATGCTGCAGTAGTTTGTGTGTCGGGGGGCTAGGGTCAGTCTGTTATATCTGGAGTATTTCTCCTGTCTTATCCGGTGTCCTGTGTGAATTTAAGTATGCTCTCTCTAATTCTCTGTTTCTCTCTCTCGAAGGACCTGAGCCCTAGGACCATGCTTCAGGACTACCTGACATGATGACTCCTTGCTGTCCCCAGTCCACCTGGCTGTGCTGCTGCTGCTCCTGCGGCTATGGAACCCTGACCTGTTCACCGGACGTGCTACCTGTCCCAGACCTGCTGTTTTCAACTCTCTAGAGACAGCAGGAGCAGTAGAGATACTCTCAATGATCGGCTATGAAAAGCCAACTGATATTTACGCTTGAGTTGCTGACTTGTTGCACCCTCGACAACTACTGTGATTATTATTATTTGACCATGCTGGTCATTTATGAACATCTTGGCCATGTTCTGTTATAATCTCCACCCGGCACAGCCAGAAGAGGACTGGCCACCCCTCATAGCCTGGTTCCTCTCTTGGTTTCTTCCTAGGTTTTGGCCTTTCTAGGGAGTTTTTCCTAGCCACCGTGCTTCTACACCTGCATTGCTTGCTGTTTGGGGTTTTAGGCTGGGTTTCTGTACAGCACTTTGAGATATCAGCTGATGTAAGAAGGGATATATAAATACATTTGATTTGATCTGTAATTACTTGTTTCCCTAGAAGACTAAATAAACCCTTGCTCACCAGAAAATGTCATTCATCGATAGAATGAATGCGTCAATCTAGTTTGATTTTTAATGCATCTAGTTGACACTGGTAACATTCTCTTTCATCTCTGCTTCTCTCCTGCACCAAAGGCATTTAGGGAACAGGGAGAAAATGCAAAAACGGGAATGATTTTGTGTGTAAAATTGACAAATGACATCAGTTTGACTGGTTTTAATAGAATTAAAAGCTGTGAAAACAACCCAACATGTTTCTGATAAGATTTCCGTTCAGGTTGGATGCATATTGTATCAGCTTTTACGATGCTGATAAAGATAGCACCTTTACAGACGGTCCCTAATCGCGCATTCATTCTCCCAAGATGCTGTAAGAAATATATAATAATTCTGCAGGAGTTAATATTATATTAGGCTATGTGAGAGGTTATAGACCTACAGTCAGTGTCCAGATTTCAGTTAGAACTACTATTCCATTTAACCCATCTGAACAGTACAGTTATATTGATGTGCCATATTTGAAGTCCCTGTCGAATTTGTATAGCGCCTCACAATCAACATGTTTCCCAAACATTAGGCTACTGTTCTGGCCCTCCCTTCTCTTTATTTTCAACTCTCCATTTTGTAGCTTTTCTCTTATTCAATTAAACTCCGACATTGTCCTTTTTGCCTCAATGGATCAACATGAACCTTTTCTGCCCAAGTTCCCAAAAGCATTTGGCAGTTGGTGTGTATTTGGCAAGCGTACAGTTAATGCATAAGCCTAATTTAGGGCCTAACGCCTGATAAATATAATTAGAATAAAAACCTAAATGTAGCCTATAGATATGAATTGTACAAGAAGTATACATTTCTGGATTTTTAATGCATTGTTTTCTCTTTATACATCCCGCCCACCCTTCATCCATACAATATTTTATGACCCCAAACCCGCTCATATAACCCTGGGGCCTGCAGGTTATGAGTCAACCCACGCATCACTAGTGCGTAGGCAGATATAGTACCTTTCTTGTAGGCACAGCCCTGGCAGTAGTGAGATCCTGATTGGTGAACAGAGCTCTTGCAGATTCGGCAGATGCCAAAGCCCGACTTGCCTGATTTTCCTGGCTTCCCATAAGGATCAAACCTGTTGACAGAATCATATTATTGTAACATAACCATAATCTGACCATATACAACATCAACAACAACTGTCTTACCTAGCCTTCTTAGATGTCAGAGCCTTGTTCTCATTAAGCTTCCGCCCACCGCTCTCTAAAAACATAATACAGTATACTGTTGTGAATACATAGTTTTGAATAGTTTGATACTATGTGTAATACACAATTCTGTATCTATAATACGAGTCCTATATCTACCTGTAGTGTTCCTTGCTCCGTCCTTCCAGGTGTCTGGAGTTATCACCCTGCCCAGCTTCTTCTCACCTGAGATAGAAAGGGAAGCGATAGAGACCGGGAAGCGATAGAGACCGAGGGTGATGAAAGAGAGGAAGAAAAGTTCAGAAATGGGAGTAGATGTTGAAAGGAGATGGGGAGAGATGAGAGATAGGAATTCATTGTTAGCTACAGGACTCACACAAACACTTCTCGTTCGGGTCTGTGATACACAATAGGGCATGTTAACTAGGTAACGTTAGACTAAACAACAAAACAAGCCTTCTACAACACAACAGTTAGCTGAGATAAACAAAATTAGACAGCTAGCCAGTTAACGTTAGTTATCTTCTTATAACTTCTAATTATCCAGAACTTACTTACAATTGTCGCAAACCATAGTTTCTTCGTTTTGTACAACACTTTTTGCTAACACCACTAATAAACTGGACCTAAATGTGTAGCTAGTCAGTTATAAACATCCTGTTTCCGTTTTCAACGTCTGGGACCTCAGAACCTGATTGGTTGGTCTCGCAGGAGTGGTAACCCGTTATTGGTTGTCAAATATGTCAGTCAATGTAAGCGTCTGACCTTGCGCTGCTTCATGTTTACGGAAGGGAGTCTGATGAATGACCACGACAATATCGGTGTGAAATATTGAAAAACAGCCACGTAGGCCTATAGTTAATTTGTCTCATTTAGAATAGTAAACTACTGTATTATGTCGAAGGATACAGCTAGCTAGGCTACAAAGGCAGTAGCTAGCTAGACAGCAAAAAACGTCAACTTGACTCAACTTCATATCTCAGTACGAGGAAGGAGTTCTCAAGGTAGGCCATTCAGTCTGTCCACCCGACAGGAGCTGCAGTAGTTAGTTTTGTGCTAACATTAACTGATGGGTTATTGCTAGGGGTTTTAGTGGTTCAGACTATTATGATGATGATGATTAACAATGCATCCAGCCTGGTCTGGGATATTTGTATATTTTAGTCATTTAGCAGACGCTCTTATTCAGAGCGACTTACAGAAGCAATTAGGGTTAAGTGCCTTGCTCAAGGGCACATCAACATATTTTTCACCTAGTTGTCTCGATGATTTAAACGAGAAACCTTTCGGTTACTGGCCCAAAGTGCTTAAGCGCTAGACTACCTGAGTGTCTGTATCTGCTAACCATGCCTTTGTAGCACAGTCAGGTGGTAGTGCACTCGCCCTGTAACTGGGGTTGCTGGTTCAAACCCTGCTACGGCTTTTCCTCTCAATAACTGCAACATGATACCATATTTCCAATTTCAGTACAGGTAGTCCTGACCAGACCTCTCTCCAGCACCATGTGGGACGAGGAGATCAGACATATGGCGTCCAGCCACGCCATCATGGCATCGGGGGTGTTTATGGCGACAGTGGTGCCGGCGGTGCTAGTGCCGGGTTTCTCTGTGTATGGAACACACCTGCTGTGGCAGTACTCTGTTGCCGGGGTTGTCGCTGTGGTCAACATCTCCCTGTTCTGGCTGCTGGGGGTCAGCCCCCCTACCAAGAAACACACTATCACCTACAAGGTACACACACAGTCACCTAAAGAAACAGAAACACTCACCTACAAGGCATACTCACTATGAAGATATGATCAGTTTTATACGAGAACTGAATGGTATGAGGTGATCATCTCTTTCTCTCTCCCCCCCAGATGTCTAGGTTGGTGCATTCCTGTCTCTACTTGCTCCTCTCCTGTCTGTTCTTCCACACTGTAGTGGTCCTGTATGGAGCACCGCTACTGGAGTGAGTTCTGCCAAGACAGTGTGTTTCCACCTGTCAATATTGAGTGTGTCAGATTGTGTTGTTAGTCTTTGTGTTGAAAGTCTTTGGGAGTCTGAGTCTTTCACTGTGTTTGCGTGTTAGGTCTGCGCTGGAGACGTTCTCTCTGGCGGTGTTGTTGACCAGTCTAACCACTCTGAGGTGTGTGTGTGTCCTCGGGCCCAACGTCCAAGCCTGGATAAGAGTCTTCAGCCGACATGGGTACTACCTCCTATCTACGTCTACCTCTGACTCTCTTGGTCTCTCTCTTTCAGTGTCGCATTTCCGTATTCTCTTATTCTCTCTCACATTCTAGTCAAACTCTCTCTCCAACTACTTCTTTATCTTCTCTCTCTCTCTCTTTCTCTGACAGAGACAGTATGTCTGTACTGTATGTCCACTGGGAGACAGTCTACCACTACGTCACAAGCTTCACAATGTCGATGCTTTGTGTGTGTAAAATGTGTATATGTATACTTGTGTGATTTGTTTTAGGGCCATGTCGGTGTGGGACACCTCTCTACAGATGGTGGTCGGCTGCAGTGTTGTGGGAGCCTGGCTGGGAGCCTTCCCTATCCCTTTGGACTGGGACCGACCCTGGCAGGTCAGATCACACACAGAGAAAGGCCATGAGTAGAGCTGACACGATTCCTTACTTTGTATATCAGCAAGCCGTGTTTGTTCTACACAATATATTTATATCACAACGTTGTTCCCTGTAGGTGTGGCCTGTGTCCTGCAGTCTGGGTGGAGTGATTGGTTA
The DNA here is from genome assembly GCF_901001165.1 of Salmo trutta. Taxonomy (NCBI): domain Eukaryota; kingdom Metazoa; phylum Chordata; class Actinopteri; order Salmoniformes; family Salmonidae; genus Salmo; species Salmo trutta. Next base: position 15,073,439 of record NC_042966.1, read on the forward strand.
CCTGACTGGGCTAGTCGTCGCCCCCGCCTGGATACACTGGCACCGGAAACACCTCACCTACAAGAGCAAGTGATGGACAGGACAGGGAGGGAGGGTGTGAGAGTGTATGTATGTGTATTGTATTTTTTTTTAAATTTAACTAGGCAAGTCAGTTAAGAACAAATTCTTATTTACAATGACGGCCTACAAAAAGGCAAAAGGCCTCCTGCGGGGACGGGGCCTGGAATTAAAAAAATAAAAATAAATACAGTATAAATAATAAAATGTAATAATAAATATAAACACAACACTACATAAAGAGAGACCTAAGACAACAACATAGCAAAGCAGCAACACATGACAACACAACATGGTAGCAACATAACAACAACATGGTAGCAACACAACATGGTAGCAGCACAAAACATGGTACAAACATTATTGGGCACAGACAACAGCACAAAGGTCAAGAAGGTAGAGACAACAATACATCACACAAAGCAGCCACAACTGTCAGTAAGAGTGTCTATGATTGAGTCTTTGAAGGAAGAGATTGAGACAAAACTGTCCAGTTTGATTGTTTGGTGCAGCTCGTTCCAGTCGCTCGCTGCAGCGAACTGAAAAGAGGAGCGACCCAGGGATGTGTGTGCTTTGGGGACTTTTAACAGAATGTGACTGGCAGAACGGGTATTGTATGTGGAGGATGAGGGCTGCAGCAGGTATCTCAGATAGGAGGGAGTGAGGTCTAAGAGGGTTTTATAAATTAGCATCAACCAGTGGGTCTTGCGACGGGTATACAGAGATGACCAGTTTACAGAGGAGTATAGATTGCAGTGATGTGTCCTATAAGGAGCATTGGTGGCAAATCTGATGGCCGAATGGGAAAGAATGTCTAGCCGCTCGAGAGCACCCTTACCTGTCGATCTATAAATGATGTCTCCGTAATCTGAATCAGGGTTAGTTTGGCAGCTGGGGTGAAAGAGGAGCGATTACAATAGAGGAAACCAAGTCTAGATTTAACTTTAGCCTGCAGCTTTGATATGTGCTGAGAGATGGACAGTGCACCGTCTATCCATACTCCCAAGTACTATGTATGTGTATTGTATGTATGTGCATTGTATGTTGGGGTGAAAGAGGAGTGATATTGTATGTGTGTGTGTGTATTGTATATATGTGCATGCTTGTTATGTCATTCCTCCAGGCTGCTGTTAAATTATCCCAGTAGTAATCCTGCTGTATTCCTTTGTCATCTGAATATTTATTGGGCTATTGGTGGACAGGCCCTCTCCTGTAAAATATGATGTTGCCATGTAAAAATATTCCCGACTTCCTCTTTTTTTGACAAATAAAGTCTTAGTTTCTTTTTATTCCTGTGATTTGTTTTTCCCTATAGGCTTCTAACAGGGTTTTTACAGACAGAAACCACAGAGCTGTACTGCCACAGCTGTGCATTTCACACACACACTGCCACTATACCAGGAAGTCCAAGGAACTGGCTGTAGATCTCTGAGATAGAAATTGTTTTATACCCTTCCCCAGATATATGCCTCATCACAATTCTAGAGTGTTGAAAGTTTCCAAGAGCACAGTGTTCTACATCATTGGGAAATGGAATGGCCCAGCCAAAGTTCAGACTTGAATCGCATTGAAAATCTGTGGAAAGATTGCTGTTCACCACCACTCCCCAGCTAACTTAAGAGTTTGAGACATTCTGCCGATACAGACAAATTCTGCCGATACAGATTGCTGCCAAAGGTGCTTCTATGATTCGTTTAGCACAGCAATGTTGAATGAATGTAATTATTATAATTAAAGACAAACATGAGAAATTAACTAACGACCAGCCCGCTTGGGTAGCAACTTCAGAACGCAAAAATCAATTTACTAATTTAAAATGTTTGGAAAACAGGACCTCCGATTTGACACACTGAACTCTATCTGAGAAGTAGTTGGTGAACCAGGCGAGGTCGTCATTTAAAAAAATAATAATAATATATATATATATATATTTTTTTTTAGTTAATTTGTTTTGGTTTTTAACCTTATGGTCCACTTAGGAGCCTACAACATGTCACAGTAAAACATGAACATTTTTAACCATAACATTTTTTACATTTTTTTGTATACAATCTACATTAACAATCTAAATGGACCAAAAAGAGACAATAGAAAAAACTGTCAATGGCAATGTGAGAAAATTATTGTAACTAGTCTGTCCCTAATTCAGGTTATTTAAATTTGTTTATGTAAGCCAGGGCGGGATCAGCCAGCGGCGGCTTCCCGCATGCTCGATTCATTTGCAGTCTGGATGTGGAGGGGTGAACATCTGCTCTGACTGCAGCTGGGAGGGACTGCTGCGCGAGGACTGGGCCGCCTGTGAGTGCTTTGGGATGGGGGTGGGGCCCACGGCCGCACCCGCTGCTTGTTGAGAAGAGTAAGAACGATACGTGCTTTCACGTCAGAGTCTCCAATAACACCAGAAAAAGTCGCTAGATTTGTTGCTAGTCGCTTTTTTGAAGATGTGTTGCTATTTCTGGGCGTGGTAGAATAGATTCAGGGCATAATGAACAGACAAGGGTATGGTAGGATGTGAGTATAGTGGAGGTAAACCTAGGCATTGAGTGATGATGAGAGAGGTTGTGTCTCTGGAGGCGCCAGTTAAGCCAGGTGAGGTCTCCGCATGTGTGGGACAAAAGAGCTATCTAAGGCATGTTGAGTGGGACTGAAATAAAACAATAAGAACTAACCGAAACAGCAGTAGACAAGGCATATTGACATTAGAGAGAGGCATAAAGTAATCACAGGTGTTGATCGGGAGAGTTAAGACAACAACGGGTAAATGGCGATGAATGGGCAGAGAGGGTCAGTTAGGTACACAGTTAGGGACCTGAGTTCCGGGCTGGGGCCAACAGATAAACAAAGTGAGGTACCGTTTAAGTGAACAGTCCAACAGGCATCAGCTGTGTAGCTGAGTGATCATAGGGTCCAATGAGCAGCAATAGGTGAGTCAGGGAGCCGTTCAGTAGTCGCTACTACGCTAGGCAAGCGGAAGACATGGTGATTCAGACAGCTAGCAGGCCAGGGCTAGCAGATGGGTCTTTGGCGACAACGCGACGGAAACGCCTGTTGCAACCACATCGGACGATAACATCAGCAGACCAGTCGTGATGGATCGGCGGGGCTCCGTATCGACAATAAAGGGTCCAGGCCAAATTGGCAAAAGAGGTATTGTAGCCCAAGAATTAGCTGGTATGCCTTCGTCGCCTAGCCGGGAGATGGGCCTAGCTCGAGGCTAGCTGAAGGCTAACTGGTGCTTGCTTCGGGACAGAGGTGTTAGCCAACAGTAGCCACTCGGATTGCAACTAGCTAGCTGTGATGATCCAGTGTAATGGTTCAGAGCTTGCGGCAGGAATCCGGTGATGTGGTAGAGAAAAGCAGTCCGATATGCTCTGGGTTGATATCGCGCTGTGCAGACTGGCAGGTATTGACTGAGCTAAAGCTGGCTGGTGTCCGAGTTAAAGGTGAAGACTGCTAGCAGTGGCTAACAATGAATACTAGCTAGTAGCTAGTTACTTGGCTAGCTTCTGATGGAGGTTCCAGTTATAAAGTATAAAAATAGCAGATCCGTACCACATTGGGTGAGGCGGGTTGCAGGAAAGTATATTTAGTTCGCAGATGGAAAGTGACATTAAAATATATACAAACAAAAACGAGGAAACAGACTATTTACACTGGACAAGACAAACACACGTCCGACTGCTACGCCATCTTGGACATGATCGTTTAAACTCATCATCAAGATATCGGTGTATCATCATGTGTGTTGGTGCTGGCCTGTAGATCTGAATGTACTGGATATATTTCCACCCATTCTATCTGAGGACAAGATGAAGCAGTTTTCTGCTTACAAATCCAATACAATCATCTTACCTAATGATTAGCCTATCACATCATGGTTTTGTTACATCTGTCCAATCACACACTTATCAACAGAACATCCCTGGTCATCCCTACTGCCTCTGATCTCGCGGACTCACGAAACACACATGCTTCGTTTGTAAATTATGTCTGAATGTTGGATTGTGCCCCTGGCTATCAGAAATGTAAAAAACAAGAACTATGGTGCTGTTTGGTTTGCTTAATATAAGGAATTTGAAATGGTTTATACTTTTACTTTACATTTTTGACTGAAGTATATTTTAGCAATTACATTTACTTTTGATACTTAAGTACATTTTAAACAAATACTTTTAGACTTTTACTCAAGTAGCAGTTTACTGGTTGACTTTTACTTTTACTTGAGAGATTTTCTATTAAGGTAGCTTTACTTTTACTCAAGTATGACAATCGGGTACTTTTTCCACCACTGGTTGAAGCCCCACCTCTGCTTCTACCATCTGTCGCTACACTAGTGGTCAGTCCAGTTTGTAGTGGCTTGTTCACTCACCATCATTAACATGGATTAGTCTTTAGACCAGGGGTTCTCAAACATTTTTGGCCAGCAACCACTTTTTGATATCAAACATTTTTCACGACCCCACCAGGTAAAAAAAAGTGATGCTTTTTTAAAAAATTGGGGCTATGACAGTCTATTACAAATCAGTCAGACAACACTTTTGACCAAACTTTTGACCAAACTAAAACATATTCAAAGATGACAAAAAATGTAATGTGATACAATTTTGTATCACTTATTTTCAATTTAAATCCGTATAATAAAATGATAGCAATACCAATGCTAAAACTTTGGTTTTAGAGGTGGGGGGGGGGACATAATTATATATATATTAAAATGACATCAAATTGATCAGAAATACAGTATAGACATTGTTAATGTTGTAAATAACTATTGTAGCTGGAAACGGCTGATTTTTAATGGAATAACTAAAGAGGCCCATTATCAGCAACCATCACTCCTGTGTTCCAATGGCACGTTGTGTTTTTTGTGGGGGGGTTTTAAGGGGTGGATGAGCTTAATATTGCGTAAAGAATGTTGCTTCCATCAATGTAATTGTCTGCATCATTTCCAATCCCCCATATATTTTTGGGGTAAATATATATATCCATATACCGTAATTTCCGGACTATTAAGCGCACCTGAATATAAGCCGCACCCACTGAATTTAAACAAATATATTATTTTGAACATAAATAAGCTGCACATGTCTATAAGCCGCAGGTGCCTACCGGTACATTGAAACAAATTAACTTTACACAGGCTTTAACGCTGCTGTTTCCAACGTCTTATCATCGACTCATTAAGACCAAGCTCCCGTGCAGCAGCTCTATTTCCTTTTCCAACAGCCAGATCAATCGCCTTCAACTTGAAAGCTGCATCATATACATTTCTCCGTGTCTTTGCCATGATGAGGGTGACAAAATGACTACCGTAATCAGAATGATGGGAAGTTTGAGAGCGCTCGATTTAATCTAAACAGTAAACAAAAAAGTTGTTTGACCTTAACCCGTTCGGCAATTTCATTGGTCTAATGAAAGCTTCATGCCGCCAAAAAACTGAGCACGTCACAGAATGTGTTTTTTTGGAGAAAAAAAATTGAAAGCGGGAAAAATCCATATATTAGCCGCGTCATTGTTTAAGCCGCGAGGTTCAAAGCTTGGGAAAAAAGTTGCGGCTTATAGTCCGGAATTTACGGTAGTTATATTTTGTTTGTTTTTAGTCCTTCCTCTATTTCTGATGTCCATCCAGTTTGATTTGTATTTGTAACTGTGCTATTTCAAAGGTTCTGAACCTATATACATTTTACAGACCCCGTATGTTTTACATTGGTTATCTTGTTATTAGTCCCACCCTTCAACTCCATTCAACCCCTCCCATCTATCTCTCAACATCATCCATTTTGGATTTCTATTTGCCATATATTTTTCAACTGTGCAGTGATGCTTCACAAAAGTATTGAACCTTTCTATTCTCATAGCTTCTACAGATTGTAAATTAAAAATAAAATTTTTTGCTAAAATAATTGTTATATTATTGATTGATTGACTATGGCTTTTCAAATCACCCAGTATTGCTATCTGCAGCGTTAGTTCTTGCCAAATGTTGCAATTCTTCAGCCATTCCTGGACCTGTGACCAAAAACGAGCTACATATGGACAATACCAAAATAAATGATCTAATGACTCTGCCTCCTCACAGCAGACTCTGCAGAGCTGGGAAGATTGTATCCCCCATATATATATATATATAACATTCTATTGGTTGCAAGAATTTTGTATAGTCATTTAAATTGAAAAATTCGAAGTTTTGAATCCGGTGTTGTTTTGCGTATCAATTCATAAACCATATGCCATGGAATGGGTACATCGAAAATCTCTTCCCAACTATTTTGCAATTTATATGGCACAGCCGGCAGTTTTTTGGTCCTTAAATGAAATTGGTATATGTTTTTATTTATCACACTTTTCTTTAACCACTTATGTTCTTTAATACAGGGCCTTACTTTTTTCCCCTTCTACTTGCCTCTTCCATTTTGTGGTAATGCTGCAATTAATTGGTTGTATTTTGGGTAGAGCAGACATTTCCATATGTCTGTGTTAGCTTTATGTGTGACATAACTCCACCAGTCCTATTTATGATATCATTCACAAAAATTATACCTTTTTTTATTTCTTTGAAAAATATGTTTTTTTTAATGAATTAGTATATTTGAGTTTAACCACAATATTTGTTGTATTATTTGTTCTGTCTTTTCAGGTGGATTAAACTGAAATTGCAACCAACTTTCTAAGGCTTTGTAACGCCCTGGCCATAGAGAGGGGTTTTTGTTCTTTATTTTGGTTAGGCCAGGGTGTTACATTGGGTGGGCGTTCTATGTGCATTTTTCTATGTTGGTTTGATTCATTGATTTTGGCCGTGTGGCTTCCAATCAGGCACAGCTGTAGAGTGTTGTTGCTGATTGGGAGTCACACATAAGGAGCATGTTTTTCCTTTGGGTTTTGTGGGTAATTGTTTCTGTTTAGTGTTTGCACCTGACAGGACTGTTTGGCTGTCGGTTTTCTTGTTTTGTATAGTGTTCTTTCTGTTATTAAATTCAATGATGAGCACTAACTCCGCTGCGCCTTGGTCTACTCTCTCTCCCGACAGCCGTTACAGGCTTGTTTAAAAAATAACAATATTTTGGAGATGATTTCCTTTTCAAACAACCGAAAGTGAGCAGGTGTAATCTGAATAAAGGGGAAAAGGCCCTTCATCAACATAGGATTAGACATTCTTACCAATTTACTAGAGAACCAGATTGGGTTTAAGTATAACTTTTGTATGACCGATGCCTTTAGTGAGAGGTTTAATGCTTTAATATTTAATCATTTCTCCGAATTCATATTCGTTATATAAATAGGCCCTTTTAATTATGTCTGGCTTGCCATTCCAAATAAAATATATTTTTTGTTCATATAATTTAAAACTTCTTGCAGATCAGTGGGACGCTAACGTCCCATTTCGACAACTTCTGGTGAAATTGCAGAGAGCGAAATTCAAATTACGGAAATAGTCATATTTAACATTCATGAAAATACAAGTGTCATACATCAGAAAAAGCTTAACTTCTCGTTAATCCAGCAGCTGTGTCAGATTTCAAAAAGGCTTTACGGCGAAAGCACACCATGCGATTATCTGAGGACAGCGCCAGCACACAAAAGCATTAAAAACATTTTCCAACCAGGCATGTGTGCCACGAAGTCAGAAATAGCGATAAAATAAATGCCTTACCTTTGAAGATCTTCTGTTGGCACTCCAAAAGGTCCCAGCTACATCACAAATGGTCCTTTTGTTCGATAAAGTCCTTCTTTATATCCCCAAAAACACAGTTTAGCTGGTGCGCTTCATTCAATAATCCACCTGTTTCCCTCCTTCAAAATGCATACAAAATTAATCCCAAACGTTACCAATAAACTTCTCCTTAAAGTCAAACAACGTTTATAATCAAACCTCAGGTACCCTAATACGTAAATAAATGATCAAATTTAAGACGGAGAATCGTTATTGTCTTTACCGGAGATAAACAACAAAGTACGTGCTCTCATCCACGTGCGTGAAAATACTACAGCCAAAATGGGAGCCACTTAGAAAAACTACAAATTCTAGCAAATTTTTCCAAAAACAAGCCTGAAACTCTTTCTAAAGACTGTTGCCATCTAGTTGAAGCCCTAGGAACTGCAATCTGGGAGGTTTTCCCTTCATTTTAAAATCACAGCCATTGGAATCAGTGGTGGGCTGAATTTTCTTTTCTTCTGGATGGTTTGTCCTCGGGTTCTTGCCTGCCATATCAGTTCTGTTATACTCACAGACATTATTTTAACAGTTTTAGAAACTTTAGAGTGTTTTCTATCCAAATCTACCAATTATATGGATATCCTAGCTTCTGGACCTGAGTAACAGGCAGTTTACTTTGGGCACGCTTGTCATCCAGACGTGAAAATACTGCCCCCTAGCCCAAAGAGGTTAAAAAGCAGGTCACTAGGTGTAGGCAAAACCAAAAGTGAATAGATCAACTGTGATATGACAAAAGAGTTAATCAGGGTGATTTTTCCACAAATAGACAGGTATTTTCCTTTCCATGGTAGCGAGATCTTATCTATTTTTGCTAACTTTCTATAAAAATGTATTGGAGTGAGATCATTTCTTTCTTTTGGGATTTGTATACAGAGTATGTCCACATCTCCGTCATACCATTTAATTGCTAAACTACATGGTAATGTAAAATTAGAATTTTTTTGTGATCCAATATGTAATTTGGTTTTCTTATCATAATTTGGTTTTAATCCAGAGAGGATAGCAAAAGTATCTAGATCCTCTATGAGGCCGTGGAGAGATTCTAATTGTGGTTTTTAAAGAAAACATGAATCATTAGCGTACAATGACACCTTAGTTTTTAAGCCACGGATTTCTAATCCCTTAATATTATTGTTTAATCTAATTTTAACAGCTAACGTTTCTTGGCAATAATAAATAGATATGCCGATAGTAGACAACCTTGTTTTACTCCTCTAGATAGTTTAAAACTTTGAGATGTAGCCATTATTTACTATTTTACACCTAGGGTTACTATACATAATTTAACCCATTTTATAAGAGATTCCCCAATATTGAAATATTCTAGGCATTTATATATAAACTCCAGTCATACTTTATCAAAAGCCTTTTCAAAATCAGCTATGAAAACCAGGCCTGGTGTCCCCGATAATTCATAGTATTCTATTGTTTCCAGTACTTGTCTTATATTATCTCCAATGTATCGTCCATGTAAAAAACCTGTCTAATTAGGATGAATAATATCTGACAATACTTTCTTAATTCTATGCACCAAGCATTTTGCTAGGATTTTTGCATCACAACACTGAAGCACGTTGTGCTAGCTAATCCAAGTTTATCATTTTAAAAGGCTACTTGTTCATTAGAAAACCCAGGCAATTATGTTAGCACAGCTGAAAACTGTTGTTACGATTAAAGAAGCAATACAACTGGCCTTCTTTAGACTAGTTGAGTATCTGGAGAATCAGCATTTGTGGGTTCGATTACAGGCTCAAAATGGCTAGAAACAAAGACATTTCTTCTGAAACTCATCAGTATATTCTTCTTTTGAAAAATGAAGGCTATTCCATGTGAGAAACTGCCAAGAAACTGAAGATCTTGTACAACGCTGTGTACTACTCCCTTCACAGAACAGAGCAAACTGGCTATAACCAGAATAAAGAGGAGTGGGAGGCCCCGGTGCACAACTGAGCAAGAGGAAAAGTACATTAGAGTGTATAGTTTGAGAAACAGACGCCTCACAATTCCTCAACTGGCAGCTTCATTAAATAGTGCCCGCAAAACACCAGTCTCAACATCAACAGTGAAGAGGCGACTCCGGGATGCTAGCCCTAACGAATACAGTCATGTGCGGTAACTATGCAATTCATTCGAAAGACACTCTGGTAAATATGCAAATAAGGCTTTACACTAAGCAGAGTGTTAATTTAACACTGAAAAGCGTGGACCCATACAGATACTGGACTAGTGTTAAATGTAACACTCTGTGTGGATTTAACACTCAGAATTTGCTGTGTGGCTCCCTGATGAAAAAATAACATTCATTACTGTAGTTAGGCTTAAGCCAACCTGTACTCTATGATTTAGAGGTGTGTTGAATAGATTCCACGACCTGGACTTGAGCGAGCGCTTGGCTTGTTCTCGACACTGTGTGCACGATTAAATTTATGCCCACTGTGATGTATAGGCCAGGCCCACCATGCAAAATGGTGATACAGCTACGACTGGAAGTGACTTTTTCATAGCAGGTTTGGAGAACATACAGTGAGGGAAAAAATGTATTTGATCCCCTGCTGATTTTGTACGTTTGCCCACTGACAAAGAAATGATCAGTCTATCATTTTAATGGTAGGTTTATTTGAACAGTGAGAGACAGAATAACAACAAAAAATCCAGAAAAACGCATGTCAAAAATGTTATAAAATGATTTGCATTTTAATGAGGGAAATAAGTATTTAACCCTTCTGCAAAACATGACTTAGTACTTGGTGGCAAAACCCTTGTTGGCAATCACAGAGGTCAGACGTTTCTTGTAGTTGGCCACCAGGTTTGCACACATCTCAGGAGGGATTTTGTCCCACTCCTCTTTGCAGATCTTCTCCAAGTCATTAAGGTTTCGAGGCTGACGTTTGGCAACTCGAACCTTCAGCTCCCTCTACAGATTTTCTATGGGATTAAGGTCTGGAGACTGGCTAGGCCACTCCAGGACCTTAATGTGCTTCTTCTTGAGCCACTCCTTTGTTGCCTTGGCCATGTGTTTTGGGTCCTTGTCATGCTAGAATACCCATCCATGACCCATTTTCAATGCCCTGGCTGAAGGAAGGAGGTTCTCACCCAAGATTTGACGGTACTTGGCCCCGTCCATTGTCCCTTTGATGTGTTGAAGTTGTCCTGTCCCCTTAGCAGAAAAACACCCCCAAAGCATAATGTTTCCACTTCCATGTTTGACGGTGGGGATGGTATTCTTGGGGTCATAGACATTATTCCTCCTCCTCCAAACACGGCGAGTTGAGTTGATGCCAAAGAGCTCCATTTTGGTCTCATCTGACCACAACACTTTCACCCAGTTGTCCTCTGAATCATTCAGATGTTCATTGGCAAACTTCAGACGGGCATATATATGTGCTTTCTTGAGCAGTGGGACCTTGCGGGCGCTGCAGGATTTCAGTCCTTCACGGCGTAGTGTGTTACCAATTGTTTTCTTGGTGACTATGGTCCCAGCTGCCTTGAGATCATTGACAAGATCCTCCCGTGTAGTTCTGGGCTGATTCCTCACCGTTCTCATGATCATTGCAACTCCACGAGGTGAGATCTTGCATGGAGCCCCAGGCCGAGGAAGATTGACAGTTCTTTTGTGTTTCTTCCATTTGCGAATAATCGCACCAACTGTTGTCACCTTCTCACCAAGCTGCTTGGCGATGGTCTTGTAGCCCATTCCAGCCTTGTGTAGGTCTACAATCTTGTCCCTGACATCCTTGGAGAGCTCTTTGGTCTTGGTCATGGTGGAGAGTTTGGAATCTGATTGATTGATTGCTTCTGTGGACAGGTGTCTTTTATACAGGTAACAAACTGAGATTAGGAGCACTCCCTTTAAGAGTGTGCTCCTAATCTCAGCTCGTTACCTGTATAAAAGACACCTGGGAGCCAGAAATCTTTCTGATTGAGAGGGGGTCAAATACTTATTTCCCTCATTAAAATGCAAATCAATTTAACATTTTTGACATGCGTTTTTCTGGATTTTTTGTTGTTGTTATTCTGTCCCTCACTGTTCAAATAAACCTACCATTAAAATTATAGACTGATCATTTCTTTGTCAGTGGGCAAACGTACAAAATCAGCAGGGGATCAAATACTTTTTCCCCTCACTGTAGGTAGCAGGTTAGGAGAATTAGCAGGTAAGGTTAAGGTTAGGAAAAGGGTTAGGGTTAGCGAAAATGCTCTCCTAACTTACTACGAAAAGTAACTTCCGGTCATAGCTGTCCCGTTAGCCAAACCAGAAAGGATTGACATGAGGTGCCGGTCTGTTGTTGCTATATTTGATAAATTATAGTCCTCACATGATTACGTGACTGAGTATTATCATGTTGATATATTTGATCACTTTTAGTCTTCATATGATTACATGAGACAGAGAGATTATTCATAAGGAGGGAGTGAATAGTAATAGAGAGATATATGGGTGGTGCTAATTGTTACAGCAGCTCTTACCTCCCCTAGTATCTAAGCCTGCTTCAGACTGGATGGGGACAGCAGTCGTTGACAGTTTAAACAGCTCAGTCTTACTACCACAGAGGAAGATACCTGGTCCTGCTCTTCTACCATCTGGACTTGTAAGTCTATCACTGGCCTGCTGGTTTCAGCTCATCTCCTCGAGATGAAGTAAAGCCAGAGTCCCAGACAACATTTATGAAAGTTGAGGTGTAATGGTGCTTCGATAATTCCCTGTCTCTATACTCTTTTTCAATTGTTTTTATTGAATCATGTCAAAGGCAGTACAATTAATAAGAAGCAATCGTTTTTGTTGTTGTTATGTCTCTGTTTATAAATCGTTCGGTTCCATTTTGTATAATAAAGCGTTTGCCTTTTTTCATAAAGTACTAAGTTTTTTTTGTGTGTGATAACAGAATTAACTGCAGATGTAATTATCTTGTTTTAAAGCACACAAACGGACAGGCAGGGTTTTTGTATTCTGTTTATTGAGATGGATATGTGCATGTCCCACAGACTATTCTACTATAAATGCTAACGGTATTCATAGAATAAAAACAAACGGAACATTCCACAAGGTCTAATGATATTGCTTTGGAAATCATCTAGACAGTTACAAAGTGAGAAAAGACGTTCTGTAAGATCGCTTTAAAAGTTACTCCAAAAGCTCATGTGGTATCCCTAAAGAGTGAGGTAACAAAATGTAAATAAAAAATGAGTATCGGGAGCCTGGGCTGTAATCATTAGCGCACTGCACACACCGTAGCAAACTGTAGCAAAACATTTGCAACGGAAACTGTTTACTCCAAACGCTTTACAACATGACACAATTCCATTGAAAAACTTTTCACTAGTCTGCACTAATGAATATATCCCTGGAGTAGCAAGTTTGTTTACAGCTCATGGGGGTATTGGTAACAGACAAAACAAATGCAGTGGTAAAGTAACCTTAATAAACTTGGGCCCTGGTCAAAAGTAATACATTTTTAATAGAGAATAGGGTGCCATTTTGGATACAGCCATAGCTTCATTCTAAGTGGTATGATAGTGTGGATATTGGAGTAGAGCCGATATGTGCATAGATGAAGGAATGAGAGGTAGAATGCCAACTCTGGTTCCTTGGCAGTGTCACATTGCAATGGTTGAAAGATGATTAGCTGCGATGTAATGATGAGAACAAAGAACGAGGCCAGGAATCTTTCTGGTCAGGTCACATGGTCTGGAAATGCTCGTCACCCGTTAGCGTAAATGTCATTGCTGTTCATCATGTTAAGTTTGTACACCGCAAATTAAAATGTTCCTTGAATATTTATACATACTACATATTTTAACATAATATGAATAATATTAACATTGCTGATTATATACAGTAATAAAGTGGTAACTATTCCAACTTTGTGATTTGCATAGGCTCTTGTGGAACTCATACACCTCTGTTAGCCTCGTTGACGCTACAAAACTGTCCGTGTTCAACCTAGCGTGATGACAATACAAGAGAACAGATGCACAGGAATGACATTTACTTGGGTCAAAAGTAGTGAACTATGTAAGGAATATTTGGGTCTAATAGAATAGCACCCGCCTCCCAATTGTTTTTTATCATAAGCTGCCAAAACAGTTAATTAACTCTGCATACCCTGTTGAAATGACAGTAGTTTCATATAAAGTACTAAAATGGTCCATCATGCATATAATGACAAACTAAACTTTGGAACATAAAGGCATTTGTGATTGTATTTACATGTATATACTTGTTTATAGAGAGCTTTGCTTGGTCTATCCAGGGTGATGAGTTTTCCTGGTACCATCTGATTGGATCATGACTGGGTGTGATGTAGGTTCTGAATGGTCTGGTTGGATAATGATCGTGTTTTTGTTTTTTTGCGAGATGGTTGGCAGTTGGAGTGTTTCATAGATACCATCTTTACTGTTGAGTTTAAAAAAAGACAAGTTAGAAAAATCTAAGGCTACACGTTTAAAACAATAGATGTAAAATAACCGACCTTTTCCACTGCCTCCCAACCCTCGACCCTACTCTGGCTACATTCCAATTTTCTACCCTTCTCCCGAAGTGTGCACTCGTACAATCCCCCTAGTATATTTCAAATAAATGGACTGGGAATATGGTGGTAACTACCTTCAGCCATTCTTGCACCAATCCCATGCTTCCATTGTCTGTTTCAGCCATTTTGACAGGCTCTGTATCACAGCTAATGGGCACTTCCTATCCCTATACAGAAAATAGGGGCATATTCCAATGACCTACTATCCTTATCTCCTTTCCTTCACTAATACCCCATTTACACAGAGACAAAACCCCTTATTTTTACATTTTGTTACCTTTGTTTATGTGAAAGGGGTAGGGGGGGAAAAAAACAGTAAATAAAAACACAGCTCGAGACATAGTTATGTCAGCTGTTTTTTGTTATTGTTGTGAGAATGGAGCTCTGCATTTTCGTTGGTAAATTCATTAGCACTTCTCTTGTTTAACACCTCCCTAAATTGAATCGCAAACAGCCCCCATGGTTTATACCTCCCATTAATATCAGTGGTCACACAGGGAAAGCGACGAGGAAAGGAGACGAGGAAAGGAAGCAATTGAGACGTATTGGGACGAGCCCCCCATTACGTTGAAAAGGCCGCTCCTGATTGGGCCATTGGGTGGTGTTCTACAGGAAGTTGGTGGTGTTGGTGGTGGTGTTCTTTCCTGTGTCGATGTTAAACTGGTAGGCTCCGTCCGAGGAGTGGAGGACGTCAGAGGCAGGCACGGGGGCGGAGGGCGATGACGCCTAGGGAGTGAAAGTTGAAAACCATGTATCCGTAAAGTAAGCAAGTGTGTGTTTGTGAGACGGAGATGGAGAGAGCAAGCAAGAAAAGACAGAGAGAGATGACTGACCTGGGGGGGTTGTGGGGGGTGGGTGAGGAGGGGATCAGCAGGAGACATGTTCTCCATCTTTATCTCCTCCTTCACTGGCTCACCTGGAGGCATGGCACTGTACATCACCGGAGCATACCCCTGAAAAACACACAATGAGTCACACAAATACAGGTCATGTACACACACACACACACACACACACACACACACACACTACACACTGAGATGAGAAGGATCCAAACCGGAGCAGCGTATGACAGATACAGATGTCAGTTCTTAACTTGATCACTCTTTTGTGTTAGGCTATGTATAGTTAGGCTATGTATAATTTGTCAGTATAGTTCTGGTCTTTGGTGTGGATTGAAAGCCTGTATTGTGTGGCTTTAATATTTAGTTTCGTAAAGCTGTCAAGATGTTTACGCATTTGAGCCTATCCAAAGATGATTTCGTTGAGCTGAGACACTTTTCTACAATATGTAAATGATTAGACTATTTGTTTTACTTATTGAAATAAATGCAATTCACTTGTGGGCCTAATGTAGGCTCAGGCTGGTCACTATATCACCCAGCACTGGGCACGAACTCACGAGGTTCAGAGTTGGCGCATGCTGCTTAGACCACTGCACTATGACAGTTCACTGTACTTTCACAAGCACTAAGAATACTATAAATACTGATGAAACATAGGCGCGTAGTTTTCCATTTTTGTTGTTTTAAGCCTTTCCCCAACCATAGCCCTAACCTTAACCACTTAGAATGAATGCCTGAACTGTTAACCTTTGAATTGTTTCTGTTTTAACCTTGTAACCTTGCGGAGTTAATTGTGTCAAAAATAGACATTCATCCATATGCAGTGGGCCGGATTCAAACCCATGCCGACTCTGTCATATGTGTGCTATGGTCAGTGGCTGTAACTTCTGGACCCCACAGTCACTGAGGAAATGTATAATTTATTCTGCCTATTGCTTGCCTTCAACATATAATAAAACAATAGATCTGAAAAAATGATTTTCCCGAACTAAAAATACATCTACCCCCTACAAATATGTCAATTTATTATAATTCACATAACAATTCACACGAGATGCGCTGTAGCCTGTATGTAGCCTACATAAGGTACAATGTAGGTACGGTGTGCATTGTACACAAACACCGCTTCCAGCTGCCCCCTGGTGGCCATTCTAAATATTTATTCAGATATTCAAAACCGACTGCTGGATTATTTCCTCCAGCGACGAATGGAGTCAAATTAAGATTTGACATCTGTTGACACAGAGGACAAGGGTGATGGGGAGGACTGGGAAGAGACACTAGACTATGGTTAAGTAGAGTAGATATATACCATCGGAGCCACCGGATACTGATACTGGTTAGGCGGCCCACTCCACTTAGGGGTCAGAAGGAAGGCAGAGTGAGATAGATTGTAGAATAGAGGGAATAGGAGTAGAGGCTGAGTAGAGTTTTCAATAATATAACCAAATATGGTAGAATAGGGTAGAGTAGAAAGTAAAGTAGAATAGAATAGAACAGAGTAGAGTAGAAGAGTAGAATGGAATATAGTAGGGTAGAGTAGAAAAGATTAAAGTAGAACATAACAGAGTAGACTAGTAGAATAGAATAGAACTGGGTAGAGTAGAAAAGATTAGAGTAAAGTAGAATATAATATAGCACGGTAGAGTAGAATATAACAGAGTAGAAAAGATTAGAGTAATGTAGAATATAACAGAGTAGAGTAGAATATAATATAGCACGGTAGAGTAGAATATAACAGAGTAGAAATGATTAGAGCAAAGTAGAATATAACAGAGTAGAAAGGATTAGAGTAGAGTAGAATATAACAGAGTAGAATATAGTACAATAGAACAGAGTAGAGTAGAATACAACAGAGTAGAGTAGAACAGAGTAGCATATGGTAGAGTAGAGAGACATACCATAGGAGGGGCACCAGGGTTGTACTGTGGCTGGTTGGGCGGCGGGCCGTTCCACTGCAGGGGCTGGGCGGGGGGGTACATAGGGTCCTGTGGGTGGTAGCCTGGGTTGAACCCCTGAAACAAACCACAGCAAAACAACACCGTCTCACACACACACATACACAGGCATATTGCTTGTTGATGAAGATTGGCCTACTGAGAGTATTAATCAACTAGGACAGACAGAACCTTACTCCTGGAAGGTTAGTGTAGCGTCACAGCCCCTAACTCAGCCCCAATCCTCCTGTACAGAGAGGGGATGTGTCCCAAATGGCACCCTATGGGTCCTGGTCAAAAGTAGCACACTAAAAAGGGAATGAGGTGCCATGAGGCCAGACATTTTCTCCCCAGCTCCTTTGTTTTCTGTGCTTTCAGACCTTACAGTTGTGCTGCTAAGTGATCAAATGAACAGATGGAGAGAGAGAAGGCGTGAAGGAGAGAGCGGAGAGATGAATGGATTGACTCACTGGTTGGAATGGGGGTCCGGCCCACTGAGGCTGGCCAGGCATCCCAGGGTTGGGGGGAGAGTAGACCTGGGGGTAACCTCCCTGTACATGGAGGAGCACCACAGTTCCTACAGTTAGACAGAGGGACTGAAATATACTTTTATATAATCATATTCAGGGATGGAATTTAACGATTTGGGGTCCAAATCTGTGCCATGCTACTAGCCCAGTCTGAAAAGTACTAGACTCGGGCTAGCTTCATTTCCATCCCTGCTTAGACTATATATCCATGACAGTATATACTCATACTGAACATACACAGATAGTGTACATAGATACCCACACATAGACATAGGGACTTCTACTCAATACACACATGCTACACGCACAGTGCTCATGACATGACTAAGACGAAAATAAGAAAATGATATACATATGGAAGGCATTATTGCTTGTCGTTCAGATCAGTGACACAAAGCCATTCACCAACCAACCAACCAACCACACACACACACACACACACACACACACACACACACACACACACACACACACACACACACACACACACACACACACAGTGTAGTTAATTGAGTAATAATAAATGCATCATGTACCATGTTAGGATCTGGGCCTGGGCCATGATAAAATACCTGCAACAATCACAACAAAAACACAATTTATGGTATTATCGACCGTTCATTCACAAAAGCTCACTGCGATGTCACTATGATAGTACATCAAGGAGTGAGAGGGGAGACGTGAGGAACATAAATCCAACGTGTGGTAGACCGTGGTGCTTGCAACGCCAGGATAGTGGTTCTGATTCACGGCACCCCCCATACCTTAAAATGCTTTGGATAAAAGTGTCGGGAACACTTGACACCCAGTGTCATAACGGTCATAACCATGTCATAAAATGTCATAACAGATTACATAACCTGTCATAATATGGTCATAACTGTCATGACGCATATTTACCTGTTCTGACAAATATTTATTCAAATAATTTTTTCCCTCTGCCAATAAGTTTCCCTTCGTTTGAAAGCTTGTTCCTTAAATCATTTGTTGTTGTTGTAATGAATTCTTTACAGTCGTGGTTTTTTTCAACATATTTTATATAACTAGATAATACACTTTATGACGCTGTCAAAAAGCATTATGACCATCCTGTGTCACTTTACTTGGACTAAGAAAATACACTTTATGGCACTGTCAAGGAGCATTATGACCATCATAATCATGATTAACCAGAGAGGCCTATCACGTACATGCCCTTATATTCATTAGTATTCAGTCAAAAAGAGGGTGTCTTGTCCTGCTCCTGAAATCTGCATTCATCCCAGTCATCATTCATGTGTGCGCAACAACAATGATAATTTAATATGGTCAATTAAAACAATATATATATAACATAAACAAACTGTTGACAGGTAGGCTATGGTGTAATGGAATGTTTTGCTTGTGTGGTAGGTTTTGTGGGTTTTGACACTCTTATATAGGTGTTATAACCAGCCATAAAATAATGTAATATATGTCACAACAGGTCTAAATATATGTATCATGACATACAAACAGTGTTCCATACATGACAGTGTTATGAGCATATTATAATGTGTTATGACAAATTATGTCAGTTGTTATGACATATTATGACCATAAAGTGTGACCAAAGTGTTTACTAAATGGCATGTAGTATTATGTACAGTGCCTTCAGAAAGTATACACAGCCCTTGACTTTTTCCACATTTTGTTGTGTTACAGCCTGAATTTAAAATGGATTCAATTGAGATTTTGTGTCACTGGCCTACATGTCAAAGTGGAATTATGTTTTTACACATTTTTACAAATTAATAAAAAATGTATTCAACCGATTTGTTATGACAAGCCTAAATAAGTAAAAAAAATGTGCTTAACAAGTCAAATAATAAATTGCACGGACTCTCAATAATTGTGTTCAACATACTTTTTAAATGAGTACCTCATCTCTGTACCCCACACCTACAATTATCTGTTTAGGTTCCTCATTCAAGCAGTGAATTTCAAACTCATATTCAACTACAAAGACCAGGGAAGTTTTCCAATGCCTCGCAAAGAAGGGCACCTATTGGTAGATGGGTAAAAAAAAAGCATACATTGAATGTCCCGTTGAGCATGGTGAAGTTATTAATTAGACTTTGGATGGTGTATCAATACACCCATTCACTTCCAACGGAATGGAGCTAAGCACAGGCAAAATCCTAGAGGAAAACCTGGTTCAGTCTGCTTTCCAATAGACACTGGGAGATGAATTCACCTTTCAGCAGGACAATAACCTAAAACACAAGGCCAAATATACACTGGAGATGTTTACGAAGATGACATTGAATGTTCCTTAATGGCAGTTACAGTTTTGACTTAAATGGGCTTGAAAATCTATGGCAAGACTTGAAAATGGCTGTCTAGCAATGATCAACAACCAACTTGACAGAGCTTGAAGAATTTTAAAAAGAATAATATGGTAATATTGTACAATCCAGGTGTTTAAAGATCTTAGAGACTTACCCAGAAAGACTCACAGCTGTAATCACAACCAAAGGAGATTCGAACATGTATTGACACAGGGGTGTGAATACATATGTAAATTATATATTTTTGTATTTCATTTTCAATAAATATGGAAAAATGTCTAAAAACATGTTTTCACTTTGCCATTATGGGGTATTGTGTGTAGATGGGTGAGAGGAAAAAAATATTGAATCCATTTGGAATTCAGGCTGTAACACAACAAAAGTCAAGGGGTATGAATACTTTCTAAAGGGGTATATAACAAGGGTTGTGTCCCAAACGACGCCATATTCCCTATAAAGTGAACTACTTTTGACCAGAGCCCATCGATGCAGTACTTTTGACCAGAGCCCACTAAATAGGGAATAGGGTACCATCGGCCCTGGTCAAAAGTAGCGCACTACAGTATATAGGGAATAGGGTAACATTTGGCACTATTCCTTACATAGTGTACTACTTTAGGGCAGAGCCCTATGGGGTGCTTAGTCAAAAGTAGTGCACTAAATAGGGAATAGGATGCCATTTGGGATTTCGCCAAGCCACCATCAAACTACCCCTTACCGGGCCACCAGGTCCAGGGGACACCCCTCCGGGGATATTGTAGCCGGGAGGAGGGTGCAGAGTCTCGGGGGTCCCCTGGAGAACGGCTGTGGGGTGGGGGGATTTCTTCTTGAAGATCTTCTTCTGGCAACAGCAGCAGATACCTGCGGGTATCCCCAGTAGGAGGAGCAGGGCCATGAGGGGGTTAGCTGCTTCATAGTCATGGTGGTCTGGAGGGAGAGAGAGGGGAGGGAGGGGGGAGAGAGGAAGGTGGGAGGAAATGAGAGAAGGAAAGCAGGAGAGGGGGAGGAGGACAGAGAAAGAGTGTGACAGAATAAGAGAGAGTCGGTGTGAAAGAGACAGGGAGAGAAAGGGGAGAAATCGGGATAGCAAAAAGAGAGAAAGAGTGGTAAATTGGGATGAGAGGGAAAGAGATCAGAGAGTCAGTTACTGTAGCTGCCTATGAGGTCTTTCTCAAATAGCCCCAAAAGCATACAACTATAATTCAGACCGTGATAATTTAGCACAAAGGACCCGAAGAGCATGTTTATTAGAAGACTATGCTTAGTACATGCTTGGGGGAGGCAGGTATCCTAGTGGTTAGAGCGTTGGGCCAGTAACCTAAAGGTTGCTAGGTCAAATCCCTGAGCTGACAAGGTAAAAATCTGTTGTTCTGAACAAGGCAGTTAACCCACTGTTCCTAGGCCATCATTGTAAATAAGAATTTGTTCTTAACTGACTTGCCTTGTTAAATAAAAGTAAAGAAACACAGTAGAGACCAGTAGAACTGAGACTGGTGGCCATTCCCTGTGGCTCAGTTGGTAGAGCATAGTGTGTGCAACACCAGGGTTGTGGGTTCAATTCCCAAGGGGGGCCAGTACAAAAAAATATATATATATATGAAATGTATGCATTCACTACTGTAAGTTGCTCTGGATAAGAGCGTCTGCTAAATTATTTAAATGTAAGTGTGTGTAGGCGCCTATCGGAAACAACCACTCTGGTCTACAGGGGCCTCTTTCTTACACTCTTAGAAAAAAGGGTTCCAAAAGGCTACTTCAGCTGTCCTCATAGGAGAACCCTTTTTGGTTCCAGTTAGAACTCTTTTGGGCTCCATGTAGAATCCTCTGTGGAAAGGATTTTACATGGAACCCAAAAGGGTTCTACCTGCAAACAAAAAGGTTTTTAAAAAGGGTTCTCCTATGAGGACAGCCGAAGAACCGTTTTAGGTTCTAGATAGCATTTTTTTCTCAGAGTAGGGTTGTAGGGCAGTTAAAATAGGTTGGAATTCCATATGTCACTCATGGCATGTTTCTGGTGTATGCATGGTTTCTTACATGACCAGCAAAACATAGAGATTAAACTGAGCAATACATAAACACTTGACTCTTTATATGCACATTGTTGAAGAAAGGTTTCAAATTAAATCGCGCTCATTGGTCCTGCTTCGTAGTATACCCTTCAGGGCCCATAGGGACGCAGACGAAGTGAAAAGTGATGACAGAATGAACAAGCACAACAGGAGAATAGGAGTGCTCAGTCAGAATGAATTCAGCTCTTTGCTATCCTTTTTGTATGCAGAGCAGACCTACTATAATTAAGCAATAAGGCACAAGGAGGTGTGGTATAGGCCAATATACCACGGCTAAGGGCTGTTCTTACGCACAATGCAATGCGGAGTGCCTAGATACAGCCCTTAGCCGTGGTATATTGGCCTATACCACACCTCCTCGTGCCTTATTGCTTAATTATACCAGACCTTTCAGCCTATCCTGTACGGCTCAGTTGGTACAGCATTGCGCTTGCCACGTCAGGGTTGTGGGTTTGATTCCCATGGGGGACCAGTATGGAAAAGTATGAATATGTATGTATTCACTACTGTAAGTCGCTCTGGATAAGAGCGTCTGCTAACCGACTAAAATGTATTCAGGGCTCCAACTACCCAGTTCATAATAACAAATAAACCCCTGCCCTTTGGCCTATCCCTTCTCTGGAAGTCAGCAGATGGAATATTCAAAAACATTTGGAGGCCTGCTGGTGGGCAGAAGGAGTGAAGATGGCAATTCTATGGAATTCTGATTCCTGTGAATGGACACAGTAGTTGTGTCAATTCCAGAATGGATTCCTTGTCCCTCTATTTCAGTTTGTACACTCATGGTATGTGTCCCAAATGTAACACAATTACCTATGTAAGCACTACATTTGACCAGTAGTGCACTTAATAGGGAGCCATTTGGGACACATATTGCAGTCTTAGTGGTGAAGACCATTGACAGGGTAATGCCATCTGGATAGCCACTTACAACCAGCCAGTGTCTATGGAGACCAAATGGCACCCTTTTTCGTATTTAGTGCACTCCTTTTGATCAGGGCCCATAGGGCTCTTTAGAGGAAATAGGGAGCCATTTGGGACATATCCAGCATATATGCAGACCAAGGTTTAGAGCAACTAACAATGCCATTAATTCATTCAGAACTATCCGTAATCATGGTAGCATCCACATTAATGTAGAAGTTTCATCATTGTATCATTTCAAATGCAAAGTGCTGGAGTATAGAGCCAGAACAACAGAAAATGTGTCGCTATCCCAATACTTTTGGAGCTCACTGTAAATAGCATCATTTATATTCTAGAATAGAATCCATTCTGTGTCTATGATGAGAACCATATATACACACACTCTACTCTTGCTGTTCCCAAGCAGGGTTGAGGTTAGGTAAGTGGGGCTAGGCCATTTGGGAAGCAGCCAGCATATATGCCGACCAAGGTTTGGAGCAACTAACAACGCATGGTGACACAGCAAAAAAACACACACACACACACACGCACTCTCCTTACACACACTCCCCCCAGACACACCCCCACCTGTGAGTTCCATCCTGATGATGGAGACCACCCTGTCTCTCCTGTCCCTCAGCGTGTAGTAACCCACGTCCGTGGTGTTGACGTTCTCGATGGTGATCTTGGTGGAGTAGGTCTTGACCCGGTTCCAGTAGTCCGGGTGGTCCTGGGCGACCACGGCCCCATCATGCACCAGGGTGACATTGGCGTCGGCGCCAGAGAAGGAGAGTTGGGCGTCGGCTAGGTCGATGCCCTCCAATGAGATGTAGAGGTCCTCGCCCACCACGCACTTCGGGTACTCACGCCTGGCTGGTGGGGCGAGAAAAGGTGTGAGAACGTGTTACGGGCGAGAGAGTAGTTGGAAACAGAGATGGGGCAGGCACATGAAGAGGTGAGAGAGAGTTAGAGGAAACTTAGCATTAGAGGAAGAGAGTGAAAGAAAGAGAGGGGGATGACAAGAGAGACAAGAGAGTGGGGTGGGTGAGAGACAAGAGAGTGGGGTGGGTGAGAGAGAGTAGGTGGAAAGAGAGAGAGAGAGAGTGAAGGAGCAAGCAAGAGTGAGAGCGAGAGAAAGGGAGAGACAAAAAGGATCTGTACACCAACTGACAACAACAAAGGACGATATTTCAATAACATGCAAAACAACAGCTCTCCCCACCACCCCACCGTGTACCCCCTCCTGCACTCACTGTTCACGGCCACTTTGAGCGAGGAGATCTCCTTGTTCCAGTGGTCTCTCTGGACGTAGGTTCCCTGGTCCTCGTACGTCACCTTCAGAGGGTAAAGATCAAATCTAAGTGCATTTAAAATTGCTTCACAATAAAAACAATACAATTCAATGAAAGAGATAGATAGATAGAGGATGGTGGTCACATTAGCGGAGGTGGTGCAAATGTATTACTAATGGTCAAAATAAAGTGGTCTTTTTTTGTTAAGCGGAGGACACCATCCCCCAACACCCCCCCTCGATTGGACATCTGGTGGTATGATATGATATACTTTATTGTCTCCTAAGGAAAATTTGACTTGGACAATTGAAGAGTCAGTCAGTCACCTTGTCCAGATACCAGCGCCTGTCAGTTCCTGTCCCAGACACCCGTCCCTTGTTGGTCCGGGCGCCACGGTCCCAGTACAGGTAGGTCTTCATGGGCTCTGCAGCAGGGGTGAACTCCAGCTTCGAAGAGCTCTTCGGGAGGTAGATCTTCAGCTGACGCCCGTGGGACAGACGCTCGTGCAGGTCTTGCATCGCATAGCCATCTGAGAGACAGAGAGAGAGATGGGGGGGGAGATAGGGAGGCAGAGAGAGATGGAGTGAGAAAGACAGGATTAAAACACTGTAAATTGAAACCCTTTTAATGATGTATTTTCTCTACAAATCTCTACAGCTGTTCCCTATATGGACCCTGGACAAAAGTAGTGCATTTTACAGGCCCTACGATGCTGACTAATGCCGAATGGGAGGTGAAAGTTAACAGGTACAATAATGGTGTAGTGTAATACGGTGTAATAATGGCCTTATGCACACAGTAGTTTACCTTTTAACATTGCATCCTATTCATCTTGAAATGTCAACAGCCCTCCTCCTTGGCTATGTACCACCCCCACACCCCCCCCCTGGGCTTTATTGCTTAAGGAATTTGTTCATCAAGGTGTTTTCTGGATGACATTTCATTGGAAGGTTAAGAGCTAATACAGTAAGCTAAAACTCCCACGTACTTCTTCAGGTTCGAAACTTGTACCACATTTTGTACTTCAAAAGTAAAACATTTCAATTATGGAAAATAAATGACTCACCCACACTGAGTGTTCCCAACAGGATCCACAGACTCCACATCATCTGTGTGGGAAATAGAGATTTTTTTGTGAACAAATGGCCAGAAATATAATTATAGTGTGAACAGGTTGTTGTGGGGGGTATAAGACAGACAGATGACGAATAAATAAAGAATGACCAAATGAAGAAATCAGGGAAAAGAACACCCTCCCTACAATCAAACATGGGAACGTTTACTGATGCTCTGAGGCTGTTTGCTGCCTCTGGTACTGGGGACCTTGAACATGCGCAACATTCAGCCCTTAGCCGTGGTATATTGGCACTATACCACAAACCTCCGAGGTGGCTTATTGCTATTATAAACTGGTTATAAACGTAATTAAAATAATCAATCAGCATTCAGGGCTCATACCACCCAGTTTATACAATATTTTATAAACAACTTTATAAACTGGGTGGTTCGAGCCCTGAATGCTGATTGGCTGACTGCCGTGGTATAGCAGACCGGAAACCAAGGGTATGACAAAACATGTGTTTACTGCTCTAATTATGTTGGCAACCAGTTTATAATAGCAACAAGGCACCTCGGGGTTTGTGGTATATGGCCAATAAGTATACCACGGCTATGTCATCATGAATTCAGCAGATTATCAGGTGTTTAGGACTCCAATGTTCAACACAGTGTCCAAAAACTGGGCCTCCATTGAACATTGTGGGTCCAAACACCCCAAACACATGACAAAAAAGAGCAACCAGGAATGGTACAAGATGAAACACTGGACTGTTCTGGAGAGGCCAGCATCTAGTTCAGATCAGAATCACATCCAAAACCTATGGCAAGATCTGAAAACAGCAGTAGGTGGAGGGCAGCCCTCAAACATTGAAGAATTCAAGCAGTTTGCTGCTTAAGAGTGGGCCAAATTGCCAGTAGAAAGGTGCAGCAAGCTCATCGATGGCAGCAACAAGCATCGACTGCAGTTATCTTGGCCAAAGGCTGTGCAAACAAGTGCTCCGGGTGGCAATCATTTTGTCCATGTCATTTGTCTTTATTTTCTAAATTCAAACGGAAGTTTACAGTAGTATATAGTGCAGTGCACTACTTTTGACCAGGACCCATAGGTCCAGGAGTTAGGCTACCAGGTTGACGTTGGCCAGTCAAACAACTACCTCCCCTCCCGTCTCAAACCAGACTTTACAGCCATTCATGTTATTGTAATGTTTATGGTCCTTTCTCTCACAATTTGGAGCGCATCCGTCAAGTCAAGGGCGGTGTGGGGTCGTGCGCGTTTCATAAATGTGTGGGCCACAACAATCCTTTAATAATTGTCACACAAGGCCCGCAATTCAATATTAGATTTTTTATTTAACTAGGCAAGTCAGTTAAGAACAAATTCTTATTTACAATGACGGCCTAGGAACAGTGGGTTAACTGCCTTGTTCAGGGGCATAAGGGCAGATTTTTGCCTTGTCAGCTCGAGATTTCGATCCAGCAACCTTTCGGTCACTGGCCCAACGCTCTAACCACTAGGCTACCTGCCGCCCCGATTAGAGATAATGAAACACATAATTTCCATGATTACATCAAATTCTACAATAGGCCTACAGGGCCACAACAGCCCATGCAATTTATAACGTGATGTTTTTTTTGGGACAATTATTATTATGTATTCATTTTTATTATTATTTTAAAGCCATATACATATAGCTATTCTTTGGCATCTCTCACGCCTGATAAGCCTATATGAAACATAGGGCTTCAACCTGTTGAGGAGCCAAAGAACATTAGGCTACTACAGTGAGGAGCCTAATGGCTATCTCTCCAGAGAGCTAGCGGTTCACATGGGGCAGTCAAATCTACGGAGGGTGCCGCGCCTTTCATTTGGGAAGGGGAGAACGACGGCAATAATTCTCAGGA
Source organism: Salmo trutta (assembly GCF_901001165.1). Taxonomy (NCBI): domain Eukaryota; kingdom Metazoa; phylum Chordata; class Actinopteri; order Salmoniformes; family Salmonidae; genus Salmo; species Salmo trutta. Next base: position 15,100,589 of record NC_042966.1, read on the forward strand.
AAAAACCCCAATAACAAACAACAACAAAAAACAAGGATGAACCATATCAAGACGATTTCTAGAAAATAAGAGCATCTACTATACGATGATCTTTTCATTAAAGAAAAACCAAACGTTATGATAGGGATAGATAGAATACGATTAAATCACATTATTACACCTAGTGCGGATCGCTGTGTGACTCGAGGCAACGGGTAGAAAACAATCCCAACACAAAACAATATGCACACGCATACGGTCTATGGCACACACCCACAACCACCTCTTCTCATCTCCTTGCTCGACAGAGGCTCGCACGCAAGCGCCCAGACCATAGCACACCATGCGACAAAAATAACAAACAATCACTAACCGAGGCAATGCAACAACAACAAAAATGATACAAGGAGGAGAGTTTATTGTTCGCCTATGTTGCAAAATAAAATAGACCAAATAAAACTAAACGCCGCTACTGCTGCATGGAGAAAGCAGACAGCAGCAATGAAAAATCGAATTATGAGCCATGAACATGGCCATCGCACAAACATTCGTATTGTGCATGCAGACGAAATGTAGTAGGCCTATAGGCTACATACCTTGATAGGAAAAAATCTAGTTGATTATTTCCCTGTTTTTCTCCTCCTAACAATGTATCTATGACGGGAGAGCGTCACGCGGTGACTCGATAGGCGGCGGATAGTAGTAGGCCAAGCGTACGATTGATGCCGGAGCTCTGATGCTCCGAAGCGGTTTTCAAAAGACTTCTGATCCGACCAACGAAACTATAAACCCTAGATGACAATCCACTGTTTTGAAGCAACGGCGCTGTCAGTAGGTTATATAGTGGGGTAGAATCTCGTCTAGGCAGTATTATATATTACACTTTTTTTAAACCACACAGCTGCACATTGGTGTTCAATTAATTTGTTTTATGTGCTATAATGTTAAGTTATTAGTCTTTATCATTTAATAGATCCACAGAAGCAAGGTGGTAGTTTAACTAAATTCAAATCTCCATAGTCTTTTCATTAGCTAATTACGTTTTTGCCATGTAGCATTGTAGCTAACTACTTGAACTACCCACACAATTGTTCACCCCCTCAAAAGAAAAAAAATATATAATCATAATTTAGCAAAAAAACGATCCCCTATTTTTCTCTCTCTCCCTGACAACTGGGCTAAGCCAATGCACTCACTCTATGGCTGTCACTGATACCTCACTACACTGTTAACATCTGACTCCAGAGTGATGTGTTCGGTTACACTTTATTGTAGGGTACACATATTAGCCACTAATTTGTAGTTTATGCCATGACTTTACTTTCATTAATCTGATGACAGTTAGTTCATTAGATAAATAACAATGTTTAATTGCTACCCAGTTAAATTAATCATGTAACAATTAACCAGGGTTGGGTGGGTTAATTTGGAAATGTAATCCATTACAGTTACTAGTTACCTGTCCAAAATTGTAGTCAGTAAAGTAACTTTGGGATTACCCAATCTCAGTAACGTAACATTCAGTTACTTTTAGACAAAAATGTATGTCACCAATTGAACGACATCTATTGCAGGATAAATCAATGTTCAAGTTTACATAGCTGACCATATATGGATGTTAAATTTTACTTTATGGGTTGGTTATGTAGGTTTCTTCCAACCCATCGCTTTCTACTACATATAATAAAACGATTCAATTCTTTCTTTACTTTAAAAACCAAAGTCTATCAGAATTCCAATACATTTTATACCCCTTGATCTTCAAGAATAGGACGTGGAAATATGGAAGTATAGATTAGCCAAATTGTTTTACCTGAGCATAACCTCAAAACTAAGGACTTAGTAGCTAGCCCTACTCTATAGTTTATGGTTTTGTAGTCATGGAGGACTGATTGGGCTCGTTGATTCGAGTTGAAAAATAAATGCTGTGCTTATGGAATGGCATGCTTTGAGCACTACTGAAAAGTTCTATTTACAGAGGGAAAAAAGTATTTGATCCCCTGCTGATTTTGTACATTTGCCCACTGACAAAGAAATCATCAGTCTATAATTTTAATGGATAACAACTCTGACACTCGTCGGATGTGGCAGGGCATGCAAACTATTATGGACTACAAAGGGAAACCCAGCCACAAGCTGCCCAGTGACGCGAGCCTACCAGACGGGCTAAATTCCTTTCATGCTCAATTCGCGGCAAACAACACTGAAGCATGCATGAGAGCACCAGCTGTTCCGGACGATTGTGTGATCACACTCTCCGTAGCCGATGTGAGCAAGACCTTTAAACAGGTCAACATTCACAAGGCCGCGGGGCCGGATGAATTACCAGGATGTGTACTCAGAGCATGCGCGGACCAATTGGCAAGTGTCTTCACTGAACACCTATGTGAGAATGCTGTTCATTGACTACCGCTCAACGTTCACCACCATACTGCCCACAAAGCTCATCACTAAGCTAAGGAACCTGGGACTAAACACCTCCCTCTGCAACTGGATCATGGACTTCCTGATGGGCTGACCCTGGGTAGTAAGGGTAGGCAACAACACATCTGCCACGCTGATCCTCAACACGGGGGCCCCTCAGGGGTGCGTGCTTAGTCTCCTCCTGTACTCCCCGTTCACCCACGACTGCGTGGCCAAGCATGACTAACACCACCATTAAGTTTTCTGGCAACACAACTGTGGTAGACCTGATCACCGACAATGATGTGGGGCCAAGCTTCCTGCCATCCACGACCTATATACTAGGCGGTGGAAGGCCCAAAAAATTGTCAAAGACTCCAGTCACCCAAGTCACTGGCTGTTCTCTCTGCTACCACACGACAAGCGGTACCGGAGCGCCAAGTCTAGGTCCAAAACGCTCCTTAACAGCTTCTACCCCCAAGCCATAAGACTGCTGAATAATTCATCAAATGGTCACCCGGACAAATTACATCGACTAACCTGTACCCCCGCACATGGACTCGGTACCGGTACTCCCTGTATATAGCCTCGTTATTGTTATTTGATTTTTTTTATTTTTTACTTTCATTTATTTAGTAAATGTTTTCTTAACTCTACTTTCTTAAAACTGCATTGTTGTTTAAGGGCTTATAAGTAAGCATTTTATGGTAAGGTCTACACCTGTTGTATTCGGCGCATGTGACAAATACAATTTAATTTGGATCATATTTCAACACCGTGTGCTCAGGCAAATTTGCTGAACTGCTAAACTCGGAACCAGTCAGAACTCCCATACATACCCCTGGTGGTGAAGGAAGCTAATGGCCTGCTTCTATATAGGATCGAAACACAGCCTCAAATGAAAACTGGAGCTTGTTTTTGTATCATGTGTGATGAGCTCCCAAAGACTGAAATAAGATACCTGTTTTTGAGTGCACTTGAAATATGCAGCATGTATTACCAATTGTCTTGATCATATGAAGAGGTAACTCTGTTAACATGATCATATGTCTCATTTCAAGTAAATTGCAGCAGGCTTAAAGAAACATTCAATCATATACTTTGTATATAAAACCAAATAAAAGCATGTAGATAGAAAGATGTGTGTGTCATGTAGGCTGGAATGGAGGTTTAAAAACTACAGCTGCATATGCATATTAGCCAACACAGCATATCCTACACATATAGCATACCTTGCAATACAATCTACTCTAAAAACAGCTCAGCAAAAATTATACAATGTGCCCTGCAATACGATGACCAGTTTCCTTTCCCTTTTAGTTTCTAGACCAGATGAGTTCTCAAATGTCAGAAGCTGCCCAATAGCATGGTTGGCATGCACAATGTTGGATGCATTGGAATATAAGGTATGGAGAATGATAAAGAGTCTTCAGGATTATAGAAAAAGCAGCTGAAAAATGAATGTTTGCGTTCCAAAATACTAAATGTTCAGTGAATGTGAATATATTTAGGTGGTTTAAATGATTAGCCTAACTTTCCTACTAACCTTCTAAAAGTTGCCCGTGTCAAATTCTTGCCAATCCATTATTCGACTACCAAATATGACTGAGTGTGAGGCGTGTCTTCCATAATGTACATTTAATGTATATACCGTACATTCAAACAAAGAACACCATCACATTTAGTGTTTCACCATTTATTGAGCAAGGGGACAAATAGCAAAGGTGTCTCAGGCAGTGTTTGTGTCTAAATATAGTGTAACCTTCAGAAATGATTCATACCCCTTGACTTATTCCACATGTTGTTGTGTTACAGCCTGAATTCAAAATGGATTACTTTTTTCTTCTCACCCATCTATACACAATAACCCACAATGACAATGTGAATTTTAGCAAATTTATTGAAAATTAAATAAATAAATATCTCATTTACATATGCATTCACACCCCTGAGTCAATACTTTGTAGAAGCCTCTTTAGCAGTGATTACAGCTGTGAGTCTTTCTGGGTAAGTCACTGAGAGCCTGCCACACCTGGATTGTTCAACATTTGTCCGTTACACTTTTCATAATTCTTCAAGCTTTGTCAAATTAGTTGTTGATCATTTCTAGACAACCATTTTCAGGTCTCCCCATAGATTTTCAAGTAGATTTAAGTCAAAACTATAACTCAGCCACACAGGAACATTCACTTCTTCATAAGCAATTCCGTAGATTTGGCTTTGTGTTTTAAGTTATTGTCCTGCTGAAAGGTGAATTCATCTCCAAGTGTCTAGTGGAAAGAAGACTGAACCAACTTTTCTTCTAGGACGGGTGTCAAACTTATTCCACGGAGGGCCGAGTGTCTGCAGGTTTTTGGATTTTCCTTTCAATTAAGACCTAAACAACCAGGTGAGGACAGTTACTAATTACTGACCTTAAATCTTAGTTGAAGAATCTATGGCAGGGTTTTGTATAGGCAAACCTGTAACGTCCCGTAATGGATAACAACAATCTTTGGTTATATCACATTATCGGGTGTAGCTACAATCTGTAGCTAACTCCAACTAGGCCTATTGACAGGGATAATGTGGCATTTCTTATTTGTCAGCATAAATACAATTTGTGAGTCCTGTCTTGATGACTGTATGAGCTATACAATACCTTTCCTATAGATTTTTGCAGTCTTAAATTATTACTTGGAATAATGATAGCTAAAGCTCCCTGTCCTGGAATGACATGCTAATGATAAAGCCAGATAGAACAATGAGTAAGATCCGCTCGGTGTTTCTACTCACTACTAAATATGGTAGTGAGAGGAAGCCCAGTGGCCGGTAGTGGGAAAAGATTGAAGGAGATGGATTTTGGCCGTCATTCTGCAACTTCTCATCGATGAAACATTGGATCTCAATATAGTTTTCTGTTCCCAATAGTAGAATCTGTTATATAAACATAGTGGACTAAGTTTTGTAGACTTTACCTATTGCTCTATATCTTTAATGACGTTGTACTCTTTAAACTAATTTCCTGCATTCCCTTCTCCCTCATACTTGATGTCAGCCTCTCTCTTTCCCTCTGATACTGCCCACACTGTAGCAGTACATGCTCCACTGTCTCTGTTCCCTGGCAATAATCACACTTTCCTGTTGGATGCTTTCCTAACACATTTAAAGTATTACTCAAACGGCTGTGTCTCACCCTCAACTTTGTAAAAATAGCCTCCTCTCTTCTGTCCCTTCCTGCCGTACTCCCCTCCCCGACTTTCCTCTGTACTTGAAATAAATGCCTGCCCTTGGTATCTCTATTCCACTGCTCCTGTCATCTCTGCGCCATCATGGATCACGTCAGGTGCCTTGCTCATTGAAACTACAACATCAACATCCCCACTACTAAGTGCTTGTTGAGCCAGTATATCAACTGCCTTGTTCCCCTCCACCCCCACATGGCCTGGGATCAAAGTCAATCTTATCTGTGTACCCATCGGTCTAATCCTGTCATGGGTTTGTAGCACATCATAAAGGAAGTCTTGTCTGCTACTTGAGCTAAAGGACTGGAGACTCATCAACACTGCACATGAATCAGAGCAAATAACTACTCTCTCTGGCTTCCTTCACCCACTGCAAGGCCAACAGTGTGGCCAGCAGCTCTGCCGTATATACAGTCAGATAATGTGTAAAACGGTTCCTGACTGACACCCCACATTCCTGCACTACAAATTCTGACCCAGTACTTCCTGTCCTTGGATCTTTTGAACCATCTGTGTAAATGGCCACAACATCCTGATGCACAGTATCCAGACGTCTCTTAAACAAATCAGATGGATCAACACCCTCCCTGTCTTTCCGTCGTCCCTCCAACACTTCTAGATCAACTAGGGTATTACCCACCCACCCAAAGCTCGTGTTCTGTTCTCGCTCATGTACCCAGCATGCCTGTAAATTTTTTTTCGCAGGATGAGACACCCCATGTCCCTGTAGGTTGACCCAATAATTCTTTGCCAGCTGCTGTCTCCTAATGTGCAATGGCATATCCCCCATCTCCACCTGTAGTGCAGCCACTGGGGAGGGCCGAAACGCCTCACTACATATTCTGAGTCCTTGCCTCTGCATGACATCTAGCCGTTCCAATAAGGTTGGGGCTGCGGAACCATACGCTATACTGCCATAGTCCATTACAGATCAGATCAATGCAACATACATGGTCCTCAATGAGGAACGCCCAGCCCCCCACTCCTGCCCCGCCAGACAGCCCATCACATTTAGCAACTTCTTACACTTTCCCATCACTCTCTCAATGTGTTCTGCCCAGGTCAGTCTAGTGTCAAAGTATACCCTAAGGAACCTGAAGTCCCCCAGGTTTCTCCCATATAACCTCAAGCGTACCTCATCTCCTACCTTACTCCTGGTAAAGAACACTGTCTGAGTTCTCTACAGAGACCTGAATCCCCACCGCTCTACCTCATCAATTGCTTCCTGTACCTTCCTGACTATATATGGCACATTTCTTCCCCTTTTCCCCTCCATTAGGCCCCATCATCTGCAAATAACGACCTTCCAATATCCGGCCGGACCTGAGAGTAAACATCAATGATCATGATTGAGAACAACAGAGGACTAATCACGCTCCCCTGCAGTGTACCGTTATCCACCAGGTAGCTGCCTGATAGAGACTTCCCCACACTCACCTGGATAGACCTTCCAAACAGGAAATCCTTTATCCAGTTGTACGTTCTTATTCCAACCACCATAATATCAAGCTTCATTAACAACCCCTCCTTCCATATCATACGCCTTCTCCACATCAAAAAAGACAGCTACAACAGTCTCCTTCCTGACCTCTGCTTCTGAGCAGAGTGCTGGGTCCATAGTTCCCCTCCCCTTTCTGAACCCACTCTGATGTGGCGATACTAGCCCTCTGCTCTCCAGGAAGCAAGCTAGCGTTTCATAATCTTACATATATGTGATATTAAAGCTATTGGCCGATAGCTTGTTAGCCTCGTTGAGTCCTTCCCTGGCGTTCGGATTGGTACCACTACTGCCTCCTTCCAACTGCCTGGTACTTTCCCCTCTTCCCACACTCTGTTGTACAACACCAATTCCTTATCTAGTGCCTCATCATTAAGATGGGCCAACATAACATCGCACACTTCATCTTTCCCAGGTGAAGTTAACCCAGCGTTACCTATTGCCCTTATCATCTATGCCATGGTAAATGGTGCATTCAATGCATCATTTACATCCTCCCTCCTATCCAGCACTCCAGGGTGCTCCTCTCATTCTCTCTCTCCCCCTCTGACAAATTTGCTGAGCTATGCACTTGGACAAATGCCTTGGCCATCATCTCTGCCTTATCATCTGTCACTGCCACATCCTAACCCACTCGTCAACACTGGATATTCCCACTCCCTTCTGACCCCACTCATCCTCTTAATCATCCCCCACACTTCTCCCACAGGTGTCGCACTTCCAATGGTGTCACAGAACCGACGCCAACATGACCTCTTTGCCTGATGGATAGTTCTCCACACCAGGGCCTGCTTGAACTGAATGAGATGTTGGAAGTTGTAAATGCCCTGTCCGTACTCCTCACCGATGCCCTGCATGCCTCCATCCACCACCGGACTGCTTTCCTCCTTCTCCTCCCTGGACTTTTAGGTAAAGCCTCAGTAGCTGCCCCCACTAAAGCTGTTCTCACCCAGTTATTCATACCATCCGCATCACCTGTCATATCCACCAGAGCCATCCATCACCTGCTCACCCAGCTCCTGAAACTGATCGCTCTTTGCCTGTCCAAACACCCACCTGTTCGCATTCGAAAGTGTCACACAAACTTAAAAATGTAATGCTCATGGGGGGCCGTTCATGCAGGAACTAATTGGGTGCTGGGAGGGAGGAAGAAGGGGGATGTTCCTGCAGATAAAATAATGCCCACATGCAGGAACGCCCCTAATTGCGGGCTGCAGTTGCACACTATTGGTCCAGCTAGCGAACATAAATGTATTTTGAAAAATTGGCAAGAATTGACATTGCCAAGAAACGGAAATGTGTTGAGAAGAAATACATATACACAATATTTAAAAGCCAGCTCCTCCCTCGCCAGGGACCGATCATCTCGAAAACTAAAGCAAATACGATGCGTCGGCCCACAAACAATGTGGTTTCGGGTTGATCCAAGTCTTTTGGCTGTGTGTCAGGCTGTCTGCCTACTGTATTGTACTGTGAGAAGGCAGGCAGATAGGGGGCACCTCACCAAAATCTCCCGCTCAACTCCACATTCAATCCCCCCACCAACTTACCTTCTAACTTCAACGCGTTTTAAAACCGACCACGGGATTTAAACATCTGATTGCTTTATTTATTGATTCTATTTTCGGTTAGTTTATGGTTTGTGTTTTTACACTCCGGGAGGGCAGAAATGGCCGCCAACATGTACCGGGTCGGAGGTATGTCACATTGTTTTTTTTTTTGATGAAGTCGAAACATGCAGATTTTCTATCAATGCGGCAAATGTGTTATTTTATCTTAAATATATACCTGTGGTGTCATTTCTGATATTATACATGCAAACGTGTGCTGTCCTTTCCCGGAGAAACGCATGGATTTCCCAATATTTGCGATTCTAATGGGTCAGGCCTCGCGACTATCGTGGCCATACCAGTTAGCCGTTAGCTCGCATGCTACACCATAAACATTCACTATTTTATTCTTTAGCTTTATGCACGTATCTTCACTTCATATCCCATTTAATCCACACATGCACGGCCATGCATTGCATGATTTGCTGTGTGCGTGTTTGATTGACTTTGTTGTTTGGAATAGGTGCCTTTTGTATTTGGCTCCTTTTTGGCACGCATCCATGTATTACGGCTCCTTATTGCGTTAGCTAGGAACTAGCCAACTACCCCCCTGGCTAGCAGTGCAGGCTTTGTTGCCAATGCAATCAATTATCTTAACCGTTACAAATAACGCTCTATTGTTTGACAGTGTGAAGGAAATGTCCCGTACATCTTTATTTGGTCGTTTTACTGTCGGTCATATTCAGATGGCTACATAACTAGCTATGTGGTTAGCCACCTAACAGTTAGATAGCTGTTGATGGCATCCGACATTGTCTCATGATGGCGTCGCGTGAATGAGTCTTTCACGTTTGCGAGGATAGCCAGTAGCCAGCTTCTGTTTTATGATACTTATCCCACAACATCTGGGCAACAAAGTCGGCGGTAAAGGAAGTTGTATTTCATGTATGATAACGTTACATATATATATATATATATATATATATACACGCGCTGCCGGGTGAAAAGATTTACTGGCAACAATGTAACGATTTTTTTTCTCCTACGAGGCTACAGAATATTGGAATGGGTCACGTGATGTCTAATTTGTTGTCATCTTGAAGCTAGTTCTTGGTGATGTGCTTTCCACCGGATGTCACTTGCTGTGTATTTGCATTGCATCAATATGATATACTGTATGATATTATTGCTATGATATTTTAATCAACTCTGTTAAATCTGGCTTTGGGTTGAGAGTGGTTGTCTGTGTATGGTCTGTCTTTCTGAGTAGAGGTGTGAACTGTGTGCGTGCAGTATGGTAGCAAGCCATTTTGATGACTGTTGACAGGCATCTGTAGGTAGAGGTGCCACTCAGATCTGCTTGACTTGTTTATCTCTGACCTGAACCACCAACTCTCGGAAGGAATTTGTGTGTGTGTGACTGTGTACCCTGGCTCCCAGCATTTGACTACTGCAGCCTCTGCCAAGGGTTCTGGATCTTTATGGCACAGACAGGATACGGTGGCCTGGCCGCTTAACTGCAGGGTCACTGGTTTAAGCCCCATTAGGGTTGTTCCACCCTGTTGTTGAATTAGGTGTTAGAACAGGGCTGGAATAAAAGCCTGCACACCCAGTAGTTGTAATGGATATATGTACTGGTTATATGGCAGGCCGCGTGTTAACGTGATGTTATTCTGTTCTCTTCCAGACTATGTATTCTTTGAGAATTCCTCCAGCAACCCTTACCTGATCCGCCGGATAGAAGAACTCAACAAGGTACTGCCCGCCCTGGAGTGTTTGTGTAATTCAAGTACTCTGGCCGATGTGCCTGAGGAGGGAATAGGTGGAATGCCTGTCTGTTTTGTGACTTTCCCTCTCCTCCCCTGCGCTTGTGTGTGTGTGTGTGTGTGTGTGTGTGTGTGTGTGTGTGTGTGTGTGTGTGTGTGTGTGTGTGTGTGTGTGTGTGTGTGTGTGCGCGCATGCGCGCGCGAGATTGTGTGTGTAATATGACGCGTAGCAACAGATGTTACCTGCCTACAATTGTCATTTTCAACCGGCAGGTGAGAATGGGCACACTTCCTCCCTTCCCCCTCGCTCTCCATCAGTATTAGAGATGTGACCTTGGGAAACATTTTATTAACATTTAAACCTCCATTTTTCTATCGTTTTTTCCCGCTGAAACGATAAAAATTCATAAAATTCCACGTGAATTCACAATGTAGATGGTCTACATCACGCTTCCCTTAGAGAGAGACAAATTTATAATTTATGCTGCTAGGGGGCTCTTGCTTTTAATGATTGGCCTTGCAGCTTGTTTGTAATCACAAGTCATCAAACCGGCACTAGGCTACGGTCATAGAGCCTCCCTGTGGCAAGTTATTAGGAGATATCTAGGCTAATAAATGGAAGATGGAATTATAATGACAGAACTAAAAGTTAAATGAGAAGGACAAGCTACAACACCAAGAGCCAACAGGTATGCTGCTATTTAATAATCTGAACTGAGTTATTTACTGTAGGATTAGGAAGGGGAGAAAGTGCACAGTTCAAGTTACATTATGTTGTCTCAATTAACCTAGCTAACGCTAGCTAGCTTAACAAGCGCCACTCCATTTGATGCCGTCAAGACAGGTACTATGTATTGAGATGATAAATAACTAGCGATGAATTAGTCTACCAGCATGAGTCAACCTTGTTGCAATCTCTCTCTCCCCTTCCCCGCTCCCCTCGTCACTCACAATTGAGCTGCTCCTCTGCTTCAAGCCTCTCACTCTACCTTGTGCATTACAGCTCCGGTTAGTAAAGTAGCTAAAAAAATATTTGTTTTTTTCCCTCCTACTAACGTCACAGCATTATTGCATTAGGTATTTGTCAAATTTTTATGTTCCCTCTGATGATGATTGGGACCTGTTAGTGGTAGTTTTGAGAACTGCACTGTGATTTTAATTTGTGAAAGGGGAAAAAAGTTTTTCATGTTAGGGAATTTTTTATCATGTTAAGACTCCCAATTTCATTTAAAGTTCACACCCCTAATCCGTTCCTCCCTCCCCTCTCTCCTCCTCCATGCTTTTCCTCCAGTGTGTTTAATCTCAGAGGAGACAAAACATCTGTCTGACCAATCAGGCAATCAATCAATGTATAGTATCTTTTTTGTATATAATGTATGTAAACCTTGTGTAAATTCCTCAGTCTGTTTCTGTCTCTGTTGTTTTTTGCTAGTAACACCATGTTACCGAGTAACATTCTGGGGATGCGGAAATGTACTTTGCAAATAAATTATCTTTCAGTCGGTGTCGTGGCTATTGGGCCAGGGAGCAGCGTCTCAAACTTGTCACTTAGTCCCAGCCCCTCTCTCTCAGTTCAAATCAAGACAGTGTTTTTAAAGTGTTTATACTCTCTCTCCCCGTCCCATAGACAGCCAGTGGTAATGTGGAGGAGTATTATTTGTGATAAATCTGTGTTTTAAGAGTTCACTTTACGTCTCTCTCTCTCTCCCTTCAGACGGCCAGTGGCAATGTGGAGGCCAAGGTGGTGTGTTTCTACAGAAGGAGAGACATCTCACACAGCCTCATACAGTTGGCTGACAAACATGCAAGTAAGTGGCTCTGTGTGTGGGTCGGTCCGTCCGTCCACATGTGTGCTTTTGTGTATTAGTGTAACAATAGGCGGTAGCTGAATGTCTGGAGAGTTTCCTGATCCTTACAGCAGGGGTCCAGGCTCAGACGGTCGTGTTTAGTGTGTGTGTGTGTATATGTGTGTGCGCAGAGGACTTAGAGGAGGAGAAAGAGGAGGAGAAAGAGAGTCCGTTGGAGGCAGAGCTGACAGACAAACAGAAGCATCAGTTACGCCACAGAGAACTGTTCCTCTCCCGTCAGTATGAGAGTCTACCAGCCACACACATCAGGTACACACACACACCCTGCTGTAACAGGCAGTACCCCTGCATACCCACTCATCCAGCCATAAAACCATGTTAACACAGACAACGGTGCTCGTTTTCTCTCCTTTCACTCCCCCATCTCTTTGTCTCGCTCCTCTTTCTGTCTCTCTTTTTTTCAGGGGGAAGTGTAGTGTGGCATTATTGAATGAGACTGAAGCTGTCCTCTCCTACCTGGACAAAGAGGTAAGGGGGCATGTGTTTGTGCACCATGCATCCACATCTGCCATTTAAAATGCCTCCCATACCATTCTAGTGTGTGTGTGTGTGTGTGTGTGTGTATAATGTAAAACGTGTGTGTGTTTTACGTAGGATACGTTCTTCTACTCGCTGGTCTACGACCCTACCCAGAAGACACTGTTGGCTGATAAAGGAGAGATCAGAGTGGGACCACGCTTTCAGGCCGATGTACCTGACATGCTACAGGAGGGTAGGCAGACAGACAGACAGACAGACAGACAGACAGACATACCATACGTTCTTTACACACACTCACACCCTCTGACTGTATGCATCTCTTTGTAGGGGAATCAGATGAGTGGGACCAGTCAAAGTTAGAGGAGAAGCTGTGGGATCCTGACTGTCCTCTCTCCAGCAAACAGATTGACCAGTTCCTGGTGGTCGCACGGTACGACATTTAACCTCTAACCCCTGACCTCTCAGTTCCTTGATCTCTAGCCCCTGACCTCAAAACTGTGTTTGTAGGGCGGTGGGGACGTTTGCCAGAGCGCTGGACTGTAGCAGCTCGGTCAGACAGCCCAGTCTACATACGAGTGCAGCTGCCGCCTCCCGAGACATCACACTGGTGAGACACACACACACACCATTTTTAATTGTCCTGAGTTTAGCTGGTTCATCTGCGGCTGTAACCTTCTCTAACGTCCACGGATAAACTCTATAACGTTCGATCTGCCTGTGTGTGTGTGTCTAGTTCCATGCGATGGACACGCTGCATCGTCATGGTTACGACCTGTCCAGTGCGTTGAGTGTGTTGGTGCCGTCCGGTGGGCCGGTGCTGTGTCGGGATGAGATGGAGGAGTGGAGCGCCTCGGAGGCAGCCATGTTTGAGGAGGCTCTGGAGAAATACGGAAAGGACTTCAACGACATAAGACAAGACTTTGTAAGTCTCAGTGTGTGTGGAGGTCAGGTGCTCATGAATAGCCATACATGTGAGATTGCCTGTATATATAGTCAAGTGTGTTTGCGTTTGACATGTTGGGTTCAGAATAACCCTGGTTAGCCTGCTCTTCAATATTCTTGAGGGATCTGACCCACAGACATCAAAAACATGAATTATTAATACTTTTCCCTCACTTTAGCTACCGTGGAAGTCTTTGACCAGTATAATAGAGTATTATTACATGTGGAAGACAACAGACAGATACGTACAGCAGGTAAGTCTCAGTATCTCTACACCACTCCTGCTAACTAGCTAGCTTGCTTAGCTGTTAGCCACAGCGTAGCATCCAGTGCCAAGCTATTCTCTGGTCTTCCCTTGGCTTGCAGTCTAACTCTCCTCTCTGTTTCTCTCTGAGCAGAAGAGACTGAAGGCAGCAGAGGCAGAAAGCAAACTGAAGCAGGTTTACATCCCCACATAGTAAGTCAATGTTTTAGAGGTCGACCGATTATGATTTTTCAATGCTGATACCGATTTATTGGAGGACCAAAAAAAGCCGATATCAATTTTGAGATATATTTGTAATAATGACAATTACAACAATACTGAATGAACACTTTTATTTTTACTTAATATAATACATAAATAAAATCAATTTAGTCTCAAATAAATAATAAAACATGTTCAATTTGGTTTAAATAATGCAAAAACAAAGTGTTGGAGAAGAAAGTAAAAGTGCAATATGTGCCATGTAAAAAAGCTAACGTTTAAGTTCCTTGCTCAGAACATGAGAACATATGAAAGCTGGTGTTTCCTTTTAACATGAGTCTTCAATATTCCCAGGTAAGAAGTTTTAGTTTGTGTAGTTATTATAGGACTATTTCGCTCTATACCATTTATATTTCATATACATTTGACTATTGGATGTTCTTATAGGCACTTTAGTATTGCCAGCCTAATTTCAGGAGTTGATAGGCTTGAAGTCATAAACAGCGCTGTGCCTCAAGCATTGCTAAGAGCGGCTGGCAAACGGAGGAAAGTGCAGTTTGAATGAATGCTTACGAGCTTGCTGCTGCCTACCACAGCTCAGTCAGACTGCTCTATCAAACATACATTTACATTTAAGTCATTTAGCAGACGCTCTTATCCAGAGCGACTTACAAATTGGTGCATTCACCTATAATATCCAGTAGAACAAACACTTTACAATAGTGCATCTAAATCTTTTAAAGGGGGGGGGGGGGTTAGAAGGATTACTTTATCCTATCCCAGGTATTCCTTAAAGAGGTGGGGTTTCAGGTGTCTCCGGAAGGTGGTGATTGACTCCGAGTAGAAGAACATCAAATCATAGACTTAATTATAATATAATAAACACACAGAAATACGAGCCTTAGGTCATTAATATGGTCAAATCTGGAAACTATAATTTCGAAAACAAAACATTTATTTTTCCAGTGAAATACGGAACCGTTCCGTATTTTATCAAACGGATGGCATCCCTAAGTCTAAATATTCCTGTTACATTGCACAACCTTCAATGTCATGTCATAATTATGTACATTTCTGGCAAATTAATTACGGTCTTTGTTAGGAAGAAATGGTCTTCACACAGTTCACAACGAGCCAGGCGACCCACACTGCTGCATATACCCTGACTCTGCCTGCACTGAACGCAAGAGAAGTGACACAATTTCAGGCACCGCGTTGATTATATGCAACGCAGGACACGCTAGTTAAACTAGTAATATCATCAACCATGTGTAGTTAACTAGTGATTATGTTAAGATTGATTGTTTTTTATAAGATAAGTTTAATGCTAGCCATCAACTTACCATGGCTCCTTGCTGCCTGCGCTCACGTAACAGGTGGTCAGCCTGCCACGCAGTTTCCTCTTGGAATGCAATGTAATCGGCGTCCAAAAATGCCGATTTCCGATTTGTTATGAAAACTTGAAATCGGCCCTAATTAATCAGCCATTCCGATTAATCGGTCGACCTCTGGTATGTATGTATGTTTGATTGAGTGTGTGTGGGTGTATAATGTCCATATACACTACATCACCAAAAGTATGTGGACACCTGCTCGTCAAACATCTCATGGGTATTAATATGGAGTTGTTCCCCTCCTTTGCTGCTATAACAGCCTCCACTCTTCTGGGAAGGCTTTCCACTAGATGTCGGGACATTGCTGTGGGGACTTGTATCCGTTCAGCCACAAGAGCATTAGTGAGGTCGGGCACTGATGTTGAGCGATTAGGCCTGGCTCGCAGTCGGTGTTCCTTTCATCCCAAAGGTTTTGGATGGGGTTGTGTCATGAGAATTTTGAATCCCAATGGTAAAAACTAACAATCAATAAGCTTAGACTAATCCCCAAGGTTTGTAAGACACTGGGTTAATAATAATTAGTCAAAGACTCAGCTTCTGCCAAAGGTTCGTACAGTTTATTCAGAGAACGAAAGTCCATAATACAAAGACATCCATTTTATAGTTCACTCCTTACTTACGCACATATATCCACACAAACAGTAGATATCCTACGCACATACATACACACGAACAGTAGGTTGGTTGTATCCCTCCCCAGAGTTCTCACCACTGTTTATCACTACCCAGCGCTGTCCGTTCCATTCCCCCGAGAATAGAGGAACCCAGAAAATGACTCCCTGTCCTATCATAAGTTTCTCAGAGTTCTAGCCAGGTCGGGTCAAACACAGTTGAATTGTTCTCGGTATTTTCTTAGACACACACGCATTTCTATCCCTCACGCATTTCTATCCCTCACATCTCTACCAAACCTTATTGGACTTACATTTAGTACTTTAATCATTCATTATACATGCTACATAAACTAATAATCACCAATAGTTAGGTTTCAGGGTGGAATTCTTTAATCATTACCTTTAAGCATATAATTCCCTTATCAATCCACCCTTAATGACTAAATAATACACACTGATACATCAAACGCCATATGGAATCATCAATGTCATACAAGAATAAACAAAACCAATACATGTATTTACATCCGATACCCATCAATGACTGTTCTTGGCCTATATCCAATTATAACTCCGTTTCCACTGCTCCAGAGTACAATTGCGGCGAGCGTTACACCACTTCAGCCGACACTTGGCATTGTGATCTTAGGCTTGTGTGCGGCTGCTCGGCCATGGAAACCCATTTCATGAAGCTCCGAACGAACAGTTATTGTGCTGACGTTGCTTCCAGAGGCAGTTTGGAACTCTGTAGTGGGTGTTGCAACTGACAACAGGCGCTTAAGCACTCGGCGGTCCCGTTCTGTGAGATTGTGTTTCCTACCACTTTGCGGCTGAGCTGTTGTCCCTCCTAGACGTTTCCACTTCACAATAACACTTACAGTTGACCGGTGGCAGCTCTAGCAGGGCAGACATGTTTGTCTATGGAGATTGCATGGCTGTGTGCTCGATTTTATACACCTGTCAGCAACGGGTGTGGCTGAAATAGCCAAATCCACTAATTCCAAGGGGTGTCCACATACTTTTGTGGATGCATATCTTTAGTCGTTACATAGGATTGAGATTGTAAGCTTTGTTGTGTTTCCACCTCCTCTCGTTTCGCAGCAATAAGCCCAACCCTAACCAGATCTCAGTGACCAATGGGAAGATGGCGACGGTGAATGGGGCGGGTCCTGGAGCCTATCATGCAGCGGGGGGAGGACGGGCCTGCGAGAGCTGCTACTGTAAGTACACTTTCCTCCCTTCATCCATCCAGCTCTCCATCCCTCAGAGACTGATGAACATTGTTTAAGAGGAAACCATATTGATGGACTGTTAGATATTGATCATGTTTATTGATTATGCATTGATGAGGTGTATCAGTCCTTATATATATATATGTGTGTGTGTGTGTGTGTGTGTGTGTGTGTGTGTGTGTGTGTGTGTGTGTGTGTACAGCAATGCAATCAGCCCAGTGGTACTCGTGGGGGCCACCCAACATGCAATGTCGCCTGTGTGTGTCGTGCTGGATGTACTGGAAGAAGTACGGTGGACTTAAGATGCCAAGCAGAGCGGAGGCGCCCGAGGAGAAGACCCCACCCAGCCCTGTGCCCAACGTAAGACTTCACCTTTAACTACCCCCACACGTCCTCTTTAACGTTGTACACCACTCAACATAAAACCAAATTCTGCTTATACAATGTCACTGAAAGTTCAGAACAGTTGATCTTCTTGGTCATGGGGAGCCGGTATTCATGTGAGCCTTCTCTCCTTCTCCAGGAGCCTCGGTCGCGCGGCCACGGCCCCCGCCAGTCCAGTCACATGGTGCCGGTACGTAACAGCGGCAGCCCCAAGTCCTCCACGAAGACCAAGCAGGCATTCCTGCTGCAGGCCACCCGCCTCACCAAGCTGGCACGCCACATGTGCCGCGACATCATCAGACTGCGACGCGCTGCGCGGCGCCCCTTTGTGCCCATTAACTGTGGCGCCATAAAGGCAGAGTGTAAGAGCTCCTTCAATTCCTAACTTCTGCCTCATGACACACACACGGACACACGCACGAACACACACACTCGTGTACACACACACACACACACACACACACACACCGCCCCCCTCCTTCACCTTGACACCCCCCTTTTCACCCCACCTTGCTGCCTCCGCCCCGCCCCCCCCTCCCTGTCTGTCTCTCTCTCTGTTTTTGTTATATTGTATTATATTATTATTATTTTGGTTTTTGTATTCTCCCCGGTTTCAATAAAGACTGCCTGTCCTCATGACTTTTGGGTTTCATCATCTGTTCGTTTGTCTGTTTTGTTTTTTTTTTTTTTTTTTTTTTTAGTCACTGTATCAACCGAACAGCCTTTATAGCCGTTTGGAATCCATACAAGCACACAATCTTCTCCACGCCTTTCTCAGAAGTCATTTTCTATACATGCATGCCACACACTATACATGTCGACCCATAGACAAACATGGATGCATATAATTGATGCTCTTCCTATTTTCCAGGCCGGAGTACATGATGGTTGTAGAATGTACGCGTATATTTAAGGTTGGTTAGAAGTAGAGGAGACGTATTTTACTAAGAGAAGCTCTATTTTGCACAGTGCGTGTTACATTTAATGAGCCTTTTGTATGTGTGCTTTTCTCCGTGTGCCGGTGCTTTTTCGGCCAGTAATTGTGTGTATGAGTGATTGCTGTGATTGCTTGAGAGCAGTTTGATTAGACAGAGCTCAACTGACGACCAGGAGGGTGTTTTAAAGAGGAATGGACATAAAGAAGGGAGAGAGGAGGTAGAGGGAGGGGGATTTCAGGCAGTAGTGGCTTCTATGAAGATGGTGGTGGTAATCAGATCTCCATTCTCTGCTTTTCTTTCTGAGTTTGAAGCTTGTTTTATTATTTCCTATTTCTGTGTTGCTCTGTCAACCCACTCCCATTCCGTCCTGTAAGCAACTCTCACATGCCCATATCGGGACTTTCCTCTGTCCCAGTCATATGGACTCATCTCTATTTCTCCTACCTTGTCTTCCTCTCTCTTGCTCTTCATCTGTCTCTCTCTCTTCCTCTCCAGCTCTCTCTCTCTCTGTCTCTTCCTCTCTCCATCTCCCTCTGTGAATGTGACGGTGGTAACTAATAAAGTCACAGCTGAAACCATCCTCTCTGAGTCCTTGTGCTTCATGTGTCTGTGTACCTGTCCATCACTACACCAAACATACCGATTGGCCAGAGGACCAGACAAGGCCTGCCCCTACAGCATAGACTCAGCCTCTCTGCCTGCTTCCATCACACCCTCAACATGCTGTGTGTGTGTGCATGTATGTGTTTTTTTTTTAGGTGTTTACACTTCTATTCAGTTTGTGTGTGAGAGAAAGCTCTGCTACTACGTCTCCCCATAACCATCTTATTCAGAAAGTCGTCTATAAAACACGTGTTTGTCTCAAACTGACTGCTTTCAACTCAGACTGAAGCTAGATAGTTATGTTAGCAGATTAGTAGTTGCACAGCTGTTATTAGTGGGTTAGTTAGTTTCGAAGCCTTTAGATGAATTCCGCCTTAAGAGATTAAACAATACAAGGAAACTACACCGCATGCAACAGGCACCGGTAAATAAACCAATGTTCATACCTTTAGTCTCTGAACATGTGTCCATATGCCTGACTGAATGACAGTACAGCTGCTTGCTTTGTCACTGGCGGTGTGGTTAGTCAGTAGATTGGTCAGTAGATGAGCTGCTGTTTGGTGATTGGTCTAGATATGTTGCGGGTGTCGGAGGGGCAAGTCGGGCGACCACCTAGAATCCGGACTGCCCAGAGGAGCACCCTGACCAGCGTCCTGCTGTTTCTGGGTAACACACACACACACCGACACACAATACCTAAATGATGGAGCGAATATGTCCCACGGCATGTTTCTATGACATGAAGTAATCCGTAAGGAATAACATACTCCTATGATAACAAAAACCTAAAACAATTAGTGATATGGGTGTCAAATGTGTGATGTAATGTGTTCCAGAGTCCCGCCCCGCGATACACGCCCCCCGTTCACACCGAACCCTCGGCTTGCAAGCCCCTCCCCCACGTCGCCTCCTCTCTTCTCTCCCTTACGGTCCCCATGGCCTTCTGGGTAAACGCAGCTTCCACCACCACACCAGAGCCGAGCCGGAGAAACGCCCAGGTACACACACACTTACACGCACACAAACAATCACACACACACTCCTATTCATCTCTATGGTGTTGTCTCCTGTGTCCTTCTGTAGAAAACCCAGGGCAGACAACAGGACCAGTGGTGAGTAACAGTCTTTCTTTTACTTAACACTTTACATACTGTAGGTGGCGCTCCTACTTGACTTCGTTGTAGACGCATCCCAGATCTCAAAACACCTAGAAAGGTTTTTCATTTATCTGCTCATCACATCATATGACATACCAATCTGCCCAATTGCTGCCAAGTTGATGACGTAGCACACAACCGTTGGTTGATGATGCAATGCAACGTCTGCAATGTAGTCGGGCAGCAAATCAACCATAGACTTCAAATACAGACATTTAAGGTTGACTCCGCACTATTACATCATTTAACATGCCCGTTTTTTCTTGGATGATTATGAGGTGCGTGTATTTGATTGGCTCATTCTAATTGTTTATGATTGGCTCTTCCCAGCACAACGGCCGTAGCAGTGGTGGCGGAGGGACCAGGGGCAGTGCTAGGGGCGGAGTCATGATTAGGAAGCGACGGCCAAACTTGATCGATGCCCCTGACGACAGCTTTTTCGTCGTCTCCCGGGAGACCAGGTAGGCATGGCCTCTGATTGGCTGCTGGGCTAATGATGCGTTCGA
The DNA here is from genome assembly GCF_901001165.1 of Salmo trutta. Lineage (NCBI taxonomy): Eukaryota > Metazoa > Chordata > Actinopteri > Salmoniformes > Salmonidae > Salmo > Salmo trutta. The sequence goes on from NC_042966.1 coordinate 15,121,593, forward strand.
CTGTCTTATATGTGTTTGGAGCGTGACGGCTGATTATGCCTGGGACTGACAACTGATTGGGTTGAAGAAGCCATGTCCTGACAAGCTTCGACAACCATGACTCACCGAGCACAGAAATAGAATAAGTTGACTCTGAGTCAAACTGGGTCAAATTGGTCTGTAGATGCACACTAAGAAATTAGGGTTCCTTAAGGGTTCTTTGGGAAGGGCGATGGTTCAGTGTGGAACCATACTGACCCAAAGCACCCTTTGAGGCCTTCAATGGTTCTTTGCAGTTCAGAAAAGGGTTCTTTCCTCTTTTAGTGATAATTCAAATGTAGGGGTGGCGGCTTATTCAGATATTTTGGGGCGTGGTTTGCGCACACAGCTCTTTTTGTGCAACCGTGAGTGAGTGTCATTACAGTTTATCTAATCTGCTGTGTTATGCTATTTCATTTTTATTTATGACTATGGCCAATGATGGTGTCGTGTGAAAGACTGACGTAAGACTCACGGTTGACTAAATCAGTAGTTCTCAATTCTTTCCTCAGGGACGCCCCAGCCATTCCAGAGCTAGCTCACCTAATTCAACTTGTTCATAAACACAATAATAAAATGTAAGGAATTTGAACAATTTAATATGGCTAATAAACCAGAATTAAAAACCCTGCATGGTTCTACAAAAAACGTTTTTATTGAGAAAGGTTCTTTATAGAACCATTCTCCATAGAGGTTTTATAAAGAACCATAAAAAAGGGTTCTTTTTAGCCCCCAAAAGGATTCTACCCATAGCGGAACCCTTTTTTGGTGCTATATAGAACCTTTTTCAATTGTTCTTTATAGAACCTTAGGAAAGGGTTCTTTATAGCACCATACAGGTTCCATTTAGAACCTTATGAGCGTGGTTCTTTATAGAACCTTCAAAAACCTTCCTTCCGCTATGGTTACAAGCCAAAAAACCCTTAGTTGGGACTATATAGAACCATTTGTTTTTAGTGTGTGGTCTATGGATATTGTTTTGCTATGCATCAACTTGCTAGGTGAAGGGATAGTTAGTTGAACATATTTTATAGGGGATCATAACTGTAGGGTACACAGGGCTGAGACTGAGGCCACTGCCAAGCTGACGAATGGGACTCCACAGGTAACCAAATAGGCTCATCTCATACAAAACACACTCACATAATGTTATGTATCTTAATGTACACACACACACACGCACACACACACACACACACACACACACACCTGGGCCCGTATGCAAAAAGTGTCTCAGAATAGAAGTGCTGAGCCAGGATCAGTTCCATAAAAACGTTATTACGACCTCAAATGCAAAATCATACTCTCTTAAGAAGAAAAGGGTTCCAAAAGGGTTATTCGGCTGTCCCCATAGCATAACCCTTTGGATTTCATGTAGAACCATCTGTGGAAAGGGTTCTACATCGAACCAAAAAGAGTTCTACCTGAAACCAAAAAGGGATCTTCAAAGGGTTCTCCTATGGGGACAGCCAAAGAACCCGTTTAGGTTGTAGATAGCACCTTTTTTCCTAAGATTGTACATTAGCACTCCTGCTCTGAGACTCTTTGGGAATACAGGCCCTGACCTCTCGTGCCCTGTTGCATCGTGGGTCGCCGTGTGTTTCCCTTCGTGTCAGTGACTGGCTGCTTGTTTCATTTCAGTGCTGCAGCCGTTACACACCTGCTCACGGTAAGCCCCCCACCCCGCACACACACACATGCACACTCACGTGCACACGCACATGCAAGCACACACACACACGTGAACTGGGTTACCTGTGGAGTCTGTTTCTCACTTGTGGATAGTACAGTCCAGTCAACGGGATAATGCACTCACACACACACACAGACAGACAGACACACACAAACACACTCACTGTGTCCATGAAAAATTGCCACCCGCATCACCCCCCTTGTTCCCTGGATGAAGGGTTATTTTAGTCTAACTGTCTGAAATTGACCAGGCTTCAGTGGAAATATCATTACTGCACCACTGAAGCATCCACTTACATGCCACTGTGTGTGTGTGTGTGTGTGTGTGTGTGTGTGTGTGTGTATGTGTGTGTGTGCCAGAATAATTCCTCTTCCCAGAATCACAGCTGGAATATGCTATTGAGTCTCATCTGATTGGCTGACACTAACGACAGATGATGGAGATGCTCTATGCTTTATTAGAACCAATTAGAGCTCAGATAGAGGTCAGGCTGGTGGTGTGTGTGTGCATTTGTGTGTGTATGTGTGTGTGTGTGAGAGATTACATATGCCCAATATTTCTTAACAGGTAGAGATTAGTCTCCCAAGGGCTGGCAGACAGCTTGTCTCCCACAATGACAATGTTCCAACTTACAGGTGTGCCAAGGTTCATGCGTAGGTTGGGCAAGGCAGGAATGGACGTGCAGGAAGTCCGTTCTGAGCCTTATGCCTTAAACATCCCCACCGGACACAACATTTGTAACTAGCTAGATGGAGCTTGCAGACAATATTTGTATTTTCCAAGTAACTAGTTTGCATGCACTGTGACAGCTAACGTTAGCGTAACTAGCTTACAACCACTATAATAAGCCTAACTACTGTATGTGCATCCGCATTGTGTCTACCTCTGTCATGTTTCTCCGAGATGATTATTGTTCAAGAGCACAATTACCATTCACATTTTAAGCCCCACCTACCCAAACTCGTGATTTGTTGGTAGAGTTGTCTGTCTGATTATTTTTTTCTTCTCCCCTTTCGAAGTTACCTAGAAAATCCCCCATGTTCCCCAGACCTAATGCTGTTGCTCTAGGTCTGGGATTTTCGAGACTATGGAAGAATATACTCAGTAAAAGACTGTGTGTGGCACACATACATTTTCCATGACTCTGTGACTGGTCCTGCCTCACTTGATGGAGTGATCGATATTACCGATTATATCACAGAGAAATTCTCTAATAAACACTCATACATTCACCAGACAGCCCTGCCCTCGGGACCCATATCTCTCTTCATCTCTCTCTCTCTTTCCTTGATGCAGTAAAACACAATGGCCTAAACAACACAATATGCACGCACACACTCACACACAGTGTCTATATTAGCCTAATTAAATCCCAGCGTGCGTTGTACTAGGGGTAATTGCTACATTTTTCTGTTCAGAGAAATGATAAACAACCCTTAGAGACCGAGAGAGATAGAGAGAAATGCTGTAGTAATAGACTCCCTGCAACAACAGCCCTTTACTTCATGTATCTTTCTCTCAGTCTCTCCCAATGTTTTAGCAGAATAAAAGGTTAGAGTGAGACGTGTGTTCTAACGTTGTGTTGAGTTCCCCTCTGATGTCATATCCTGTCCTCTCTGATGTCCTGTCCCCTCTGATGTCATGTCCTGTCTCTCCAGGAGGGCCAGGCGGCTGCTGTCACGGTCCCAGCTGAGGCGCGCCTGTCGGCAGCCCTGTGAGCAGATCACCCTGCGCAAGGCCTCCCAGGCACTATTGCAGGGGCCGCTCCTCGCCCCTCCACACCCCCACCCCAGCCTCAGGATGAGGGGACCCATCGTTATCCACGACTGACCACTGACCTCTGACCCTATCTCTCTGCCATGTTTGTCCCCTGCCTGTGCTCTACATGCAAGACCCCAACCCTAGTTTCACCTGGCACCCGACCCCCACCCTCCCCATCGCCCACTTTAAAAAAATGTTGTGAACCTTCCCACCCTACGGAGTCTGACCCTTCACCTCCGGAGGAAGTGATGTGCTGTGTTGCCGTGGGGACAGACAGAAAGTGGTTCCCACCTGTACAGATTAAACTTCCCTGGGACAGAAACCAGTGTGTGCGTGTGAGAATTTATGTGTTTAAGCACGAGTGTGCACGCGCAAGAGTATGAGCGTGTGCACGAGTGTGTGAACTTGATGTTTTTTCTTCTTCTGTACCTGCTACATGCCAGTGAGTGGGGGTTGTGAGCTATATATATATATATATATATATATATATATATATATACAGTATATATATACAGTGCATTCGGAAAGTATTCAGACCCCTCGAGTTTTTCCACATTTTGTTACGTTACAGCCTTATTCTAAAATAGATAATATAAATAAAAATCCTCATCAATCTACACACAATACCCCATAATGACACAGTGAAAACCTTTTTTTTTTGCACATTTATTACAAATAAAAAACAGAAATACCTTATTTATATAAGTACTCAGACCCTTTGCTATGAGAAACGAAATTGAGCTCAGGTGCATCCTGTTTCCATTGATCATCCTTGAGATGTTTCTACAACGTGATTGGAGTCCACCTGTGGTAAATTCAATTGATTGGACACGATTTGGCAAGGCACACACCTGTCTATATAAGGTATTTATAGTTGACAGTGCATGTCAGAGAAAAAACCAAGACATGAGGTCGAAGGAATTGTCCGTAGAGCTCCGAGACAGGATTGTGTCGAGGCACAGATCTTGGGAAGGGTGCAAAAACATTTCTGCAGCACTGAATGTCCTCAAGCACACAGTGGCCTCCATCATTCTTAAATGGAAGATGTTTGGAACCACCAAGACTCTACCTAAAGCTGGCTGCACGGCCAAACTTAACAATCGGGGTAAAAGGGCCTTGGTCAGGGAGGTGACCAAGAACCCGATGGTCACTCTGACAGAGCTCCAGAGTTCCTCTGTGGAGATGGGACAACCTTCCAGAAGGACAACCATATTTGCAGCACTCTACCAATCAGGCAAATTCACGAATTTGGCATAAGCCATTTCTCAGTAAATGGCACATGACAGCCCGCTCGGAGTTTGCCAAAAGGCATCTAAAGGACTCTCAGACCATGAGAAACAAGATTCTCTGGTCTGATTAAACTAAGATTGAACTCTGGCCTGAACCAACAGGACAACAACCCTAAGCACATAGGCAACGCAGTAGTGGCTTCTGGACAAGTCTCTGAATGTCCTTGAGTGGCCCATCCAGAGCACCGACTTGAACCAGATTGAACATCTCTGGAGAGACCTGAAAATAGCTGTGCAGCGACGCTCCCCATCCAACCTGACAGAGCTTGAGAAGATCTGCAGAGAAGAATGGGAGAAACTCCCCAAATACAGGTGTGCCAAGCTTGTAACGTCATACCCAAGAAGACTTGAGTCTGCAATCGCTGCCAGAGGTGCTTCAACAAAGTACTGAGTAAAGGGCCTGAATACTTATGTAAATGTAATATTTGCTAAAATATCTAAAAACCTGCTTTTGCTTTGTCATTATGGGGTATTGTGTGTTAATTGATGAGGGGTAAAAAGTATTTAATCAATTTTAGAATAAGGCTGTAACGTAACAAAATGTGGAAATAGTCAAGGGGTCTGAATACTTTCCGAATGCATGTATATAAAACAGTGCCCCCCGTAATTATTGGGAAAGTAAAGCATTTTTTCTTCTTGAAATCAAACAATGACTATGAGGTTAAAGTGCAGACTGTCAGCTTTAATTAGAGGGTATTTTCATCCATATCGGATGTAAATACCCTCAAAGAATTACAGCACTTTTTGTACATCCCCCATTTTAGGGGAGCAAAAGTATTGGGACAAATTCACTTATATGTGTATTAAAATATTCAAAAGATAAGTATTTGGTCCTATATTCATAGCACGCAATGACTATATGAAGCTTGTGACTCTACACATTTGTTGGATGCATTTTCTGTGTTTCAGATGATTTTGTTCCCAATATAAATGAATGGTAAATAATGTATTGTGTCCTTTTGGAGTCACTTTTATTATAAATAAGACTAGAATATGTATCAAAACATTTCTACATGAATGTGGATGCTACCATAAACTGACTTTCTCACTCATCATTATTCACGAATGTGTAGAGTCACAAACTAGGTGTAGTGCTATGAATATGGGACCAAATACTTAACTTTTTACTATTTTAATACAATAATTTGTCCCAATACTTTTGGTCCCCTAAAATGGGGGGACTAAGTACAAAAACTGCTTTAATTTCTAAAAAAGCACAAATATCACACCCCCAAGACATGCTTACCTCTCACCATTACAATAACAGGGGAGGCATTTTTGGGGGGGGGAGGAGGGGTATGATATTTGTGCGTCTGTAACTTTCTCACTCATCATTATTCATGATTCATTCAGGATTAACCGTAATCATGGTAGCATCCACATTCATATAGAAGTTTTTAGAAACATATTAAATTCTTATTTACATTAAAAGTAACTCCAAAATGACGCAATACATTATTTACCATTGGGAGCAAAATAATCTATAACACAACCAAAACAAACAGCAAATGCATCCAACAAATTTGTAGTCACATCTTGATGTAGTCATTGTGTGCTATGAGTATGGGACCAAATATTTAACTTTTTACTATTTTAATACACATGTAAGTGAATTTGTCCCAATACTTTTGGTCCCCTAAAATGGGTGGACTATGTACAAGAAGTGTTGTCATTTCTAAATGGTTAACACGATATGGATGAAAATACCCTCTAATTAAAGCTGACAGTCTGCAGTTTAACCTCATGGTCATTGTTTGATTTTTGAGTATAGAGCCAAAATAAGAAAAAAAATTCACTGTCCCAATAATTACGGAGGTCACTGTATATACTGTGTAGCTCTCCTCAGTGTGTCAGAGAGATCTAACCAGATATCAACTAAACAAATCGGATCAACTAGATTTAAAGGGATGGTTTGATCACAAACTAAATGGTTAAAGGGATCGTTATCATTTAAAAGGATAGCTGCATCATTCTGTAGCCTACAGTTCCATGACACTGCGAACCTCTGAGGCAACAACATAGATATACGCTCCTTTCCCTCAGAGTCATTGTATATTACTATACCCATTGCAACACTGTACAGTCTAGCCATTCTATTTCTATGCTCTACCTAGCCCTGCTCTAGGCAGAACGCTTCCTCTTTGCTCAACAGAACCTGGGACTGTCATGCCAGATCTAATCTGATTTGGCACCCTATTCTACTTTTGGCCAGAGCCGTCTGGTGCACTCGGGAATAGGGTGACTTTTAGGACATGTCTCCTGCAGCAGCATGCCTCTTGAGGTCAAACCTCCTGATCAGCTGATCTTTGATTACTTCTCCACTATGTTTATGTTGGTGTTCCTGTACGTCACGTGTTCCTGTACGTCACGTGATTAAAAACAAAACACATTACAGATTTTTCTCTACTCGCCTCCTTTATGTTTCCTCGTCTCCTTTCCATGTCTCCTTGTGTCCGTTCCTTCAGAGGGTCTGACGGTTGAATTAATTCAACTGTTCTATTCCCAGGGGTCAGTGTGTGTGTGTGTGACTGTTTGTTAATGAAGAATGGGACGGGTTCTCTGGTTTGGGTATTTGATATCTGAATGATGCTGTAAATATCCCATGGAAACACAGTGCTCCGGAATAATAACCACATCCAGAGAAGATTGACGACTCTGCTCAGAACACCAATCACACTGATGTTTACAGCACACCACAGCTGACTGGTCTCATAGACTAGACGTAACATTGTAAATGTAAATCCGGGCCACTCAAATGAGTAACTTTGCAACTACTTACTACTTTTTAGCTTCTTTGCAACTACTTACTGTAGCATGTTAGCTAATCCTTCCGCTAACCCTAACCTTAACCCTTTTAGCTAACACTAACCCCTAGAGCTACCTAACGTTAGCATTAGCCACCTAGCTAACGTTAGCCACAACAAATTGTAATTGGTAACATATCATATGTTTTGCCAATTTCGAAACATATTGTACAAATTGTAATTCGTAACATATAAAAAAATGATGATAAATGAATACATACTATAAGAAACGTAACATATACTATATAGACTGTCTCGGATTTACTACACAATAATACGAAATGCTCTGAGACCACATTTGCCACAGGGATGTGTGTGTGTGAGTGTTGGTCTGTGTCTACATCTGTGTGCTTGTGTGTGTAAGAGAGAGAGGGAGAGAGAGGCTGAGAGAGAGAGAAATGGGGGGAAGGGGGTGGGGAGAGAGTGTTTGTGTCTGTATGTAAAGAGGATGATATAAAACAAATATTTCTGTGAGTTATGGTTATGCTTGGGTTGCTTTGGTGAGACTATTACATCAAATAAATACACCACCTTCCTTTCTCCCTCCCCTCCTATTGTTTTATGTGTGTTGTTTCATAGTGTGACTTCTCATATTCTGCCTCCCAGCCTTCAAAAACACAGAATTAATGACAGACTGTTCCAGTCTCTTAGTCACAGATAAACTAACTCCATTGTGACGGCCAGTGAAAGCTATAGACTACACAATGGGACACAGACAGTAGGCCTACAATACAATATCTATTTTTCACAGAGGAATTTCAATAAGAACCCCACAACCACAGATGAATAAGGGAAATACGGTGAGCTATGAGAATAATCTTTGCCCCAGGACACTTGCAAATAAACAATAGCCTAATACAATACACAGAATTCACTCTGTCTCTACAGTCTGTTTAGTGTGTGTTGGCCTTGTGGTGATGGTTGGTCTCAGGGAGGAAGACCCAAGGATGGGAGCAATGAGGCCTGATCCAAGTCTGCGCCTCAGGTGTCAAGTTGGTCCTTGTTATTCCACAGATACTGAGATATTTAGGAAGAATATTTAGAATATTATTAGCTAATTGTTCATGTTTGTCACTTTTATTTCCCATTAGCCTCTTATCTTATCTGACCCAGCATTCTCCTGTATCCTCCTCTTTTTTCTTTTTTCCTATCCTCCCTTGTTCCTCCCTTCCAGTGATTTCACTGCATAACGTCGCAATCGGTTATTGTCAGCGACACAATTAGCTGCAAGCTACTCGGTTGGATGGAGAAAAGGAAAAAAGAAAAGAAAAAAATCGTCTACCTAATAAACAAACATGACATTCTTCAACGGAATTCCTAGTCGGCAACATCGGGGCTCCAGTGGCGCAATCGGTTAGCGCGCGGTACTTATACAGCAGTATTTCAGTTGAGCTATGCCGAGGTTGTGAGTTCGAGCCTCACCTGGAGCAGAGAATTTTTAACTGATCCCGCTTATCCAACGGCGGAGAAGAAAAGCACAACCAATGATTTATATATACACAGGATCAATAACAAGGAGTGCTGTTTTGAAGTCACCGAGACTCCATCTTGGAACTCCCCCACCGTTGAGAAAAATATATTGGGAACTATAGAAATGCATTTATTAATGTCTACATTCATTTTCCTTCAATTATAATTGTTCTAATGTTATTGTGGCCACTACAACAAAATAATACTTAATAATACCTAAATACATGTAATTTTGTAATACATGTAATTGAATTGCATATTTCACTTATATTTCTTGCGCAATGCTGTAGATTTCCATTCATTCCTATGGAGACTGCTTCTTCCGAGCAGGGCTGTCTGATCCTGTTCCCGGGCAGCTAAACACCCTCCTATATGTTTTCGCTCCACCCTCACCTGTAACTAACCTGGTACATTTTATCAACCAGCTAATTATTAGAATCAGTTGCACTAGATACGTTTTGGAATTAAAATCTGTTGGTAGCTCTCCAGGAAACGGGTTGGAGAGCCTGAGAAGTGCTAATATGGCCGACCAAGTGGCTTCAAAGTCTCTCATTGGCCAATACATAGCATCAGAAATTCAGGGTTTATTGGCGCTTTCACGACAACTGGAAACTCGGGAAAAAATCAAATCATGATGTCAGTGATCTTGAGGTCGGAAAGTCGGATCTGAGAAAGATGTTGTTTCCGACTTGAAATTCCGAGTTGGGTGACCGTTCAAAAATATTTTTCCCAGTCAGAACTATTTTTTCCTCCAGTTGTTTTGAACGAGGCATAATACATAATTGATAACAATGGTGTCATCTCTGTATTTATGTTGTTTTCAATGCCGAGTTCAAAACAACTTGGAACTCGGAAATCTCTGACCCCCGACTTCAGTGCACTCAAGACAACTGTGAACAAGCTGCGACGGTGAAAAATAGTTTTGAACGGTCATCCAAGTCGGAATTCTAACTCGAGAACTCGGGCCTCTAGAGCTCCGACTTTCCGACCTGAGGATAACTGACGTCATGACTTGACCTCGTATTTTTCCGAGTTCCCAGTTGTCTTGAACGCACCACAAGACAGCTGAGAACTTCGTAAAAAACGAGGTCAAATCATTCCGTCAGTGATCTTCAGGTCGGAAAATCGAAGCTCTAGAAAGATGCCCGAAATGTTGCGTTGTACGTGTTCAAGTAGTGCTTTAATAGCTGCTCAAGAGTACACCCTACTGGTAAACAAGCAACTGACTAGCAGAGGGTCTCTCTACCCGTTGGAAATATGTTAAAAGGTTTACTTAAAAGGTTAAAAGGAAACATTGTTTTGCTGTTGCAGATGTTAGTGATTTTTTCCATTGTGCATTTGTCGTAATGAAAGTACTGTATGAAACGACTGTTTCATAATCATAACAACGCAAACTGCGTGTGATCTGTACTTCTCCACCAGAGGGAAGCATATATCACAACCAGCCCCAACCCAGTCTTCCCAAATCTTTGTCTTTGTCCTATTGCCGCAGTATAGTAGCCTACACATCTTATTTTAAATCAAATCAAATTTTATTGGTCACATACACGTGATTAGCAGATGTTATTGCGGGTGTAGCGAAATGCTTGTGCTTCTAGCTCCGACAATGCAGTAATATCTAACAAGTAATATCTAACAAATTACACAACATATACCCAATACACACAAATCTAAGTAGGAATGAATTAAGACTATATACATATATGGACGAGACTACTCATTCAAGGGGTTTTCTTTATTTTGACTATTTTATACATTGTAGAATAATAGTGAAGACATCAACACTATGAAATGACACATATGGAATCACGTAGTAACCAAAAAAGTGTTAAACAAATCAAAATATACTTTAGATTTTAGATTCTTCAAAATAGCCACCCTTTGCCTTGATGACAGTTTGGCACACTCTTGGCATTCTCTCAACCAGCTTCATGAGGTAGTCACCTGTAATGCATTTCAATTAACAGGTGTGCCTTGTTAAAAGTTCATTTGTGGGATTTCTTTCCTTCTTAATGCGTTTGAGCCATCAGTTGTGTTGCGACAAGGTAGGGGTGGTGTACAGAAGATAGGCCTATGTGGTAAAAGACCAAGTCCATATTATGGCAAGAACAGCTCAAATAAGCAAAGAGAAACATCAGTCCATCATTATTTTAACACATGAAGGTCAGTCAATGCGGAACATTTCAAGAACTTCGAAAGTTTCTTCAAGTGCAGTCTCAAAAACCATCAACTTCTATGATGAAACTGGCTCTCATGAGGACCACCACAGGAAAGGAAGACGCAGAGTTACCTCTGCGGCAGAGGATAAGTTCATTAGAGTTATCTGCACCTCAGATTGCAGGCAAAATAAATGCTTCAAAGACTTAAAGGAGCAGACACATCTCAACATCAACCTTTCAGATTAGACTGCGTAAACCAGGCCTTCATTGTTGAATTACTGCAAAGAAACCACTACTAAAGGACACCAATATTAAGAAGAGACTTGCATGGGCCAAGAAACACGAGCAATGGACATTAGACTGGTGGAAATCAGTCCTTTGGTCTGATGAGTCCAAATAGGAGATTTTTGGTTCCAATGGCTGTGTCTAGGTGAGATGCAGAGTAGGTGAATGGATGATCGCCACGTGTGGTTCCCACCGTGAAGCATGGAAGAGGAGGTGGGATGGTGTGGGGGTGCTTTGCTAGTGACACTGTCTGTGATTTATTTAGAATTCAAGGCCACTTAACCAGCATGACTACCACAGTATTCTTAAGCGATATGCCATCTCATCAGGTTTGCGCTTACTGGGACTATCATTTGTTTTTCAACAGGACAATGACCCAAAACACACCTCCAGGCCATGTAAGGGCTATTTGACCAAGAAGGAGAGTGATGGAGTGCTGCATCTGATGACCTGGCCTCCATAATCACCCGACCTAAACCCAATTGAGATGGTTTGGGATGAGTTGGACCACAGAGTGAAGGAAAAGCAGCCAACAAGTGTTCCGCATATGTGGGAATTCCTTCAAGACTGTTGGAAAAGCATCCCAGGTGAAACTGGTTGAGAGAATGCCAAGAGTGTGCAAAGCTGTCATCAAGGCAAAGGGTGGCTACTTTGAAGAATCTCAAATCTCAAATATATTTTGATTTGATTAACACTTTATTTGTTACTACATGAGTCCATATGTGTTATTTCATAGTTTTGATGTTTTCACTGTCGTTCTACAATGTAGAAAATAGTAAAAATAAAGAAAAACCCTTGAATGAGTAAGTGTGTCCAAACTTTTGACTGGTACTGTATATATATTTTTTGTTGTTGTTGTAATTTAATCCCCTTTTTCTCCCCAATTTCATGATATGGTGCTCCAGAATGGCACAGCGGTCTAAGGCACTGCATCTCAGTGCTTAAAGCATCACTCCAGGCACATTAGTTCAGATCCAGGCTGTCACAACCGGCCGTGATTGGGAGTCCCATAGGGTGGCGCACAATTGGCCCAGCATCGTCCGGGTTTGGCTGGTGTAGGCTGTCATTGTAGATAAGAATTTGTTCTTAACTGACTTGCCTAGTTAAATGGTTAAAACAAAAGAAATATCCAACTGTGATCCAATTACAAGCTTGTCTCATCGCTGCAACTCCTCAACGGGCTAGGGAGAGGCAAAGGTTGAGTCATGCGTCCTCCGAAACATTACCTGCCAAGCCACGCGGCTTCTTAACACTCACTCGCTTAACCCGGAAGCCAGCTGCACCAATGTGTCAGCGTTAACACTGTTCAACTGACAACCGGAGTCAGCTTGCAGGCGCCTGGCCCGCCACAAGGATTCTCTTGAGCGCAATGAGCCAAGTAAAGCCCTCTGGCCAAACCCTCCCCTAAGTAAAGCCCCCTGGCCAAACCATCCCCTAATCTGGACGACGCTGAGCCAATTGTGCGCCACCTAATGGGACTTTCGGCCACTGATCAAATCAAATCAAATTTATTTATAAAGCCCTTCTTACGTCAGCTGATATCTCAAAGTGCTGTACAGAAACCCAGCCTAAAACCCCAAACAGCAAGCAATGCAGGTGTAGAAGCACAGTGGCTAGGAAAAACTCCCTAGAAAGGCCAGAACCTAGGAAGAAACCTAGAGAGGAACCAGGCTATGAGGGGTGACCAGTCCTCTTCTGGCTGTGTCGGGTGGAGATTATAACAGAACATGTTCAAATGTTCATAGATGACCAGCAGGGTGAAATAATAATAATCACAGTGGTTGTCGAGGGTGCAACAGGTCATTACCTCAGGAGTAAATGTCAGTTGGCTTTTCATAGCTGATCATTCAGATTATCTCTACCACTCCTGCTGTCTCTAGAGAGTTGAGAACAGCAGGTCTGGGACAGGTAGCACGTCCGGTGAACAGGCCAGGGTTCCATAGCCGCAGGCAGAACAGTTGAAACTGGAGCAGCAGCACGGCCAGGTGGACTGTGGACAGTAAGGAGTCATCAGGCCAGGTAGTCCTGAGGCATGGTCCTAGGGCTCAGGTCCTCCGAGAGAGAGAAGGAAAGAAAGCAAGAAAAAGAGAAAGAAAGAGAGAATTAGAGTGAGCATACTTAAATTCACACAGGACACCGGATAAGACAGGACAAATACTCCAGATATAACAGACTGACCCTAGCCCCCCGACACATAAACTACTGCAGCATAAATACTGGAGGCTGAGACAGGAGGGGTTGTGAGACACTGTGGCCCCACCCAACGATACCCCCAGACAGGGCCAAACAGGCAGGATATAACCCCACCCACTTTGCCAAAGCACAGCCACCACACCACTAGAGGGATAACCACCAACTTACCATCCTGAGACATGGCCGGGTATAGCCCACAAAGATCTCCACCACGGCACAACCCAAGGGGGGCGCCAACCCAGACGGATGTTTTTTTAATTCAGGAAGTTATTTGAAATTCAATTGATGAAATGAAAACTGACCAGTAATTTCTATGAATACATTTAAATTAATGAATTAAAGACTGGCTGAGTCCAGGGCCACCAAAAAAATATTGGAGCCAGGTGGGGGCAGGTTGCAATGTAAAGCTTACAGAACATTGTTTAAAGGGGCTAGCCACCAAGCAAATGTTAGAACTTTTACATATTTGTGACATTTCTATTACCAGTGTTTCATTGTGCAATCAAATATGTGTGTAAGAGTGTGTGTGTGTGTGTGTGTGTGTGTGTGTGTGTGTGTGTGTGTGTGTGTGTGTGTGTGTGTGTGTGTGTGTGTGTGTGTGTGTGTGTGTGTGTGTGTGTGTGTGTGTGTGTGTGTGTGTGTGTGTGTAAACTCTGTAAAATGTGTTTGCTGCGAATGAACAAGAATAATATTGTAGTAATGATGTGACATAGATATCTGATTTCTGGACTGAAAATGAGAGTGTAAATCTGTGTCCCTTACCTACCCTTCATTCTTCCCTCCCTCCCTCTCTTCCTCTTTCTTTCATCCGGCCAAGGACACAATCACTGATCACAGTTTATCAGTGCTCAAATTTCAGTGTGTGTGTGTGTGTCACACTATTTTCTCCCTGCAGATTAGACAGGACAGTTTTTAATTTAGGATTCTGATCCGCTGCTATAAGACTCTAAATCCCCTGAAGGGGCCAGAGCAACACAGCCCCTGACCCCCTACCCCCGGTTTCTTTCACACACACACACACACACACACACACACACACACACACACACACACACACACACACACACACACACACACACACACACACACACACACACACACACAACCTCCAAGCTGACCAGACAGAGCCTGTTTGTGTTTGTTCAGGGGGGTAAACTGAGATTGAACATCCTGAGATCAGAGAAAAATGATAAAATTCTACCCACGCTAATCCTGCATTTTAGCAAATGAAAATACCCACTCTACTCACTCTACTCACTCACTCACTCACTCAGGCCTGTGACTGTGTGTCATAACACTTGTTGGCCTCAGGGAAAGCTGCTGTGATATCTGATGAGTTGGCCATTAATAAGACTGAGATTAATACTGCTGAAAAACACAAAGAAACACTACATGAAAACAAGCTCCCCTGGTCTTACAGGGAGGAGTAATTGCTGATATTCACACTAAAGACCCCAGACTGTTTGTCTGCACTATCTATTGTTGACCTCCCGCATCCTACTCCCTATAACTCTTCTCTCTCACTCTCCTTTCTCTTTCTTTGGGGCTCCTGAGTGGCGCAGTGGTCTAAGGCACTGCATTCTGGTGTTAGAGACATCACTACAGACACCCTGGTTCAAATCCAGGCTGTATTACAACTCACTGTGATTGGGAGTCCCATAGAGCAGTGCACAATTGGCCCAGTGCTGTCTGGGTTTGGCTGGTGTAGGCTGTCATTGTAAATAAGATCTTGTTTCTAAACTGACTTTCCAAGATAAATGAAATGTTCTATATTTCTTTACCGTCACTCCCTCTCCTATGTGTGTCTTAGGTGTTTTGAATCATCTAGTTGTAAATCTTTTGAAGTATGGGAAGATCACATCTAAAACTAAAAACTAATTTTTTTGTTGTAACTGACTTTCAAACCCTGAGCTCATCTGCTGATGTCGGGACATGCCATTGGGGAAAATGAGCGCACCTTTGAGAAACGTTAGACGGTTACACATCAACCAATGAAACGGCAGATTTCAACGGGGGCAGAGCTGATTGAAAGCAATTTCAACCAATCAATGTTAGCACCCTCGATAATTATTGACCAATCACCGAACAAGTACCAAAAATAGCACCTCCTCTTGTTCAGCACCCAAAGGACGAAAGTGCGAGAATCGCCTGTGTTGTCTATTATAACCAATTCTTACTGTCCATATTTGTGTAGAAACGTACTGAACAGTTTTTTTTTGTTGATGTGAGAAACCTATTTGGTGTCAAACATGCGTAAAAGCCTACGCCATCCAAGCAGGGAACCGCCGAGAAAGGAATTATCGCCGCTCATCTGAGGCCAAACTCGCATATTTTGTTTTGTCAAGTAAGGAAACAAAACAATATATCACCACGACGATACCCATTACTCAGGGACCTAAAAAAACATCTACATTCGTTTTACAGTTGGAAACGTAAGTATAAATGAAGAGGTTTAGCTAGGGGGCAGTCGTTGTGTTGGCTAGCTTGCTAACGTTAGCCTAGCATGGCCTATTCGCATTTAACTAGCTTACAACTGTAGCTGACGTTATCGTCACCAGTGATTGATTCTCGCATGAACATGAATTTGTGTGACGTTATTTTGAATAGCAGCTAACGTTTCACGTTAGTTATATGCTTTTGACTGTCAACGTCGTCTAAAAGGTACATCACTTGTTTTCAAATACTGTGCGTGGGCAGGGAAATGTCATTATTTTGCCAACTATTTAGCTAAATAGATATACGCTTATTTTTTTTTAGGTGACACCTTTCCAACGTCAGCTATCTAGCTAAATGTGGCATTTGGTTTGTTGTCAGTTTTAACGCAACCAACAAACATCCGCTCGTGCCAGAAATAATCTAATCTGATCAATCGTAATATTAGCACAGTTAATTATATAATCCAGTGGTTCCTAACCTTTTTCGGTTACTGTAAATTTGCCACCAACTGAATTCTGCGCTACCCGAAGTCATGTTATTTTTACCCGTAGTAAGCATATTGTCTTAAGTACTCCCTGTGGCTAGGCTAAGTACCCCCAGGGGTCCTAGTAGCCGGCAATATTGTGGTAGGGTTATTTTTCGTCGCCACACACCAGAACGATGCACAACGCAGGGAGTCAAACCAACAGACTCCCGATGTTGTCCCATTCACCTTGCCAGAAGATACTGACCCTACCGGTATACATACATGTTTACACTGAGCTGCACTGAGGTCGGACACAATCATGGTTACATGACGTGGAACACACACACACAGAGTAGTGACACTAGGTGCAATATTGTTAACTTAGACAGAACCTTGTCATTTACACTATCTGTATTACTACTAGAAGACTGATAGGTATATTTCTTATTTAGAATATTCATGTTTAATTTTGTCAATATTCATAATGTACATAATGTTTTTTTTTTAAATTAACATTGAAATACTACTCATACTACATAGCAAGCGGACAAGCTTAATATGACAGCAATTTCTGCTTTGTAGCATCTACAAATGAAACATGGAGTCTTAAAGGAGGCCTGGGTAAGGCCAACTTTGATTCATTTTTTCTCAATTATGCTTTTAGATACAGTGCTTATATTGGCACCCTTGGTAAATATGAGCAAAACAAGCTGCAATTTTTTTTTTTTTGCTGTTTATCCTCTTGGTCTTTCATTCAAAATCTTCACAAAAAAATCAAACCTTTTAATTTGAAGTAAAACGATTGAAAAAAAATAAATGTGAAATAAATATTTTTCTCAAACGTGTGCCACAATTACTAGCACCCCTAGAAATTCTTATGAGTAAAATCTAACTGAAGTATATTCCCATTCATATTTTACATTTTTAAGGTCACCTGAGGGATTAGGAATACTTAAGTGGTATGCCTTGACTTCCTGTTTCACTGGGGTATAAATATGAGGTGACATACAGGCCAAGTTCATCCATCACTATGGGAAAGACCCGAGCATACAGTAATGATGTGCGACCAAAAGGTTGTTGAGTTGCACAAATCAGGAAATGGCTATGAAAAAATAGCTCAACATTTGAAAATGCCCATTTCCACTATCAGGGCAATAATTAAGAAGTTTAAAGCACCTGGAGATGTTAACAATCAGTCTGGAAGAGGACGTGTGTCTATATTGACCCCACGCACAGTGAGGAGGATAGTTAGTGGGCAAAAAATCTCCAAGGAACACAGCTGGAGAATTGCAGACGTTAGTTGGGTCTTGGGGTCAGAAAGTCTCCAAAACTACGGTCAGACGCCACCTACGTAACAACAAGTTGTTTGGGAGGGTTGCCATAAAAAAGCCTTGGCTGTCATCAAACAACACTCAAGCACCTACAGTTTGCTAAACATTACTGGAACTTTCAATGGGACCGGGTTCTATGGTCAGATGAGACCAAAATTGAGCTTTTTGGAGACAAACACAGTAGTGGGTTTGGCATAGACAGAAAGATATCCATGCAGAAAAGTACCTCATCCCCACTGAAGTATGGTGGTTTATCTTTGCTGTGGGCCTGTTTTTCTTCCAAAGGACCTGGACAACTTGTTAGGATACATAATATCATGGACTCCCAAGTACCAGCAGATATAAAACCAAAACCTGACTGCCTCTGCTAGGAAGCTTTAACTGGGCTTTGGTTGGATCTTCCAGCAGGACAATGAACCAAAGCACACCTCAACATAAACACAAAAATGGTTCACTGACCACAGAATCAATGTTTTGCCATGGCCATCCCAGTCCCCTGATCTAAACCCCATAGAAAACCTGTGGGATGAGCTGAAGAGGAGAGTCCACAAGCGTGGACCTCAGAATCTGGAGAGATTCTGTATGGAGGAATAGTCTCATCATAGTCTAACCTCCTTACCCATTACAGGAGAAAACAGCTCTGAGTTATCTTGGCAAAGGCAGGTTGCACAAAGTATTGAATGAAGGGATGCCAATAATTGTGGTGCACATATATTTGTTTTATGTTAATTTATTTGTTTCAATTATTTTACTTTAAAAATATTCACAAAAATCTAACTTTGAATTAATGAAAGATCAAGAGGATGAACAAAGATTTGTATTTTTTTTTTACAGCCTGTTGTGCTCATACAGTTGAAGTCGGATGTTTACATACACTTAGGTTCGAGTCAATAAACACATTTTTTAACCACTCCACAAATTTCTTGTTAACAAACTATAGTTTTGGCAAGTCGGTTAGGACATCTACTTTGCATGTCACAATACATTTTTCCAACAATTGTTTACAGACAGATTATTTCACTTATAATTCACTGTATCACAATTCCAGTGGGTCAGAAGTTTACATACACTAAGTTGACTGTGCCTTTAAACAGCAATGAAAATTCCAGAAAATTATGTCATGGCTTTAGAAGCTTCTGATAGGCTAATTGACATCATTTGTGTCAATTGGAGGTTTACCTGTGGATGTATTTCAAGGCCTACCTTCAAACTCAGTGCCTCTTTGCTTGACATCATGGGAAAATCAAAAGAAATCAGCCAAGGCCACAGAATTTTTTGGAGACCTCCACAAGTCTGGTTCATCCTTGGGAGCAATTTCCAAATGGCCGAAGGTACCACGTTCATCTGTACAAACAATAGTACGCAAGTATAAACACCATGAGACCACGCAGCCGTCATACCGCTCAGGAAGGAGATGCGTTTTGTCTCCTAGAGATGAACGTGCTTTGGTGTGAAAGGTGCAAATCAATTCCAGAACAACAGCAAAGGACCTTGTGAAGACGCTGGAGGAAAATGGGTACAAACGTATCTATATCCACAGTAAAATGAGTCCTATATCGACATAACCTGAAAGGCTGCTTCACAAGGAAGAAGCCACTGCTCCAAAACCTCCATAAAAAAGCCAGACTACGGTTTGCAACTGCACACGGGGACAAAGATTGTACTTTTTTGAGAAATGTCCTATGGTCTGATGAAACAACAAAAATATAACTATTTGGCCATAATGACCATCGTTATGTTTGGAGGAAAAAGGGGGAAGCTTGCAAGCCGAAGAACACCATTCCAACCATGATGCACGCGGGTGGCAACATCATGTTGTAGGGGTGCTTTGCTGCAGGAGGGACTGGAAAATTAAGGAACATATCAAAACATCAGTCATGAAGTTAAAGCTTGGCCACAAATGGGTCTTCCAAATGGGCAATGACCCCAAGCATACTTCCAAAGTTGTGACAAAATGGCTTAAGGACAACAAAGTCAAGGTATTGGAGTGGCCACCACAAACCCCTGACCTCAATCCTATAGACAATTTGTGGGCAGAACTGAAAAAGCGTGTGTGAGCAAGGAGGCCTAGAACCTGACTCAGTTACACCAGCTCTGTCAGGAGGAATGGGCCAAAATTCACCCAACTTATTGTGGGAAGCTTGTGGAAGGCTGCCAGAATCGTTTGACCCAAGTTAAGCAATTTGAAAGGCAATGCTACCAAATACTAATTGCGTGTATGTAAACTTCTGACCCACTGGGAATGTGATGAAAGAAAGAAAGAAAAGCTGAAATAAATCACTCTACTATTATTTGGACATTTCACATTCTTAAAATAAAGTGGTGATCCTATCTGACCTAAAACAGGGCATTTTTACTAGGATTAGATGTCAGAAATTGTGAAACTGAGTTTAAATTTATTTGCTTAAGGTGTATGCAAACTTCTGACTTCAACTGTATTTACCAAGGGTGCAAATATTAGTGGAGAGCACTGTACAGATGTCAAAATATGTCAACAATCCTTCCTCCAAAGGACTATTGTATGGATTACATTTTGTGGAAGTCCCCTAAATCATGGTATTTTGTTGTCTGGGTTTCATGAGGAATCACTCGTAGGGAGAAGACGGACCGAGAGAGTAGGGCTGTGAATTGCCAGGGACCTCATGATATGATCATGATACTTTAGTGCATTTTTTATTATTATTTTTTACATCTATTGCGATTCTCACGATTTTACACTGAACAAAACTATAAATGCAACATTTCTAAAAGTTACAGTTCATATAAGGAAATCAGTCATTTTAAATTAATTCAATATGCCCAATCTATGGATTTCACATGACTGGGAATACAGATATGCATGTGTTGGTCATAGAATACCTCAAAGTATGGGTGTGGATCAGAAAACCAGTCAGTGTCTTGTGTGACCACTGTTTGCCTCATGCCACGTGACGCATCTCATTTGCATAGAGTTGATCAGGCTGTTGATTGTGGCCTGTAGAAAGTCGTCCCACTCTTCAATGGCTGTGCAAAGTTGCTGGATATTGGCGGGAACAGGGACATGCTGTCGTACATGCCAATCCAGAGCACCCCAAACATTCTCAATGGGTGACATGTCTGGTGAGTATGCAGGCCATGGAAGAACTGGGACATTTTCACATTCCAGGAGTTGTGTTCAGATCCTTGTGACATGGTTGTGCATTATCATGCTGAAACATGAGGAGATGGTGGTGGATGAATTGCACGACAATGGGCCTCAGGTTTTCGTCATGGCATCTCTGTGGCCATCGACGGTGAGCATTTTCCCACTGATCCCGCAGGGGAAGAAGCTGGATGCGTTTCGCTACACCCGCAGTAACATCTGCTAAATATGTGGCCAATAAAATTAGATTTGATGTGGAGGACCTGGGCTGGCGTGGTGACACGTGGTCTGCGGTTGTGAGGCCGGTTGGACGTACTGCCCAATTCTCTAAACCGCGTGATCATTACACAGGTGCGCCTTGTGCTGGTGACCATAAAAGGCCACCAAAATGTGCAGTTGTGTCACAACATAATGCCACAGATGTCTCAAGTTGAGGGAGAGGGCATTTGACTGCAGGAATGTCCACCAGAGGTGTTGCCTGAGAATTTTGTTAATTTCTGTACCATAAGCTTAATCAGTTTCTTGATATGCCACACCTGTCAGGTTATTGGATTATCTTGGCAGAGGAGAAATGCTCACAGAGATGTAAACGAATTTGAGCAAAATAAGCTTTTTGTGCGTATGGAACACTTCTGGATCTTTTGTTTCAGCTCATGGAACATGGGAACAACACTACATGTTGCGATTCGATGTTCCTAAGATATTTCTGCTGCTGATGGATGAGGGAGCCATGAGAAAAATAGTTTTGATCAGTCATGGAAAAAAGTGCTAAAAACAAATTGGCTCCCTATTTAAAAAGATGGAGAACAAGCTATGACATTTGATGCAGTTAACTAGATTTCTTTCTCCCATCACTACGAGGGAAGTGGAGTGCGAGGTTCAGTACAGGATCGTGTTCAGATGGTGTGACAGGCTTGCTTCTGTCCCTCTCCTTGCCCCAGTAGTCACCCACGAAGCATCGTTACCTATTGCTTCACAAAAGCCACGGCCCTTGCATAGCAAAGGAAATTACCTCAAGTTTTCAGAGCGGGTGATGTCACAGATTTAAATGCTACTCGCGCGCACTGCTTACTTGTCAGCCATTTTACACCGGTTACATCTGCACCAAAATATTTTGGAACAAGACTTTGTATTTCTTATTGGACAGGTAACAATACTTGTTTCCTCCCCTGGTCCTGGAGAGCTACAGTTTCAGCAGGCTTTAGTTCCAGCCCAGCACTAACAGGCGTGATGTTAAACTAATCAATTCATCAAGATCTCTGTTAGCTATATCAGGTGTGCTGGGATGTAGATCTGAATGGACTGGATAGGTTTCCACCCATTCTGAGGGCAAGCTGAAGCAATTGTCTTAATGCTTACAAATCCAACCATCCTACCTAATGATTATCATACGTTTTTGTTACATTTATCCAATCTTTTTTGTTTAGGGGCTAGGTACTACGGTTTGAGGAGTTGATTTGGGACAGCCACGTCCGCTACTCTCATAGGATGCCACCTTTCCAACAAGTTAGTTAATCAAATGTCTGCACTGCTAGAGCTGCCCCGGTCAACTGTAAGTGCTGTTATTGTGAAGTGGAAACGTCTAGAAGCAAAAACGTCTCAGCCACGAAGTGGTAGGCCGCACAAGCTCACAGAACGGGACCGGTGAGTGCTGAAGCGCCTAGCTCATAAAAATCTCCTGTCCTCGGTTATAACACTCACTACCAAGTTCCAAACTGCTTCTGGAAGCAACGTCAGCTTAAGAACTGCCAAAGAACACAAGCCTAAGATCACCGTGCGCAGTGCCAAGTGTCAGCTGGGGTGGTGTAAAGCTCACCGCCATTGAACTCTGGAGCAGCGGGAACGCTTTCTCTGAAGTGATGAATCACGCTTCACCATCAGGTGGGGCTACCTGCCCCAATGCATAGTGACAACTGTAAAGTTTGGTAGAGGAGGAATAATGATCTGGGGCTGTTTTCATGGTTCGGGCTAGGCCCCTTAGTTCCAGTGAAGGGTAATCTTAACGCTACAGCATACAAAGACATTCTAGATGAATCTGTGCTTCAAACTTTGTTGCAACAGTTTGGGTTTCAGCATGACAATGCCTCTGTGCACAAAGCAAGCTCCATACAGAAATGGTTTGTTGAGAATGGTGTGGAAGAACTTGACTGGCCTGCACAGAGCCCTGACCTCAACCCCATCGAACACCTTTGGGATGAATCAGAATGCCGACTGCGAGCCAGGCCTAATAGCCCAACATCAGCGCCCGACCTCACTAATGCTCTTGTGTTTGAATTGAAGCAGGTCCCCGCAACAATGTTCCAACATCTAGTGGAAAGCCTTCCCAGAAGAGTGGAGGTTGTTATAGCAACAAACGGGGGGACCAACTCCATATTAATACCAATCATTTTGGAGTGAGATGTTCGACGAGCCGGTGTCCACATACTTTTGGTCATGTAGTGTAATTAGCACATGTTATCGCAGGTGCAGCGAAATGCTTATGTTTCTAGCGCCAACAGTGCAGTATATACCTACCAATACACACAAATCCCCCAAAATGCTTTAAGAAATATCAGAAAGAGCAATCTCCAGAAATGATCAAATGACAACCCTGTTTGTAAACTTTTAAATATCAATCTCAACTGTTTTTAATCTTTTCCAGTGATGAAGACATGACTTTCTCATGGTGGGGTATGCAAAAAGTCACTTTCTGAGCACTTATACAATGGGGAAATATTTATGGAAGGTTTTGATCAAATCAAAAGGGGTTCTGTCAAAAAATGATTGAATTCAAATAGGTTGTAATGTCACGTGCACAAGTACAGAGAAATTCCTTTCTTGCAAGCCTAATGGAATACTCTAAATGGATCTGTGAACAGTTGGAAAAGTGACGTATGTGTGTGACCACAGAGCTGTACTCTGCGCTCATTAGAGTTATGTAATCACTGGTCTCCACTTCCCTCTGCTGAGCCAGTGGTTCTTGACAACCATGTGTGGCTGTGGGAGATCTGAGACCTGGTTTCGGCTTGTGGTTTTAAGTTGGGCGACATCAGTTTCGAGGGTTGAGTGGTCGAGAGTCTGTGGTTTCGTCCCTGAGCTGGTGTGTATGTGTCGCAATAACACCTTTTTGTGTGTGTGTGTGTGTGTGTGTGGCACTCCATCCAAATGCCACAGGAGAATAAAGGGGATACTAAGAAGGAAGCTGGAGCTTTGTGATTCCCTGCCGTTTCAGGCTGGGCAATGTAACTAGTTCCTCCTCTCTAACGCATGCGCGCGCACACACTGCTCCCATTTTTTTGAGTGCCTGTGTGAGGTAGCTGAATGAAGCCTAGACTGCATGTTTGGTTGCTAGGCAACAGAAGTGAGTTTGTTTTATTTTAGAGTTGTACTGCCTAACATGACAGACCTTCTGTACAAACACACACACACACACACACATTGATATAGACCCAGTCGGTATTAGATAGAATATCGCTGCCTGCCTGTGGGGAAAACAAATCTGTGGTTACCTAGGTTACCCCATTGACTAGCAGCCAATTGAGTGAATGCTAGCTAGCTACCAACACGAACAAACAGACTGTACAGCTACAAGAAGTGAGTGGAGTTACAAACGGAATGTACTAAACAAGCTAAATGTCTTGCATGTGATGAAATGTTTTCCACACACATAGCTACGTGTAGCCTACTTGGACACCGTGTTCCCACGTTCCCACGCCTAATAGCCTGAAGCCACAGGGCTCTTCTCACAGGCTCTGTTTCCCTACCTGGGAGCATTATGAAGCAGAAGTCAGGATTTTTCACCTGGCTACATGTACAGTACCAGTCAAAAGTTTGGACACGCCTACTCATTCAAGGGTTTTTCTTTATTTTTACTATTCATTGTAGAATAATAGTGCAGACATCAAAACTATGAAATAATAACCATGAATAAAAAATAAAAAGGCTTGAATGAGTATGTGTCAACTTTTGACTGGCACTGTTCATTGAACAACACAGCAGCTTTTCGGCATGTTTTGTTGTTTCTCTATAACAAAACATGGACGTCGCAGTTGGCTCCTTTTTAAATGGGGCTCAATTGGAAATAATGTTTGTTTTATCCAATTTGTGGGCGTAGTTGGGGAATTCTTTATTACGTGGATATCGACTCTGAGTATAGGGACGAAGGGGTAGCCTAGTCTTAGAAGAGAGGGAGTGATGGGGGTACAGTAACCAATGTAGTGTTAGGGGGATTGTAGAGGATGAGAGGGCGTGATAGGGGGCTAGTAGAGGGACAGGGGGATAGTTGAGGGAGTGATGGGGAATAGGGGGCTAGTAGCGGGACAGGGGGATAGTTGAGGGAGTGATGGGGAATAGGGGGCTAGTAGAGGGACAGGGGGATAGTTGAGGGAGTGATGGGGAATAGGGGGCTAGTAGAGGGACAGGGGGATAGTTGAGGGAGTGATGGGGAATAGGGGGCTAGTAGAGGGACAGGGGGATAGTTGAGGGAGTGATGGGGAATAGGGGGCTAGTAGAGGGACAGGGGGATAGTTGAGGGAGTGATGGGGAATAGGGGGATAGTTGAGGGATAGAGGGAGTGGTAGGGGGCTAGTAGAGGGATAGGGGGCTAGTAGAAGGAGGGATAGGGGATAGTTGAGGGATAGAGGGAGTGATAGGGGGCTAGTAGAATGAGGGATAGGGGATAGAAGGAGGGATAGAGGGAGTGATAGGGGGCCAGTAGGAGTGATAGGGGGCCAGTAGCAGTGATAGGGGGCTAGTAGAAGGAGGAATAGGGGGATAGTTGAGGGCTAGTAGGAGTGATAGGGGGCTAGTAGAAGGAGTGATAGTTGAGGGCTAGAGGAGTGATGGGGGCTAGTAGAAGGAGTGATAGGGGTCTAGTAGAGGTATGAATGGGGTGTCTTCCCCACCTTGAGCCTGAAACCCAAACCACACACTATTAATAGACTGTGTTTTTACAGAGCATCATGGCTTGTGTGTTCCCCACTGGCTCTCACCCACCCACACACACACTCTCATTCTTCCGAGGCCAGCTGGGGAGTCATTCTTTGTGCCTACCAACCTTTTTTGGGCACATGCCTGTCGTGCCGGGTGTATATGTGCGCGCTCACGCGATTTAGGGCTGGTTGATTTGGCATAAATCATTATTATTATTTAAACTTAATATCTGTTTTATTTTTCTCTAAGCTTTGTTGCACCATTTTTAAAGGTCAATAGACTGCATTTTCAAGCAGCCAGCAATAATCTAATGAATTCAGGGCTTGTGTAATTATACCTAGGCTACATATAGGCCTTCCACAACCATAAGACCCACTAATAATTCTATCAAAATGGGTTTACCTGCATTTTTGTAATCACTGATCTGGCTTTCAAGTCTCTATGAAAATGCCCTTTTTGTTACATATTTAACCAGAACCATGCATAATTCACTAATAATGACCAACTTCTTATAGCAGGCATTATAGAAAATTAACACACATCTCATAAACAATCTCAAGCCCATGTTCTAGTGAGTAGCCAGCTAATCTTTATTTCAAGTTGAGTCAACTTGGATCTATATGCTAGCTAACAAGGCAAAACAGTTGAACTTTTATGAGCACACCCTCCTGTCTGACTCATGCTGTTTGAAATTTGAACAGCATGCTAGCCTGTCCACTTTGCTTAGATGTTGAAATCAATAAATGCATATTTTTATGTTCATTGCAAATGTATAAAACACAAACTAGAAAGCTAGCAAATAATGGCTATAATCCTGCTGGCGATACGTGGCACTGCACTGCCGCGCTCGACAAACTTACAATACTTTTTCCAGAATCGATGTTCATGGATACTCCAGTGTTAGTAGGGTCTGCTCTGCGCTAACATTCTCATCTATTACAATAAAATATCTCTGTTTCATGGTCCATATGACCTATTCTGTTGGACCAAACCTCAAATGCAAATACCGAGATGAAACGGCTTTTCAGAGAAGAAGTAGTGATCTTTTATCTCTGGTATGTGTGTGTATGTGTGTATGTATGTATGTGTGTATGTGTGTGTGTGTGTGTGAGAGTGTGTGAGAGTGTGTGAGAGTGTGTGAGAGTGTGTGAGAGTGTGTGAGAGTGTGTGAGAGTGTGTGAGAGTGTGTGAGAGTGTGTGAGAGTGTGTGAGAGTGTGTGAGAGTGTGAGAGAGTGTGAGAGAGTGTGAGAGAGTGTGAGAGAGTGTGAGAGAGTGTGAGAGAGTGAGAGAGAGTGAGAGAGAGTGAGAGAGAGTGAGAGAGAGTGAGAGAGAGTGAGAGAGAGTGAGAGAGAGTGAGAGAGAGTGAGAGAGAGAAGGAACAAACACACAGCACAGGACGAGCGAATGAGACGAGTCAAAAAATACATAAGTGCTCCATGAAAAACATATTTTTTTCTTGTGATACAGGCATTTGGAATTAGGTGCTGGAACATAAATTAGATTTAATGAAATTAATTCGATACAGTGCCTTCAGAAAGTGTTCATATCCACACATTTTGTTGTTACAGCCTGAATTTAAAATTAATGAAGTAGATTTTTTTTCTCACCCATCTATATACAATACCCAATAATGACAGTGAAAACATGTATTTTGTATATTTTGAAAATAAAATACTGAAATATCTATCTAATTTACAAGTATGCACACCCCTGAGTCAATACTTTGTAGAAGCATCTTTGGCAGCGATTTAGAGCTGTGAGTCTTTCTTGGTAAGTCTGTAAGAGCTTTCCACACCATGGATTGTGCATCATTTGCCCATTTTTATTATTTTCTAAATTCTTCACGTTCTGTGAAATTGGTTGTTGATCATTGCTAGACAACCATTTTCAGGTATTGCTATAGACTTTCAAGTAGATTTAAGTCAAAACTGTAACTCGGCCACTCTGGAACATTCACTGTCTTCTTGGTAAGTAACTCCAGTGTTGACTAGCTAGCGCCACATCTTTTTCTGTTGGGTTTTCGGCAGTTGGCATCCAACTTTCTGCTGTGTTACTACTGTACTAGAGTGCCCCTGCCTCCCACCTGTGTACAGGAGTCCTAGCATAAAAATTGACCATTGACCAGTATAAAGAGGGGTTCCTGCAGATGCAGGAATGCTCCGAATTGCAGTTCTCAGTTGCACCTTTCTCAAGCAGATCATGCAGGCCCAGTAGTGTGTAATTTAGGCCCGCAATTCCAGGTATTCAAGGCGTGTGGGCATTCCTGCTAGTACCCAGTGTTTGCTAATGCCTGCCGAACACCTGCCCTGGCCGTCGTTAACAGTACTACGGAAAAACAGTGCCCGGCAGGCAGGGGCAAAGTGCACGGTCTACCGGTGTGCTAGCTAGCTACGTGTCTTGCCTCCCGCCTGCTGTGTACCGGAGTTCTTGCACAGCGTGTACAAATGCCGCTCCACAGCCAGTGCTCTTCTTCCTTCGCTTGTAGTTGAGGTTTTCACTCTTAATCACACGTTTGTTTAAAAAAAAAAAAATATGTAAAACTACAAACATTTTATGTTTTTAAGTCTACAGCAATGCATAAACCATATCAGAAGACCACTCTTGAGGTCTCGGAACAATCAAACACATTTTGGGGGGAGTGTGTAGTTGCCCTTTCTATTCAATTGTGCCCCTACCAGGAGAATGTTAGGCTAGAGGTATTTTTGTACGATGTAGGCAACATGTAATGGCAGAATTCCCTGTGATTTGATACAAATCATGATATCATTCTGGGGGATAAAATGGCACCGGAAGAAATGGCAGCAGTTTTACGGGCGTCCAACCAATTGTGCTATTGTGGGGTTTTTTTCGCGTTATTTGTAACTTATTTTGTACATAATGTTTCTGCAACCGTATCTTATGTCAAAAAAGAGCTTCCGGATATCAGCACAGCGATCACTCACCTCGGATTAGACAAAGATTTTTTCTACAACAAAGACGACGCACAAGACATTCTCCAAACACCCCACAGGACCGACATCCCCGTTATTTGTGTGCCCCCCCAACCCCCCAAACCCTCTTTTCACGCTGCTGCTACTCTCTGTTTATAATATATGCATAGTCACTTAACTATACATTCATGTACATACTACCTCAATTGGGCCGGCCAACCAGTGCTCCTGCACATTGGCTAACCGGGCTATCTGCATTGTGTCCCACCACCCGCCAACCCCTCTTTTACGCTACTGCTACTCTCTGTTCATCATACATGCATAGTCACTTTAACCATATCTACATGTACATACTACCTCAATCAGCCTGACTAACCGGTGTCTGTATGTAGCCAAACTACTGTTATAGCCTCGCTACTGTATATAGCCTGTCTTTTTACTGTTTTATTTCTTTACCTACCTATTGTTCACCAAATACCTTTTTTGCACTATTGGTTAGGGCCTGTATGTAAGCATTTCACTTGTGTTCGGCGCACGTGACAAATAACCTTTGATTTGCCAGGTAGGGCCTACTTTGCAGTCGACATCTTAATTGGGAAGGTTTTGGGAAAGCAATTAGAAATTGTTATTCAAACAGCGCATAACTGAATTGTGTATTGCGAAGATTCAACCAAGACTTCAAACCCATTGTTGCATACCCAAATCGTGATGCTGATAATAATACAATAGTGAACCAAAAACTAACATGACCAGCTGAAAAACATTTGTGGCACCCTAGCCACCAATAAAACATTTGGCTTCACACTGCCAAGTCAAAGGGTTGCAAATGCGAGTGTTTTGATCAGTTTTGAGCCTGTAATACTGCAGCTTGTGAATTGCTTTGCCTACAATTGCTACCTAATGGACATGGTTAAAAGAGAAGTGTCAGGACCTCTTGAAGGGAACATTGGCCTATTGAAATAGGACTGCGTTGATAATGTAGCTTAATGTATGTTCTCTCTGTACTCCCCCTCTGTCAGCAGTTTGTAGGTATGGGGGCGTTCCTGGACAAACCTAAGACAGAGAAGCATACAGCCCATGGTGAGGGCAATGGGCTGCATTACGGCCTGAGCTCCATGCAGGGCTGGCGGGTGGAGATGGAGGATGCCCACACCGCCATGGTGGGCCTGCCCCACGGCCTCACCGACTGGTCCTTCTTCGCCGTCTACGACGGGCATGCCGGCTCCCGCGTTGCCAACTACTGCTCCGCCCACCTACTGGAGCACATCCTATCAGGGGGGGCGGAGTTCACCCCGGGGACTGGCTCAGTGGAAGGTGTAAAGGATGGGATCCGCACGGGCTTCCTGAAGATCGATGAATACATGCGCAGCTTCACGGACCTGCGACAAGGGCTGGACCGCAGCGGCTCCACGGCAGTGGGTGTGCTGCTAAGCCCCTTCCACCTCTACTTCATAAACTGTGGCGACTCCCGGGCCGTGTTGAGCCGAGATGGACGAGTTGGATTCTCTACACAGGTACAATATAATACACTAGATTAGGGATGCAAGCTATGATCCCTTACTGATGTCAGTCAGTCTAGATGAAGGGGAGGAGACTGGTTAAAGAAGGGCTTTTTAGCCTTGAGACAATTGAGACATGGATTGTGTATGCGTGCTATTAATGGGGAATGGGCGAAACAAAAGATTTGTGTCTTTGAACGGGGTATGGTAGTAGGTGCCAGGCGCACCGGTTTGTGTGTGTCAAGAATTGCAATGCTGTTGGTTTTTCATGCTCAACAGTTTCCCGTGTGTATGAAGAATGGTCCACCACCCAAAGGACATCCAGTCAACTTGACACAACTGCGGGAAGCATTGGAGTCAACATGGGCCGGCATCACTGTGGAATGCTTTTGACATCTTTTATAGTCCATTCCCTGATGAATTGAGGCTGTTCTGAGGGCCAAAGGGGATATAACTCAATATTAGGAAGGTGTTCCTACTGTTTTGTACACTCGGTGTATACATTTCCACACTGAGGTTGGAATAATACTGTGAAATTGTTAAAATTAGGATAATGCCTTTAGTGTGAGAGCTGTTTGAAAATACTGCCTGAAATTTCAGCCTGTTTTGGTGAGATGGAATGTGGAGTTTTGGCCTGCCTGGTGACATCACCAGCTGGTAAATTAGTTAACCTCTCTGGGGTATGTGGGACGCTAGCGTCCCACCCGCGGGACACACTATTCAACAGCCAGTGAAATAGCAGGGCGCCAAATTCAAAACAACAAAAATCTCATAATTCAAATTTCTCAAACATACAACTATTATATCCCATTTTAAAGATACCACTTCTCGTTAATCCAACCACATTGTCCGATTTCAAAAAGGCTTTACGGCGAAAGCATAACATTAGATTATGTTAGGACAGCGCCTAGACAAGAAAAACCACACAGCCATTTTCCAAGCAAGGAGAGGCGTCACAAAAACCAGAAATGCAGCTACAATTAATCACTAACCTTTGATGATCTTCATCAGATGGCACTCATAGGACTTCATGTTACACAATACATGTATGTTTTGCTCGATAAAGTTCATATTTATATCCAAAAACCCCATTTTACATTGGCGTGTAATGTTCAGAAATGTTTTGCCTCCCAAAACTTCCAGTGAATGAGCACATCAATTTACAGAAATATTCATCATAAACGTTGATAAAATATTCAACTGTTATTCAAAGAATTTTTGATGAACTTCTCCTTAATGCAACCGCTGTGTCAGATTTAAAAAAAGCTTTACAGCAAAAGCACACTTTGCAATAATCTGAGTACGGCGCTCAGTCACAAAACCAAACCCGCCATTTTGTGGAGTCAACAAAACTCAGAAATAGCATTATAAATATTCACTTACCTTTGATGATCTTCATCGGAATGCAGTCCCAGGAATCCCAGTTCCACAATAAATGTTCATTTGTTTCGGTAAAGTCCATCCTTTATGTCAAAATACCTCCATTTTGTTTGCGCGTTCAGTCGAGTAATCCAAATCCACTGTGCTCGCGCAGTGAGTTCAGACAAAGTCAAAAAAGTTATATTACAGTTCGTAGAAACATGTCAAACGATGTATAGAATCAACCTTTAGGATGTTTTTATCATAAATCTTCCATAATATTCCAACCGGACGATTCCTTTGTCTTCAAAAATGAAAAGGAACACACCTAACTCTCACGGGAGCGCGCGAGATTGAGCTCATGTCATTTTCTCAGTCATCTGACTCCATATGCTCTTATTCTCTCCCCATTCACAGTAGAATGTTCTAAAGACTGTTGTTCTAAAGACTGTTGACATCTAGTGGAAGCCTTAGGAAGTGCAAAATGACCCCACAGACACTGTATATTGGATAGGGAATCGCTTGAAAAACTACAAACCTCAGATTTCCACACCTCCTGGTTGGATTTTTTCTCAGGTTTTTGCCTGCCATATGAGTTCTGTTATACTCACAGACATCATTCAAACAGTTTTAGAAACTTCAGAGTGTTTTCTATCCAACTCTACTAATAATATGCATATCTTAGCTTCTGGTACTGAGTAGCAGGCCGTTTACTCTGGGCACCTTCTTCATCCGGACGTCAAAATACTGCCCCCTACCCAAGAGAGGTTAATTGACCAATAAGATCCCCAAACCTCTTCCAATGAAAGGTCATTTTCAGTTTCCCCTACCCACTCAGACCACTCCCACACAGTCCTAGCTAAGTTCTTGCTTGAAAAATTGCTCATGGCTAATAAGATTTTAACAATTTTAAGTGGAAACAGTCACAGTAATGTACTTCATCTGGGATCTTGGGACTACATAAGGTTCTATTTGTATGTTGGTCAAAATGTAGTTATTGACAATGACAGCCTTGTTCTGTTCAATCAGGGCATAACATTAACTTTTTTGGTCCACCAGACAGACAGATTTTTTTACCAGCCAAAAGTATTTTTTGACTAAAATGACACTAACAAAAGAGAAAAAAAATGGATGAGCATGCTTTGTAATGTTTCTAAAATAATACATGTTTTACAATTTTATTTCATTTCATTTTTTGTGACCTGAGTCTTTTAATCAAAATATCACAGATTAGACAAACGTTTTCACCTGCCCCTTTAAGTGTGGGAGGTTACCGAGGTTTCGCAACTCGTCATGTTTGTGCCTGTGGAATTGAGAATCTGACTAGTATCCGCGTTGCTTCTCTTCCCTAGCAGTTGAAACTCAAACGTAGAAAGACAACCCAGCTTGTGAAAAAAACAATTTAAATAGCCAAGGAACACAAGGACAAAGCCTCACTTCAGTAGACTTTAGTTTCAAGTAAATTAGACCAACTTTTATTCCTGTGCACAGCACTTTTAAAAAAAAATATATCTTTCACCCAGCTCTTCACATGCACACAGCCCCCAGCCAGGCAGTGTTGCAGCGCGAGGTGGAATAGTCTACATAGGATTCGTAGTTCTTTGACTTTGTGAGATTAATTTACTAGCTTATGAATCTAAACAGCATGAATAAATGCTAATGCAGCATTTATTTTACTTTAAATGGGATCATACTTTTTTTATTCAGAAATGTGAGTGAAATGATTGTACTGTGGCAATAGACATCTTACCCGCTAATGCATGTGGTGGCGGGTGTTAGGCCCTAAAATTATGTTCAATGTTCTCTGCCTATATAGTACTCTAAATATCCCAATTCATGTTATGTTCAAAAGAATGCAAGATAAAAAAAAATTGCTGACTTCATTCAAACAAATGGGGGTTCTCAACTTTAAAGCCAATTATCTCTGGATCATAAGGTCCCAAACTCATTGTTATCCGGAAATTATTTTGATATTGAGGTAAAAACGTCTGCATTGGACCTTTTTTTTAAAGAGTTTAATTGTAACGTGACAAGCCTATCGTCTCACAGCCAAGAGGCTATACATTGCCTTCAGAAAGTATTCATACTCCTTACTTATTCCAAATGTTACAGCTTGAATAAAACAACACAATACCCCATAATGACAAAGTGAAAACATGATTGAATTTTTTGAAAATGTATTGATAATGAAATACAGAAATGATCTAATTTACTTAAGTATTCTCACCCCCGAGTCAAGACTTTGTATTGACCAGGTTTTCCTCTAGGTTTTTGCCGGTGCTTAGCTCCATTACATTTCTTGTTTATCCTGAAAAACTGCCCAGTCCTTAACAATTACAAGCAAACATTGGGTTGCTATTTTAACTTGAAATGCACAAAGTCCTGTACTCTGACACTTAATCCACAGATAAAAGGGTAAACCCAGTTTGTTTCTAGTAATCTATCCTCCTTCAGGATTCTTCTTTGGAGTTTATTTGGCGGTTGGCAACCAACTTTAATGTGCATTACCACCACCAACTGGACTAGAGTGTGGCCCTCAGTTCATCTTTCAATCACCCCCGTGGGAATATTCTCCTCAAAACCAATGAGATGGGATAGATGGGAATTGCAGCGCGTCAAGCGTCCCAAATAGAACCAAGTTTAATTTTAGCGCCTGACTACACAGACACGCGCGAGCAGTGTGGGAGAAATGATTGAATAACATGTATGTGTACATTTATTTTGCAACACAAGCGGTGTGGCCAGCATCTTACTTTAGAGCCTTATTGCAAACAGGATGGATGTTTGGAATGTATTATGTACAGGCTTCCTTGTTTTCACTCTGTCAGTTAGGTTAGTATTGTGGAGTAACTACCATGTTGTTGATCCATCCTCAGTTTTCTCCTATCATGATTTTCATTGCCCTCATGGTGAAGTCGCTGAGTGGTTTTCCTTCCTTTCTGACAACTCAGTTAGAAGGACCCCTGTATCATTGTCGTGACTGGGTGTATTGATACACCATACAAAGTGTAATTAATAACTTCACCATGCTCAGAGGAATATTCAGTGTCTCCTTTAAAAATGTAAAATGCATTGATCTAGCAATAGGTGCTCTTTGCGAGGCATTGGAAAACCTCCCTGGTATCTGTTTGAAATGCATTGCTGGACAGAGGGACCTTAACAGATAAATGTGTGTGTGGGCTACAGAGATGATGCAGTCATGGTAAACACTATTATTAACTCCCCAGAGTCGATTGACGCACCGGTGCGTTCATCTAAGTTACATGACCAAAAAATCCCCATCAAAATCAGTTTAAGCTAGAGATCTGTTTTTTTGCATTGGATGCATCTCTATCTACTGCATCCGCCAGTGTCGCACTTCCGCATTTACGGTGGAAGGTGACAGAGCTAGAGCGGTGTTTGTCACACCATGAGACATCTGAAAATCGGTCTCCTAACCAAATTGTTTGTAGCGTCCTAAGGGGGAGCCTCTCACAAACACGATGGTGTTCTGCGTTTTGCTCCATGACCCCCACAAGTGTCACGTGACTCGTCTGAAGGTAACCGATACCAGTAAAAAAAGGGTTAAATATGTATTATTGTTTTTTTTTTTTTTATATCTCCTAGATTTAGGACAGACAAGTGTCTGTCAAACATTCAAACATTTGGCCAAAAGCAATTGGCTGGAAAACACTGTTCTCAAAAGCGCACCTGATGTGACTGAGATTAAAATCTCTGTTAGAAATGTAGAAAGAGGTGAGATCTAAAGATGCAACAATTAAGATTGGTTGCTAATATGATTATTATTGTGCCTTTAGCTTCTGGAAGAGAATTGAAAACCAGTAGAACAAGAGATAAGTGCTGGTTTCAATGGCATATGAGGAAGTATTTATAAAATAATTCCCTCAAAGTTTATATGGTTGGCTTTTGGTAGATTTACTTTGAAGCAAGGTTCATAAGGTCAAATTTACAGTTTAAAAAAACCCCGAGTACAGTGCATTTGGAAAGTATTCAGACCCTTTAACTTTTTCCACATTACGTTACAGCTAAAATTGATTAAATCGTTTTTTCCCCCTCATCAAGCTACACACGTATTACGAATAAAAAAATATCATATTTACATAAGTATTCAGACCTTTTACTCAGTACTTTGTTTACGCTACAAGCTTGGCACACCTGTAATTGGGGAGTTTCTATCATTCTCTTAAGATCCTCTCAAGCTCTGTCAGGTTGGATGGGGAGCGTCGCTGCACAGCTATTTTCACATCTCTCCAGAGACTTGATTCCAAGTCTCTGAATATCAAGGATATTCAGAGACTTGTCCCGAAGTCACTACTGTGTTGCCTTGGCTATGTGCTTTAGGGTCATTGTCCTGTTGGAAGGGGAACCTTCGCCGCAGTCTCAGGTCCTGCGCGCTCTGGAGCATGTTTTTCTTCAAGGATCTCTCTGTACTCCGGTCATCTTTCCCTCGATCCTGTCTCCCAGTCCCTGCCGCTGAAAAACATCCCCACAGCATGATTCTGCCACCACCATGCTTCACAATAGGGATGATACCAGGTTTCCTCCAGGTGTGACACTTGGCATTCAGGCCAAAGAGTTCAATCTTGGTTTCATCAGACCAGAAATCTTGTTTCTCATAGTCTGTGAGTTTTTCAGGTGCCTTTTGGTGGAGTGCTGCAGAGATGGTTGACCTTCTGGAAGGCTCTCCCATCTCCACAGAGGAACTCTGGAGCTTTGTCAGAGTGACCATCGGGTTCTTGGTCACCTCCATGACCAAGGCCCTTCTCCCCCGATTGCTCAGTTTGGCCGAGCAGTCAGCTCTAGGAAGTGTGTTGGTAGTTCCAAACTTCTTCCATTTAAGAATGATGGAGGCCACTGTGTTCTTGGGGACCTTTTAATGCTGCATAAATGTTCTTGTACCCTTCCCAAGATCTGTGCCTTGACACAATCCTGTCTCGGATCTCTACGGACAATTCCTTCGATCTCATGGCTTGGCTTTTGCTCTGACATGCACTGTCAACTGTGGGACCTTATGTGCCTTTCCAAATCATGTCCAATCAATTGAATTTACCACAGGTGGACTCGAATCAAGTTATAGAAACATCAAGGATGATCAATGGAAACAGGATGCACCTGAGTTCAATTTCAAGTCTCATAGCAAAGGGTCTGAATACTGATGTAAATAAGCTTTTTCTGTTTTTGTATTTTTAAAAGTTGTAAAAAATTTTTTTTAAAGTCTATACCTTTTTTCGCTTTGTCACTATGGGGTATTGTGTAGAAATTAGGAAAAAAAATGTATTTAATCAATTTTAGAATAAGGCTGTAACGTAACAAAATGTAGAAATAGCCGAGAGGTCTGAATACTTTCCGAATGCACTGTAAACTGCCTCCAGCGCAGATTGAAAGGGAGTGGGTGACTCACTGATCCTACCGTATCACGCAGTGCGGACTCAAATAGCGAGTTGAGGATGTTTCCAACGGTCCCTTTTTAACCATGGGCCACTCCGCTTGTAAAACAGTGCAGTTGCTTTAATATAAGGAGGGAAGAAAAATACGTGTAGCAATAGAAAGCTGTTTTAATAGGCTGGTGGCCAACATTATTTTCACTCAAATTGCATTTAGAATCGTTGTGCAACGACTGGGTTTATGAGATTACATGTTTCACTTCAAGCAGCAACCAGCTTGCCCGACAGGTGATATTCCGCTCAAACTAAGCTCTGTATACGTTGCTTGTGTGATAAATAAGATATATTATTTTGTTAATACACACCGGCCAATTTCATTCCACGAAATTGTGCTTATTGGTCTATAGGTGAATTTGCATAATCGGTCAACTGTGTTTTGGCGGCTAACCGAATTTAACGATTAACGTCTCTGCACTGGATATACACTGGTCAATATGCAGTGCCTTGCAGAAGTATTCATCAAGGCACTTTGTTCACATTTTATTGTGTTACAAAGTAGGATTACAATGGGTTTGTTTTTGTCAACAATATACACAAAATACTCTTGTCCAAGTGGAAGATTTTTTTTTTTTTTTATGAATAAAAAATGTCAACTAAAATAGTCATTTCATAAGTGTTCGGCCCCTTTGTTTAGACAAACCTAAATTAGTTCAGGAGTCAAATGACCAAATCACAAAAGTTACGTGTACTCTGGCAACGCTCTAACCACTAGGCTACCTGCCGCCCCGTATGGAACGAGGCACTAAAGTAATAATGCAACAAAACATGGCAAAGGAATAAACTTTTTGGCCTAAATGCAAAGCCCTACGTTTGGGTCAAATCCAATACAATACATTACTAAGCAACTGCCTCCTTATTTTCAAGCATGATGGTGGCTGCATCATGGAATCGGTATGCTTGACATCAGTAAATACTGGGGAGTTTTTCAGGACAGAAAGAAAGAAATGGGATAGGGCTAAGCACAGGCAAAATCCAAGAGCATAACCTGCCTCAGTCTGCTTTACACCAGACACTGGGAGAGGAATTCACCTTTCAGCATTACAATAACCTTCACAAGGCCAAATCTACAATGAAGTTGCTTCCCAAGAAGACAGTGAATATTCCTAAGTGGCCAAGTTACAGTTTTGACTTAAATCTGCTTGAAATACTATGGGAAGACTTGGAAATTGCTGTCTAGCCATGATCCCCAACATCTTGGCAGAGTTTGAAGACAGCTGTAATTGCTGCCCACAGTGTTTCTAACATGTATGAACTCAGGGAGCTGAATACTTATGCAACAACTATTTTATTTATTACATTTTTATTAATAATTTTTTATATATATATATATATAATATATATGAGTCAATAAAACTCGTTTTTCAACCACTCCACAAATTTCTTGTTAACAAACTATAGTTTTGGCAAGTCGGTTAGGACATCTAGTTTGTGCATGACACAAGTAATTTATCCATCAATTGTTTACAGACAGATTATTTCACTTATAATTCACTATCAAAATTCCACTTGGTCAGAAGTTTACATACACTTTAAACAGCTTGGAAAATTCCAGAAAATGATGTCATGGCTTTAGAAGCTTCTGATAGGCTAATTTACATAATTTGAGCCAATTGGAGGTGTACCTGTGGATGTATTTCAAGGCCTACCTTCAGGAAGAGTGTTGGTAGTTCCAAACTTCTTCCATTTAAGAATGATGGAGGCCACTGTGTTCTTGGGGACCTTTTTAATGCTGCATAAATGTTTTTGTTCTGCTTGACATCATGGGAAAAAAATTTGGAAATCAGCCAAGACCTCAGAAAAAATAATTGACCTTGTGAAGATGCTGGAGGAAACCGGTACAAAAGTATCCATATCCACAGTAAAACGAGTCCTATATCGACATAACCTGAAAGGCTGCTCAGCAAGGAAGAAGCCACTGCTCCAAACCTTCATTAAAAAAGCCAGACAACGGTCTGCAACTGCACATGGGGATAAAGATTGTACTTTTTGGAGAAATGTCCTCTGGTCTGATGAAAGAAAAATATTATTGTTTGGCCATAATGACCATCGTTATGTTTGGAGGAAAAAGGGGGAGGCTTGCAAGCCGAAGAACACCATCCCAACTGTGAAGCACAGGGTGACAGCATCGTTGTGGGGGTGCTTTGCTGCCGGAGTGACTGGTGCACTTCACAAAATAGATGGCATCGTGAGCAAGGAAAATTATGTGGATATATTGAAGCAACATCTCAAGACATCAGTCAGGAAGTTAAAGCTTGGTCGCAAATGGGTCTTCCAAATGGACAATGACCCCAAGCATACTTCCAAAGTTGTGGCAAAATGGCTTAAGGACAACAAAGTCAAGGTATTGGAGTGGCCATCACAAAGCCCTGACCTCAAGCCTATAGAAAATCTGTGAGCAGAACTGGAAAGGTGTGTGTGAGCAAGGAGGCCTACAAACCTGACTCAGTTACTCCAGCTCAGTCAGGAGGAATAGGCCAAAATTTACCCAACTTATTCTGGGAAGCCTGTTTGAAGGCTACCTGAAATGTTTGACCCAAGTGAAACAATTTAAAGGCAATGCTACCAAATACTAATTGAGTGTATGTAAACTTCTGACCCACTGGGAATGTGATGAAAGAAATAAAAGCTGAAATAAATCATTCTCTCTACTATTATTCTGACATTTCACATTCTTCAAATAAAGTGGTGATCCTAACTGACCTAAGACAGGGACTTTTTACTAGGATTAAATGTCAGGAATTGTGAAAGACTGAGTTTAAATGTATTTGGCTAAGGTGTATGTAAACTTCCGAATTCAACTGTATTATTTATATATATATATATATATCTTGTGTAGATTGATAAATCCACATTTATCCCACTTTGTAACTCAAAATGTTAAGTCCAGGGGGTCTGAAATACGTTTGCAAGGTGTTATTTTTGAAAGGGGGGATGGGGAGAGAGAGAGGGAGGGAGGAAGGAAGGTTGGGAGACTGGTGCATTCTACTCAGGTACAATATACTGAGTGAGAGGGAGGGAGTGATGGAGAGAGACAGCAGGGGATCAGTTTGAGCTTGGCAAGATGCATGATCTCTGACCCTGATCATGTAATGAGTAGTTATTTAGAATGCAAGGTCATTTTGTAGATCAGCAGCCTGTATCTCAAACGCTTTCTATTTCTCACTGCAGGACCACAAGCCGTGCAACCCCAGAGAGAAGGAGCGTATCCAGAATGCAGGGGGGTCAGTGATGATCCAGAGGGTCAACGGTTCCCTGGCTGTGTCCAGAGCCCTGGGGGACTATGACTACAAGTGTGTGGATGGGAAGGGTCCCACAGAACAACTGGTCAGCCCAGAGCCAGAGGTTTGTTTGTGTATTTAAAATGCCTTTATTACTGTGCACAGCTTATAGTAAACTCTAGGTCTTTCTCCTACTTGAGGCGTGTGTGATCTCTCCAGCTGAGGTGTGTGTGTGTTCCTCCCACAGGTGTGTGTGTTGGAGCGTGCTGCGGAGGGGGATGAGTTTGTGGTGCTGGCGTGCGACGGCATCTGGGACGTGATGTCCAACGAGGAGCTGTGCGACTTCGTCAGGTCCCGACTACAAGTGTTTGACGACCTGGAAAGAGTCTGTACTGCCGTGGTGGACACCTGTCTGCACAAGGTACATACACACTCTAACTAACCCACACTCTAACTAACCCACACTCTAACTAACCCACACTCTAACTAACCCACACTCTAACTAACCCACACTCTAACTAACCCACACTCTAACTAACCCACACTCTAACTAACCCACACTCTAACTAACCCACACTCTAACTAACCCACACTCTAACTAACCCACACTCTAACTAACCCACACTCTAACTAACCCACACTCTAACTAACCCACACTCTAAGCCTCGGTCTCTGTATGTGTGTCTTTCCAGGGCAGCAGAGACAACATGAGTGTGGTGTTGGTGACTTTACCGGGAGCTCCCAAGGTGTCTGAGGAAGCCCTGAAGAGAGAGGAGGACCTGGACAAATACCTGGAGACGCGTGTAGAGGGTGAGAGCACACACACATACACCCCTATCCTTTCTAAGAGCTTGGACACACTACGCCGACGAACGGCTAATAGCAGCGAGAAGCTGTCGCCGCTGTGCGTTACAGTGACCACCTGCTGGGTGTCGACAAGCAGTGGCTCTTTCAACGTGGATATGACGGCCAATATTCTGGTCAGAGGCAGCTGTCCATCTTTTATTCTGTTGCGTTTCCACTCCAACCCTGTGTCTGTCTCTAGATTTGCTGGGTGGCTGTGGAGAGGAGGGGGTTCCTGACCTGGTGTCTGTTCTGAGGAACATCGCCTCTGAGAACATCCCCAACCTTCCGCCTGGAGGAGGCCTGGCCTGCAAGTAAATACTACACACACTGAAGACAACTGCTTTATTGCCCATTTTCTTTTCAGATCACTAAAATGTCTCCCCCTTTCTTTCTTCATGAAAGTATGAGAGACTGTAATGATTTATTGATCCAACTTCTCAATCAAGCTTCACACAAGCTCACAAATAAGAATGTCTAATTGTGTGTGTGGGGGGGGTCAGGCGCAGTGTGATCGAGGCGGTGTACAGCAGGCTGAACCCACAAAGAGAAGAGGAAGGGGTGAGTAACTCTTCTTTGACCGCTCACCCCTGACCTCCCACTTCCACAATGACCCCACTCCAGCCCAGTCACAACAGCAGCACTCTTCTGGCGTGTGAATGGGCTTCGAGGACCGTCAAAATACCAAACATGATCAAAATTGAATATTTCATCTAGAGTCAAGACTTGGTTTCACATCACATGAATACTGCTCCCTGATGTTCCTTCCTACCGTGTCCCAACCTTTTATCACACAAAAGTCCGGGACGTCTTTTGAACATGAACTATTTGGCCTAGTCTAGTCTGTGTTTATTGTGTTGTGTTTGGGGTGTTGGGAGTTGTAGTGGGGAACGGGAAGGCACTGTTGTATTCTCCTCTCCCTCACTGGACAAAGACAATGTCACTACGGGTAGCTGGCCACAGGGGTAGGGGTAGTATGGTGTGAGACAGTGTGTGTGCCTGTGTGTGTGTGTTTGACGCTGGTGTGTGTCTGACACTAGCTTGTGTGTGTGTGTGTGTGTGTGGCGTGGTGTTGCCCCGGCCAGGCCTGTGCTGGAGGTGGAGGAGAGGAGGAGAGTGAGGAGGGAGGAGGCAGCAGTACGGCGACCAACCTCTTGGAGGCGCTGCGTCAGTTCCGCCTGCACCACCGGGGACAGTATCGCTCGGTGCTGGAGGAAGCCCTGGCAGTCTACCGTCTGCCTGGGGAGAACACAGCCGACACGGGGGAGGAATCCTCCTCCTTTACCGCTGACGACCTCCCTGATTCCCCCCGGCCCTCACCCCCCTCTCCCCCTCCCTCACCCGTCGTCATCGAGACGCCCTCATCCCCGGAGGCAGAGAAAAGCAAAGACACGCCCTCTCCAGACATCAACCAACAACCACCTCCGGCTGCAGACATCAACCAATCAGAACCTCCAGCGGTAGACACTGACCACCAACCTGAACCTCCGGCGGCAGACCTCGTCCCACTATATCCTCCAGCTGCTGAGCTTCGCCAACCAGATCCTCCCCCCTCCTAATTCACCTCTGATCTCTGTTGTTGTTGTTGACCCATCCCCCCCCTCCCCAATCGAGTCTAGTCCATGCGTGCTCTCACAGCGTCTAGTCCATCCGTGCTCTCACAGACGCCATAATGGGTAGATATATAAAGATGAGTGGTCTAAGTCAATGGGCCGATCATGTCTGGACCTCTACCTGACTGAGAGAGAGAAGACCTACTGGACTGTCCATATAAAAACACAAGTTCCCATAAACCACCTATACCTGTTCTCACAGTACCCACACACGCACAACACACTCACTCTCTGTGTGTCGGTCTTTGCCTGTCTGTCTGCCTGTCTGTCTGTCTGCCTGTTTCTGTCTGCCTGCGTGTCTCTCTGTCCGTCCGAGAGAGAGACTGGTCTTAGCAGCCAGCTGAGGTGTGTGTGTGTTTGGTAGAATTTGTTATG
The DNA here is from genome assembly GCF_901001165.1 of Salmo trutta. Classification (NCBI taxonomy): domain Eukaryota; kingdom Metazoa; phylum Chordata; class Actinopteri; order Salmoniformes; family Salmonidae; genus Salmo; species Salmo trutta. Next base: position 15,164,812 of record NC_042966.1, read on the forward strand.
GTGTGTGTCCACTACAGTACTGTAACTACTTCAAAATTCTGGAACAGTATACAAAGTTCTAAAAAGTTCTAAATACCAAAGTAAAAAAGTGTGTGTGTGTCGTTGTATTTCTAAAGACTGAGTTGTATTTCTCTCTGATGAATGGTGGCACTTACTGTATGCAACAAGACACAATATGATAAAGGTGTGTGTGTGTGTGTGTGTGTGTGTGGGCTGAATCTGTTCCATACAGCAATATGTGAATGAATAAAATAATCAATAAAAGTTATTTGAATGAGTAATAATACTAAGATCTGTCCATCTCTGATTTGGTTTGTCTCTTGACTGTCAGATTTGGTCAGTGTCTGACTGTTATGGGGTATGATCACTGTTTCCTGTGAACATTACATTGTGGGCCTGATTGCTCTTCATGTCCTGTCAGTGCACAGTGAATTCCTACTACATGGCACCATGGCATATATAGCATCATCTGCAAATGTTTAATTCTTGACAAAAAGCCTATTACATAGGCTGTAGGCTAGTGTAAGTATTGGGACACAGCCGGTCTTTCAGTAGGACACCATCAGGTGAGTCCAAGATCGACTCATCCCACAGATTGACCCACATACCAACCCCTCACATTCTCAGCTCCTGATCCACTTGCACACCCGCTTTTTAACATCAATACGTTAATAACGTCAGTTTTATATTGTATGTACTATGGCGCCTCAAACTTTTCTCTCTCTCGTTCTCTCTATCTCAGTGTGATCTGGAGGACCCCTGGTAGTCGTGGTAACTGCGACCCTGGTCTCCTCCTGTGATTGGTCTAGCCACCCAGAGGGAGAGTTGCCTCCTCCCACGTGCCCAGTGGACGACGTGTGTGTGTGTGCGTGTGAGGATGAACACACCCACACACACATTCTGCTTTTCCTCGGGAGGAGTGTGTTTTTGGAGGTGTGGCGGTTGTTTTAAGGACTGCTGAAGCGTCTGGATGGTAGAAGTTTTTTACCATCCAGGTTTTCTGGTGTTTTATTTTTGTTGTTGTTGTTGACATTGATCACCTGACTACACATGGACATGAGGACCTGGGGTAGATTTATATATATATATATATGTGTGTGTGTGAGAGAGAGAGAGAGAAAGGATGTTTGGAGGTGGGGATTGGGACCCAGACTGGTTCAATCTGGTACTTGTCTTGGACTCTGTGCTGCCTGAAAACCCCAACCGCCCGAACACACACACACACACACACACACACACACACCCTAAAACCTTACACGCATTTGCAGGGCGTGGTGTGTATCTCTCTCTCTCTCTCTCTCTCTCTCTCTCTCTCTCACACACAGAGGGTCCATGTGCTACATGTTGCCGGTTATACAACCCCCCCATCCCTCACAACCCTCTCTGCTCCATGCCACAGCTACTGAACAGGTATTGGTTAAAACTAATCCCACCTGACCCCCTATGTGCCACGCCACAGCTACAGGGTGGGTATTGGTTCAAACTGATCCCACCTGACCGCCTCTGATTGGTTCCTCCTGATGGATGGAGATTTCTGATCATTTTTATTTTCTGTTTGCTGTCGGATAAACGGAGAAGAGCGGTAAAAAGGAGTGGGAGAGGAGTGCTGAATCCCAAACCAGTCCCTTCCACTCGCTCCAATGCCCTCGATTTGGGCATTCATGTGAGCCCGCGTCCCATAGCTGAGGCAGTGAAAATATTGAGGGGTTTAGGTCTAATTAGTCTCTCCGATAGACACTTCAACCTGGCTTCACAGCAAAGGGGTGTGTGTTGGAATACTACGAAGTGCAATGTCATAAATAACATTGAAAAGTCGTGTTTAATGATAAGGCACTTGCATTTATTTTGTGGAGCAGTGAAATACATCCCAAATGAAATGTTTAGCTGTTAGTGTGGTTTAAATCTCGTTAAACAATGGGGAATTTCTCAATTTTAATTACATGTCCATTTTTATTTAATTTATGAACTTTAAATGAATCGTTCAAGTCAAGACTTTGTCCCGAAGTTGGTCGGGGTTATTGATTTGACATACTGTAAATCAGTTTTGTCAGGAAGTGTGACAAAGGAGTGAGTACCGAGAGAGTTGCTAGAGGCGAGGGACTGGTTTGGGATTTGGCAGAGGACTACAGCGTTTTCTGTTCTCTCTGGTAGGGGTGGGCTCACAATGGTGGACTCTGGGCGTGGTGGGGTTCTGTGTGATGTCGTCGTTCTGTGTCACCAGCTGGACTGAGGGAGGGATCAGGGGTTAGGGTAGAGTTTCTCAAACTCTGTCCTGGGGACCCCAAGGAGTGCAAGTTTAAATGTTTTGCCCTAACACTACACAGCTGATTCAAGCAATCAAAGCTTGATGATGAGTTCATTATATAAACCAGTGGTGTATGGGCAAAAAAACGAAACGTGGACCGAGTTTGGAAAACACTGGGTTAGGGTGTCACGGTTGGGCCTGCTGCATCAAAAACAGACCGTTCCTGGACCTCACCTACTCCCCTCCGCTCTCCTGATCAAAGAGGATCAATAGTTAACCTGATCACTTTGATCAGAAACAGACATCTGGACCCCACTGTCTCACCTATTCCACTCTGCTCTACCCACCTGAGTAAAGCAGGATCAATAGTTAACCTTGGCCTGGTTTCCCAAAAGCATCTTAAGGCTAAGCTCATTAGAAACGTCGTAGGGAGCGTTGGTAAATCCCTGAGCCGTGTCCCAAAACCATTGTTATTAACGTTGCACTTGAAGATGCTCGTAATCTAACACCTGCATTAGATCACCTCAGAACAGCTGAGTTAGATGGGTTTTTTCCCTCCCACGTCACTTTATACACAGATCTCCGCTAAACATAATCACATGGTTTATCAGTCTCTGCGACCACCGACAACTTCAGAACAAAGTTGACTACAAATACAAAGTTGCCAATGTCTTTGCCATTGAAACAGTGGGAAGCGCCATATAAAAATATGCTTCTACTGTACTGTAGGATGCTGTCTGTAATTTGTATCAGTATATTTCATGACGTGTAGCCTAACAAATCAGTGATATAGTGCATTTGTTATTGGGTAAGCATTCAAAAATAAGCCGCCTCAATATTTGCAGCTGTAGGTGGTAATATCTCTAGTAGCTGATCCGTCGTCAGTTTTGTGAAATAATGATAATGTAAAGGAAAGATCTGAATGGAGGAAGCTGATCCGAGAGCAGCACTCCCTTTCGATCCTATCAGTATCAACACATGCTCCAACGAGGCACTCAGTTCTCTACGCGTGGTGTTTTTTGGAAACGCGTGTTATATCTTCGGCGGTTGTAGGAAATATGCATCGTTAAAACACTTGTAAGCCTAAGGTCCATCGCTATCGTGAAACCGGGCCCAGATCACATTGAGCAACATTCACGCATAGCTGTTGATTTTTTACCGAGTATTACGAAAGCTAAAGTTGAATTCAAACCAGTCTCCGTAAACTAGGAAATATGGAGTTGTTTTAAGAATATTTAGGAGCTTTAGCTAAGTCTTTGATCCTGCTTTGTGACATCACCCCTGGTTGGCTGCCAGAAGCTCTACTCCATAATGTGGTGTCATCATAGACTGCAGGGCAACTTCCTGGCTACGGAAAGCACCATCACAATTCAAATTTGCCAAAACTGACACTTGACTCTTCCCAATGTGATCAGTCTTCTTGGCAGATAAAAATGTTGCGGTTGTCTGTAAAGCAGAGTGCCGCTCCATTTGTGTATGATGTCATATTGTGGAGTGTACCTTTTTTTTTAACCCAGGTAGAGCCCCAGTGTTAATCCTGTGTACCTGGTTCAGACTACATCGGTAATGTTTGTATTTGCTGTTGTTTGATTGCACTCACATTTGATTACAGAAAGCGTCTATATATGAAATAAAATACCTGCCAAGGACCAGTGGTCAGTGTCTGGATTGTGTATACATGTTTCTGTGTCTGCCTTAGCGTATGAAAGTGGGCACCCTCTTTGCTTATTTCAAACACAAGTCCATTCCATTTAAATCCACGAGGGACGGTGAATGAGTGTACACTTCAGGGAGAATCAGACTGCAGCCCCTCTCCCTCTTTCCCCTCATACCGTTGTCTAATCCCCCTCTATCGGTCTCTCATCACGTCATCATAATGTCCAATCACAATCATTTTCTCAATCTGAGCTTGATTAAGACGTGAGTGTTAGGGGTCATAGGTGTGTGTTTTAATTTGGTGATGGGTTACTTCTATTGATGACTGCTTTTATACATCCTCCTTTCAATGTATCTGCTTCTCATGAACACAGGTACAGTGCATTCGGAAAGTATTCAGACCACTTGACTATTTCCATATTTTTTTATGTTACATCCTTATTCTAAAATGGATTAAAACAATATATCCTCATCAGTCTACACACAATACCCCACAATGACAAAGCTAAAACAGGTTTTTAGAAATGTTAGCAAACTGAAATATCACATTTACATAAGTATTCAGACCCTTTACTCAATACTTTGTTGAAGCACCTTTGGCAGTGATTATAGCCTCGAGTCTTCTTGGATATGACGCTACAAGCTTGGCACACCTGTATTTGGGGAGTTTCTCCCATTCTTCTCTGCAGATCCTCTCAAGCTCTGTCAGGTTGGATGGGGAGCGTCACTGCACATACATTTTCAGGTCTCTCCAGAGATGTTCCAACGGGTTCAAGTCAGGGCTCTGGCTGGGCCACTCGACATTCAGAGACTTGTCCCAAAGCCACTCCTGTGTTGTCTTGGCTGTGTGCTTTAGGGTCATGCTTCACCGTAGGGTTGATGCCAGGTTTCCTCCAGATGTAACACGTAGCATTCAGGCCAAAGAGTTCCATCTTGGTTTCATCAGACCAGAGAATCTTGTTTCTCATGGTCAGAGTCCTTTAGGTGCCTTTTGGCAAACTCCAAGTGGGCTGTGATATGCCTTTTATTGAGGAGTGGTTTCCGTCTGGCCACTCTACCATAAAGGCCTGATTTGGTGGAGTGCAGCAGCGATTGTTGTCCTTCTGGAAGGTTCTCCCATATCTACAGTGGAACTCTGGAGCTCTGTCAGAGTGACCATCGGGTTCATGGTCACCTCCCTGACCAAGGCCCTTCTCCCCCGATTACTCCAGGCAACCAGCTCTAGGAAGAGTCTTGGTGGTTCTAAACTTCTTCCATTTCAGAATGATGGAGGCCACTGTGTTCTTGATGTCCTTCAATGCTATCATTTTTTTTTTGTACCCTTCCGTAGATCTGTGCCTCGACACAATCCTGCCTCGGAACTCTCCTGACAATTCCTTTGACCTCATGGCTTGGTTTTTCTCTGACATGTACTGTCAACGGTGGGATCTTATATAAACAGGTGTGTACCTTTCCAAATCATATCCAATCATTTGAATTTACCACTGTTGGCAGTGCATGTCAGAGCAAAAACCAAGCCATGAGGTCGAAGGAATTGTGAAGTTGTAGAAACATCTCAAGGATGATCAATGTAAACAGGCTGCACCTGAGCTCAATGTCGAGTCTCATGGCAAAGGGTCTGAATACTTATGTAAATAAGGTATTTACTGGTATTAACTGACTAGGCAAGTCAGTTTAATTAAGAACAAATTCTTATTTACAATGACGGCCTGTCCCGGCCAAACCCGGATGACGCTGGGCCAGTTGTGCGCTGCCCTATGGGACTCCCAATCACGGCCGGATGTGATTATTATAAAAAAAATATTTAGGGCCTGACTCCAGCCACCCTAGTCATAGACTGTTCTCTCTGCTACCGCACGGCAAGCGGTACCGGAGCACTAAGTCTAGGTCCAAAAGGCTTCTCAACAGCTTCTACCTCAAGCCGTAAGACTCCTTAACAGCTAACCAGACTGTTTTACGCTGCTACTATTCTCTGTTTATTATCTATTGTAATGGAAATTATATGATTTAAAGGTTTGACTAAATGATTTCACTCAGAAACCATATAACCTGTTGAAATGTATTAGGTAATTATAAGGCTATAATATGTTAAACTATAATCGAATACTGTGTGTGAGTAGATGGTTTAAGACAAAGACACTTATCACTTCAAAATGAACAGGGCAGAGTTGATAAGACGACCTTGGGAAAGGAACAGGAGAAGAGGCCTCCCTAAGTTGGGAAGAGAAACAACGGCCTGGGAACGGCTTAGTTGGCAGGAGATTAGAAGACAGGTGGCAAGGTTTATAAGGAATGTATGTGTACTGTGGAAAAATACAGCCGCCTAAAGCGGGGTGGAGTTCTCTACTGATGTAAGTTTATTTGTGTGTGTGTGTGTGTGGTAATATAAAAGGCTGTGTGCATTGTAAGGATTTCAGAGCTCTCACAAATAAACGTTTTGACCATTGTAGGCTGGTTCTCCGTCTGCTTCATTCAACCAGAATCTTACACACTCTGGGGGGGCAGACTGAGTAGTTTAATTGGTGTTCGGTTTAAGAACATTTAACTTAATTCCCGTAACAATTATGCATAGTCACTAACTCTACCTACGTGTACATTTTACCTCGACTAACCGGTGCCCCTGCACATTGACTCTGTATCGGTACCCCTGTATGTAGCCTCGCTATTGTTATTTTACTGCTACTCTTTAATTGTTACTTTTATTTCTTATTTTTTACTTAACACGTCTTAACTGCATTGTTGGTTAAGGGCTTGTAAGTAAGCATTTCACTGTAAGGTCTACACCTGTTGTATTTGGCGCATTTGATAAATACAATTTCATTGAGGGGAATAAACAATTTTAATCCGTTTTAGAAGGCTGTAATGTAACAAAATGTGGAATAAATCAAGGTCTGAATACTTTCCGAATGCACTGTATTAGGTGACATTGTCCTGCAGTTCTTTGTGTTCTGGAGGGTCCTTCTACGTATAGATGGTGTTTGTCACTGACAGCATGTGATTTCGAGTGGGGTCATTTAGGAGATGAGGGCAGGCCATTGTTAGAGGGATAATCTGCTCTGACTGCTCAGATGGGTTAACACGCTCCTGATTAGTGCAGATTATTATACACACACACACCCCATGCCCCCATCTGGCCTCTCTCCTCTCTCTAACCCTAGTCCCCTCCCTCCAAAGCTCCCTTTTCCTGTGCGTCTCTCGGTCCCTTCCTCCTCTTCCTGTCTCACTCCTTTTGTATAGGTCCTGTACTTTTCCCCCTGTACATTTCTCTCCTCTCTCTCTCCTTCCCTTTCTCCTTTCCTCTGTGGCAAAAGCAAGAGAAAATTTGTGAATACTGAAAACAGACAGCTGTAGACCGCTGTGTGTGTGTGTGTGTGTCCCTCCGACTGTTTGTGTTTTTGGCTGCTGGTGTCTTTGTCAGGGCAGTTGAATGTGTTTGTCTCCACATACACCTACACCCACTACACCTACACAAACAACCTGGTTAATGTGATGTCACCACATTCGCTGGATAACGATTTAAATACAGAGCCGACATCTGCCCAGCTCATCCTACCCTATCTCTCTCAGGCACAAACACTGAGTTTGGATCAGAGACGAGGGCTTGTTCGGGAGGAATTATTATCTTATAATAATCTTGTGATTTTGTTTATAGGTGAGTGTTTTGTGCTTTTGGGTGTGTGACGGGTGTTTGTGTGTAATTGAGTGGTAACACCTTTCCTCCGCTCTTTTTCCTCTTCATATTTATGTATTTTAACCCTTTAATTTACCAGGTAAGTTGACTGAGAACACGTTCTTATTTACAGCAATGACCCGGGGAATAGTTACAGGGAAGAAGAGACGGAGGGAAAGATAAGGTGACCATGATGGTATGAGGGCCCAGATTGGACATGTAGTCAGGACACCCGTTTAACGTCCCATCCGAAAGACGGCGCCTTACACAGGGCAATGTCTCCAATCACTGCCCCGGGGCATTGGGTGCTTTGTTTTTTTCACCAGAGGAAAGTGTGCCTCTTTTTGCACCTCCAACACCACTTCCAGCAGCATCTGGTCTCCCCTCTAGGGACTGACCCCGCTTAGCTTCTGAGGCAAGCCAGGAGTGGGATTCAGGGTGGTATGCTATATTGTTCTGTAATAATGTGCTGTATGTTGGATTTCCTGATAACCATGGAACAAATGCATACGAGTGTTTTTAAAAGATAACTTGCACCTTTGATATCTTTCTGGGCATCCGTGGCTTCACATACTAAGTAGGAGCCAAGTGCAATCCCAGAGTATATTGGGCTTAAAGAAGAGCACATGCCTTGACAGCTTTCTCCTCTGAAAGATGTTCCTGCCAAAGGTCCAATGGGAGACCTTGCACATCCTGTAACACTGGTGTTTCAAAATGGGGGCATATGACATAACAGGACAAGCATTTTACAAACAAGGAAATGGTTGAGCTGTTTTGCTATCAAAATGACGTGCAGTGAGCTGGTAGCTTACACTATCAAATAGTGTTCATTCTAATCAAGAATTTAATGAAACCATAATTGTACAAGAATGCCCAGTTTGTAAGAGATGCACAAAACACCAATCTAGCCAAGACTTAACATCTCAAACTTAAGGTTTTGTCATTTAGCACAGTGATTCACAAACTGCATGTGATCGGCATTACAACGTGTAGAATTGCAAGAAATTAGCTTTAAAATGGCAGGAAAAAGAGAGGCATGATTAAGAAAGTTTGGGAATCGGGGTGAGGGAGGGGGGGGGGGGGGGGGGGCTGTGGGATTACCTAATATACTCTTTGAAGAGGCAGGGTTTCACATGTTTTCAGAAGATGGGCATGGACTCTGCTGTCCTAGCTTCAGTGGGAAGCTGGTTCCACCATTGGGGTGCCAGGACAGAGAAGACCTTGGACTGGGCTGAGCATGCGCTGTGCCCTTCCGTAGGGGTGGGAGGGCCAAGAGACCAGACCTGGCAGAATGGAGTGCAAGGTTAGAGCATAGCCTGAAAGTAGGGAAGGGCAGTTCCTCATGATGCTCTGTAGGCAAGTACCATGGTATTGTAATGGAGGCGAGCTTCGACTGGAAGCCATTGGAGTTTGTGGAGGAGTGGCGTGACATGGGAGAACTTGGGAAGGTTGAACGCCAGGCGGTTTGCAGCGTTCTGGGTAAGTTGCAGAGGTTTGATGGCACAAAAGGGGAGCCCAGCACATTGCACTAGTCCAGATGGGAGATATGGGCCTGGATTTGGACCTGTGCCACTTCCTGTGTGAGGTAGGGTCGTACTCTACGGATGTTGTATAGCATGAACCTGCAGGAGTGAGTCACTGCTTTGATGTTTGCAGAGAACGACAGGATGTTGTCCAGGGTCACGCCAAGGTTCTTTGCGAACAGCATGCATACAGCACTACCCATTGTCTACACTGGCAAGGCAAGACAGTGAACTTGGGGCTTGTATTCCCTGAAACCTGAGAGACCCCGTCATGACCAAATATTATTATTCAGTATACCAATACCAGAGATTTGTCTCTACCATTCATTCTGACTGCTGTTTGGTTCTCCTGTGCTGGTGTTTTATATAAGGAGTTTGATAAAAGGTGAGGTTATAATGTTCTTTCAAGAATGTAATCGTCTAACAGTCAAGGATGAGGTCAGAGTATATTAGAATATATTATACTGCTCCGAATGGCATCTCCCGTAATAGCCTTCATAGTTGACGAGTTTCATGCGAAATGACTATTCAAGGCAGCTGCAGTGCAGAACCTTTGCTCTATAAACGTAATTCACCTATACTGAACAAAAATATAAACGCAACAGGTAAAGTGTTGGTCCCATGTTTCATGAGCTGAAATGAAAGATCCCAGAAATGTTCCATATGCACAAAAAGCTGAATTTTTCTCAAATGTTGTGCATAAGTATGTTTACATCCCTGTTAGTGAGCATTTCTCCTTTGCCAAGATAATCCATCCACCTGACAGGTGTGGCATATCAAGAAGCTGATTAAACAGCTGGAGACAATAAAAGGCCAGACTAAAATGTGCAGTTTTGTTACGCAACACAAAGCCACAGATGTCTCAAGTTTTGAGGAAGCGTGCAATTGGCATGCTGACTGCAGTAATGTCCACCAGAGCTTTTGCCATAGAATTTAATGTTCATTTCTTTACAATAAGAGAACATAGTTTTAGAGAATTTGGCAGTACATCCAACCGGCCTCCCAACCGCAGACCACGTGTATGGTGTAGTGTTAGTGGGCGGTTTGCTGATATCAACGTTGATGGCAAAAAATAAATATGTAATAAAAATGTTTTAAATGTTCTTTTTTTTACCCCTTTTTTCGTGATATCCAATTACAATCTTGTCTCATCCCTGCAACTCACCAACGGCCTCGGGAGAAGCAAAGGTCAAGTCATGCGTCCTCTGAAAAATGACCCGCCAAACCGACGCTCCTTAACACCCACCTGCTTAACCCAGAAGCCAGCTGCACCAATGTTTCAGAGAAAACATTGTTCAACTGACAACCAAAGTCAGCCTGCAGGCACCTAGCCCACCACAAGGAGTGGTAGAGAGCGCAATGAGCCAAGTAAAGTCCCCCCGGCCAAACCTTCCCTTAACCCGGATGACGCTGGGCCAATTGTGCACCGCCCTTTGGGACTCTCGGTCACAGCCGGTTGTGACACAGCCTGGGATAGAACCCAGGTCTGTAGTGACACCTCAAACACTGCAATGCAGTGCCTTAGACCGCTGCGCCACTTGGGAGGCCCTTATCGATGTCAATTTGAATGCACAGAGAAACCGTGACGAGATCCTGAGGCCCATTGTCGTGCCCTTCATCCGCCGCCGTCACCTCATGTTTCAGCATGGTAATGCACAGCCCCATGTTGCAAGGATCTGAAACACTCTTCCTGGAAGCTGAAAATGTCCCAGTTCTTCCATAGCCTACATACAAACCAGACATGTCACCCATTGAGCATGTTTGGGATGCTCTGGATCAATGTGTATGACAGCACATTCGCAAAGCAATTGAAGAGAAGTGGGACAACATTCCACCGGTCACAATCAACAGCCTGATCAACTCTATGCAAAGAAGATGTGTCGCGCTGCATGAGGCAAATGGTGGTCACACCAGATACTGACTGGTTTTCTGATCCATGCCCCTACTTTTTTTTTTAAAGGTATCTATATTCCCAGTCGTGAAATCCATAGATTAGGGCCTAATGAATTTATTTCAATTGACTGATTTCCTTATATGAACTGTAACGCAGTAAAATCTTTTAAATTGTTGCATGTTGTGTTTATATTTTTGATCTATGTACATTCCATGAACTGAGAACCACCTCTGCAGGTTACATGTTTACAGTGAAGTCATGAATAAGGCATGTTTGCACCTCTTTTCAAGTCCATGCATGCCCTTGTGCGTAGACCCATGTCTGTTCATTCACTTTGTATGATCAGTATGTTGTGTTCAACATAACATCAAGTAGAAGGAGGTGATAGTAGTTTCTAATAAATGGCAAAGGTGTGAAAGGTCAGTGGAGCATACATGTAAAGCTGGATACTACCCAGTGACAGCTAAAATGGATGACCCATACAGGCATTTCATTATTCAGTCCTTTGGAGTATTGCTCAGTACAGAAGTGGTTGGATGAAGCAGACACTAAGCCTCAACACTGCTTCGTAAGCACAAACTAGAATATGTTTAGGGATTCAGCCAATAACTTTGAGGTGTTTACCACCATAGTCCCCTCCATGCTCAGCACCAAACTCGGGACCCTGGGGCTGAACAACTCCCTCTGCAACTGGATCCTGGACTTTATGACAGAACGCCCCTAGGTGGTGAGGGTAGGTAGCAACACATCTGCCACGCTGACCCTCAATACGGGGGCCCCTCAGGGGTGTGTGCTTAGTCCCCTCCTGTACTCCCTGTTCACCCACGACTGTGTGGCCACGCACGACTCCAACACCATCATCAGGTTTGCTGACGACACGACGGCAGTAGACCTGGTCACCGACGACAATAATACAGCCTATTTATTGAAGATGTTAGAACTGTCACATTAACTTTTTGTCAGCCAACAAGATTAGTAACAAACAGCAAAAGCACTAGCCTATGTCATTCTACTATCCCCATAGTACAGAAGTTGACCTATTCTATTGGTCAGCTTGTTGTTCTGTGCGAGCAAGAAATATTCCTAACATACTCTGGGACAGTTGTGGGATATCGTGATAGATCCCAAATTAATACAACCACTGTATCAAAAAAACATTTTAAAAGGCAATGAGGCTGATGCAACAGATCAGAACCTTTAGATTAAAATGTTGATAAACTATTAGGCTATTTCTTTACATTAAGCACAGCATGCATAAATGGCAGTAGGCTATAACCCGAATGTTCAAAAAAGATATTAGTAGTAAACACGGATTCTCAAAAGTGAATCGCATGGGTTGTTAACCTGTTAGGGCTAGGGGGCAGTATTTACACGGCCGGATAAAAAACGTACCCGATTTAATCTGGTTATTACTACTGCCCAGAAACTAGAATATGAATATAATTATTGGCTTTGGATAGAAAACACCCTAAAGTTTCTAAAACTGTTTGAATGATGTCTGTGAGTATAACAGAACTCATATGGCAGGCAAAAACCTGAGAAGATTCTGTACAGGAAGTGCCCTCTCTGACCATTCCTTGGGCTTCTTGGCTCTGTTTATTGAAAACTTAGGATCTTTGCTGTAACGTGACACTTCCTACGGCTCCCATAGGCTCTCAGAACCCGGGAAAAAGCTGAATGATGTAATTCCAGCCCCTGGCTGAAAAACATTAGCGCCTTTGGTAAGTGGTCTATCAGAGGACAATCAGACTGAGGCGCGTGCATGAGGGGACACCATGTTTTTACTTTCTCTCTCTTTGTACTAAAACACAGATTCCCGGTCGGAATATTATCGCTTTTTAACGAGAAAAATGGCATAAAATTGATTTTAAATAGCGGTTGACATGCTTCGAAGTACGGTAATGGAATATTTCGAATTTTTTGGTCACAAAACGCGTCGGGCGCATCACGTTTATTTACCCTTCGGATAGTGTCTTGAACGCACGAACAAAACAGAGGATATTTGAACATAACTATGGATTATTTTGAACCAAACCAACATTTGTTATTGAAGTAGAAGTCCCGGGAGTGCATTCTGACGAAGAACAGCAAAGGTAATAACATTTTTCTTATAGTAAATCTGACTTTGGTGAGGGCTAAACTTGGTGGGTGTCTAAATAGCTAGCCCTGTGATGCCGGGCTAGCTACTTAGAATATTGCAAAATGTGCTTTCACCGAAAAGATATTTTAAAATCGGACATAGCGAGTGCATAGAGGAGTTCTGTATCTATAATTCTTAAAATAATTGTTATGTTTTTTGTGAACGTTTATCGTGAGTAATTTAGTAAATTCACCGGAAGTTTGCGGGGGGTATGCTAGTTCTGAACGTCACATGCTAATGTAAAAAGCTGGTTTTTGATATAAATATGAACTTGATTGAACAAAACATGCATGTATTGTATAACATAATGTCCTAGGGGTGTCATCTGATGAAGATCATCAAAGGTTAGTGCTGCATTTAGCTGTGGTTTTGTTTTTTGTGACATTATATGCTAGCTTGAAAAATGGGTGTCTGATTATTTCTGGCTGGGTACTCTGCTGACATAATCTAATGTTTTGCTTTCGTTGTAAAGCCTTTTTGAAATCGGACAGTGTGGTTAGATTAACGAGAGTCTTGTCTTTAAAATGGTGTAAAATAGTCATATGTTTGAGAAATTGAAGTAAAAGCATTTCTAAGGTATTTGAATAATGCGCCACAGGATTCCACTGGCTGTTACGTAGGTGGGACGATTTCGTCCCGCCGGTCCTAGAGAGATTTTAATATGACTATGATTTTGTCTTTGGCTGCTGGACACCGAAAGAAAGTTGAGAACATGAGAGAAATACTGGTTTCAATGGCATATGAGGAAGTGTTTATAAGAGAATCCCCTTAGCGTTCCTATGGTCAGAACTCGGTAAGACATGCCTCATAAAATGACACAAACGTCCAGGTTTTAAACAGTTACGTTTATGTTTAAATAGTTTCAGAATGTTGACTGCCTCGACTCAGATTGCAAGGTGGGTGGCCTTTCTTACTGGTCTTTCTCATTTTCAGGCTATCACCTATGCAAATAATTGATGTACATTTACATACACTTATGTTTTTCTCAACAGAATAGCTAGTGTTTTTTCGATTTTTAAATACATTTAATTGGCTATTTTGGTGTATGGCCTTGGTGCCCTAGCAGATGGCCTGGGTGCCCTGGTAGATTGGACACCTCTAACCGCTGAACAGTTAATCAAATGGCCACCCAGACTATTGCATTGACCTGTTTTTTGCACTGACTCTCTTTCACTGACTCTATGTATGCACACTCCCTGGACTCTATCCACACACTCACACATGCTTATACTCCAACACACACACAACATATGCTCACAAACACAAATCACACACACGGATATTGACCACACACACACACACTATCCACATAGCTGCTGCTACTCTGTTTACTATCTATAGTGATTGCCTAGTCACGTTTACCCCTACCTACATGTACATATTACTTCAAATACCTCGTACACCTGTTCATTGACTCGGTACTGGTACTCCTTGTATATAGCCTGTTTATTGTTATGTATTGTGTTCCTGTTTTCTATTCTAATGGGTAGGAGAGGGGAGGTAGGAGAGGAAAGGAGGTGGTCTGACGCCTGCTAAACTGTGATTGGCATCACTGTTTTTACAGCCCTGTCCCCTCCAGTAGGACACCCAATGGAGATGCAGACTAAGGGTCCCACCCTGCTCTTCAGGTGAGCTATAGAAAGACTCCAGACCAGCGAGCTCATAACAGAAAACTGTCTTTTTCTTCTCTTCTTCTTTTCTATTCTCTTCATTGAACCGATGGTGTTCAGGTGTTCAGGTCGCCGCTCAAGCTCTTTCACGCCCATCTCTTCCTGCCCCGTGTAACCGATGTGAAATGGCTATCAAGTTAGCGGGGGGCGCGCTAATAGCGTTTCAATCCGTGACGTCACTCGCTCTGAGACCTTGAAGTAGTTGTTCCCCAACTTTTGTGGAGCTTTTGTGTAGCGATGCTTCAAGGGTGACTGTTGTCTATGTGTGCAGAGGGTCCTGGTTCGAGCCCAGGTAGGGGTGAGGAGAGGGACAGAAGTTATACTGTTACATTGATCCTGTTGACCGGTTGTTGCGGAAAAGGAGGAGGTCAAAAGGAGGTCAAAAAGTCATTATTCTGCCAGGCGCACTTTCTCCTTGTGGCCACGAGATGGAGACAACAGACTGTAGAATGCACTGGGGATAAAACATATGTGGGATGCATGCCAGCAAAGACACTACACAACACTAAACAATACATTAATTGCACTATAACAGGGCCCACAAACTGTTAGGACCTACATAAAGCTGTCCCAACACCTTACCACTGCTACACCTGGCTATCAGCGGAGCCTTGTCTGGAAGTGAAACAGTTAATTCAGCCTCATTTACTGCCTTTAAAAAACATAGCTGGTATGGCTGACTTGTTTAAACAAATGTGGTTTCTGCTGACAATTGAGATGTACTAACTATGGCATAAGGGGAAGACAAGAGAATAAGAGGCAAACCATAATTTCGATTAAGAAATTAATGAGCGAGTTAGGACGGACGTCGTCAATATAAGTTTGTTCGGCACTTTTGAAATGTACAGCAACAGAATTCAGAACATGGGCCATTCTTACGGTGTTCTCCCTGTACACCAAGTCAGAACCGTATGATAAATAAAGGGGGCAAATAAGCAGCCAGTGAAAGCTCTTACAATATTCGATGACTACATTTCTAAAAAACAGGTTATAGGCTACATGTACACCACCAAGTCAGAACAGTAGGCAAAATTAAGAGGTGAAATAGACCAAATTATTAGGGTGAGGCACATGGGCTACTAACACCTTACTACACAACATACACTTAGTGTTACTTTCTTAGCTACAGTATACATATCTCCCTGGCATATTACATAATTTATGCAGCAGCATACAAGACATTTTTGGACTAACCTTGTTGTGCTGTGATCACTTGAAAGGAAGGTGGCGTGGCGGTCCTCCGTGGGCAAATTTTGTCATCAAACTTTGTAATCAAAGTCTGATGTTCTCTGGATTTATGGTGTTTTCAAGACAACTGGGAACTCAGGAAAAAAAGGTTGAATCATGATGATGTCAGTGATTTTCAGGTCGTAGCTTTAGAAAGAGGCCTGAGTTCTGAATTTACAATTCCGAGTTGGATGAAAGTTCAAAACGTATTTTCCCAGTCGTAGCTAATTTTTCCCGAGTTCCCAGTTGTTTTGAAAGGGGCAGTGAAAGGGAAAGGGGGATACCTAGTCAGTTGTCCAACTGAATGTATTCAACTGAAGTGCGTCTTCCGCATTTAACCCAACCCCTCTGAACTCACTAAAGTCAGATGTTTCAGTTCCGAGTTAACAGTTGTTTTGAGCGCGGCACAAATCATGCTTCATTGACAGCATGGCCAATGTTGAATGTTTATCATTTTAAAATAGGAAAATAGACCCTTAATCTTAGACTTGGGACCACACAGCCACTCCACTGAATAGCAGGCTAATGATTGCTTTGCAATGCTTGCAGTTAGCCACTGATTCCTTCCAAACCCCTCATTGTTGAATTTGCGATTTCCAACTTGTTGTGTAATGTTTATGTCCAATGGCCGATGAGCACTGATACGTTTAATCTATACTTTCTCTACATTATTTCTCTTCATATGATTAATAAGGATTTGCCAGTAGATTGTCGACTTGATTCATTATGATGACTGCTAGCTAAGATTTTGAAAGTATGATGTTGACAGTCCAATCAAAGCTACTGTAGATATAATGTGATTTGACATAATTTTATCTGTGGCCAATGACATTGAGCCTTCTTGGATGGGCACTTCTAATGCAACTCTATAGCAGCACCCAATCGGCTTGAATTTTCTAGCTCCACCCTTAGAATTGGCGGTGAAGTAGTGTCCCCATGAGTGACAGAACACTGGGCCAATCACGGCGCAACATTCCGTATTTTCTGCACCATCACCACAGAAAGCACTGAGCTAGGCTGAACACCTGCATTTTGGAGCTGTCTTACTCAAGAAAACAAAAAAGAGACCATGTTTGTATGCGGCTTTATTAACTCAATGATTTTTTTTTTTTACCTTGTTTGCAAACTGATATGTGACACATATTAACACCTCACAAGTCCTCAACTGGCAGCTTCATTAAATAGTACCCGCAAAACACCAGTCTCAACGTCAACAGTGAAGAGGCGACTCCGGGATGCTGGCCTTCTAGGCAGAGTTGAAAAGAAAAAGTAATATCTCAGACAAGCCAATAAAAATAAAAGATTAAAATGGGCAAAAGAACACAGACACCGACAGAGGAACTCTGCCTAGAAGACCAGCATCCCAGAGTCGCCTCTTCACTGTTGACGTTGAGACTGGTGTTTTGGGGGTACTATTTAATGAAGCTACCAGTTGAGGACTTGTGAGGCGTCTGTTTCTCAAACTAGACACTCTAATGTACTTCTCCTCTTGCTCAGTTGTGCATCGGGGCCTCCCACTCCTCTTTTTATTCTGTTTAGGGCCAGTTTGCGCTGTACTGTGAAGGGAGAAGTACACAGCGTTGTACAAGATCTTCAGTTTCTTGGTAATTTCTCGCATGGAATAGCCTTCATTTCTCAGAACAAGAATAGACTGACGAGTTTCAGAAGAAAGTACTTTGTTTCTGGCCATTTTGAGCCTGTAATCGAACCCACAAATTCCGATGCTCCAGATACTCAACTAGTCTAAAGAAGGCCAGTTTTATTGCTACTTTAATCAGAACAACAGTTTTCAGCTGTACTAACATAATTGCAAAAGGGTTTTGTAATGATCAATTAGCCTTTTAAAATGATAAACTTGGATTAGCTAACACAACGTGCCATTGGAACACAGGAGTGATGGTTGCTGATAATGGGCCTCTGTACGCCTATGTAGATATTCCATTAAGAATCTGGGGTTTCCAGCTACAATAGTCATTTACAACATGTCCACACTGTATTTCTGATCAATTTGATGTTGTTTTAATGGACTAAAACAGGAACATTTCTAAGTGACCCCAAACCTTTGACCGGTAGTGTATATACACTATTGGTCAAAAGTTTTAGAACACCTATTCATTCTAGGGTTTTTCTTTCATTTTACTCTTTTCTATTTTCTCGAATAATAGCAACTATGAAATAACACATATGGAATCATGTAGTAACCAAAAAAGTGTTAAACAAATCAAAATATATTTTATATTTGAGATTCTTCAAATAGCCGCCCTTTGCCTTGATGACAGCTTTGCATGCTCTTGGCACTCTCAACCAGCTTCCAACAGTCTTGAAGGAGTTCCCACATATGCTGAGCACTTGTTGGCTGCTTTTCCTTCACTCTGCAGTCCTACGCATCCCAAACCATCTCAATTTGGTTGAGGTCGGTGATTGTGGAGGCCAGGTCATCTGATGCAGCACTCATCACACTCCTTCTTGGTCAAATAGCCCTTACACAGCCTGGAGGTGTGATGGGTCATTGTCCTGTTGAAAAATAAATGATAGTCCCACTAAGCCCAAACCAGATGGGATGGCGTATCGCTACAGAATGCTGTGGTAGCCAAGTGTGGCTTGAATTCTAAATAAATCACTGACAGTGTCACCAGCAAAGCTCCCCCACACCATCACACCTCCTCCTCCATGCCTTACGGTGGGAACCAAACATGTGGAGATCATTCTTCATCCGCACTGCGTCTCACAAAGACATGGTGGTTGGAACCAAAAATCTCAAATTTGGACTCCAGACCAAACAACACATTTCTATCGGTCTAATGTCATTTGCTCATGTTTCTTGGCTCAGGCAAGTCTCTTCTTCTCATTGGTGTCCTTTAGTTGGGCTCCCAAGTGGTGCAGCGGTCTAAGGCACTGCATCTCAGTGCAAGAGGTTCGAATCCAGACTGCATCACATCCGGCCGTGATTGGGTGTCCCATAGGGTGGTGCACAATTGGCCAGGGGTAGGCTGTCATTGTAAATAAGAATGTGTTCTTAACTGACTTGCCTAGTTAAATACATTTTAAAAAACCAAACAAAAAAAATGTACTGGTTTCTTTGCAGCAATTCGCCTATGAAGGCCTGATTCACACAGTCTCCTCTGATCAGTTGATTTTGAGATGTGTCTGTTACTTGAACTCTGTGAAGCATTTATTTGGGCTGTCATTTCTGAGGCTGGTAACTCTAATGAACTTACCCTCTTCAGCAGAGGTAACTCTGGGTCTTCCATTCCTGTGGCGGTCCTCATGAGAGCCAGTTTCACCATAGTTTTTGCGACTGCACTCGAAGAAACTTTCAAAGTTCTTGAAATTTTCCGTATTGACTGACCCTTGTCACAGCACAACTGATTGGCTCAAACGCATTAAGAAGGAAAGAAATTCCACAAATTAACTTTTAAGAAGGCACACCTGTTAATTGAAATGCATTCCAGGTGACTACCTCATGAAGCTGGTTGAGAGAATGCCAAGAGTGTGCAAAGCTGTCATCAAGGCAAAGGGTGGCTATTTGAGGAATCTGAAATATACAATCTATTTCGATTTGTTTAAAAAAAAATTGGTTACTACATGATTCCATATGTGTTATTACATAGTTGTGATGTCTTCACTACTATTCTACAATGTAGAAAATAGTAAGAATAAAGAAAAACCCTTGAATTAGTAGGTGTTCTAAAACTTATGACCGGTAGTGTATTTCTTTTTTTTGTTGCTTAAAATGTGGGGCTCAAACCCATCTGCCCTTAATGACGGGTCGCAACTGCACACATGCATAGCTCCAGTAGAATGTCCTTGGCCATTTACATCGCTGTCAGATGAAAATCTAATCTCCAAAACAGAAACTTTTCAGGAAATAAAAAAAAACTGCAATATTTTCCCATGAACGAATATACAATTATAAAACTTCAGAAGCTATTTCAAATAGGCCTACATTTTCTTGGTCCCAGAGTCATGACATGTTCAGAGCAGGCTACATTTGAGGGGAGTCAGCCAACTGCTTTCAATAGCCTATCCCTGCATGTAAAAAATGTAAATAGGCAAAAATTGAGTAACATGGTTTTCATCCAACAGCGACGGGATGCACTAAAAGCCCTTTGCGGATTCCGTGTGTGTGTGTGTGTGTGTGTGTGTGTGTGTGTGCGCGCGCATGACAGTAGACATCACTGACAACACGGATAAAATGTATGACATCATAGCAAGGACACAGTCAAGCTTTCATCAACACACTCCTCTTGTGTCCTTAGGTAAACCACTGGATTTGAACCGTGGTTGTCTGCGCAGTCAGTGCGCCACAAGACTGTTAGTCCGCTGAGCTAAAGCCAAACCATTAGGCTATTCATCAGTGTACCGAACCATCTCTTCTACACGTGTGTGTATGTGTGTGTGTGTGTGAGTGTGTATCGTTTCGTTGGACAGAGAGGCTGTCTGATTGACCATATTGGGTGTGGTATCTTGCACACACAAACACACACACACACAATCCCTTATCCGGCGCAGAGGGCAAGCCGCGCGGCTGACGCGTTTTGCGCATTTCCTGAAGCTCGCGCTCACACTGGGAAACCGCTGCTGGCTGGAGAAACGGGTGAACGCGCACAGGGAGGGAAAGAGAGAGAGAGGAAAACGACAGACAGATTGAGGGGGACCGATAGCCTGTCACTGGTTAGCTCTTTAAACCGTGGGACCCACCGGATAAGCAGACAGACATCCCGGGAAAGAAGAGAACCAGTGCTGTTCAAGACAGATTGTGTCGGAGCTGTTTACTGAGTTCGAGCTGCTTTTACAGCCGGCACGAGACACCGTGGAGGGATCGCGGATGTCTAGGTCTCCTCCCCCGCCCTGAGCCCGGGACAGCAGCTGCTCTACCGGGTACAGTCTCTGATCAGATGATCAGGACCGGAGCCGTTCTCTGTGATTCATCACCGGGCTTCTCTCCTTTCCTCCCACCACCGAGACCTATTCTATAGCGTCGTTATTCGTTATTTCTGCTAACGACAACCCTCGCTATCTCTGCCATCTGCACGGGACGGACTGTAAACAAACACGGAGGGCACCGTCTGTCGTCTGGCCCGACCTGGTTTGGCGCAAGCAGGGCTCGGTACCTGACTGTGGGGTGTGTCCTATAGACTATATTAAGGGCGAAGAGGGGTGTTTTTGTTTTTACCCATGTTTACGTTTTAACATGACAGTGTGTGTAGGCTATGTGTGTGTATCTGTGACAGTGTGTTTGTTGTAAATGTCTGACTGTTTGAATGGATTCTGGGATGTAGGATTACCTATCTAATATGGTGGCTAGTTAGAAAGAACAGACTTACAGACAGACGGACCATCTGCACACACCAACACGCCACCATGCCAGTGTTCAGTGGGGTGTTGAAGGTGCGTGTGTGTGAGGCGGTGGATTTGAAGCCCACCCCCTGGGCACTCCGCCATGCAGGGGGGAAGAACTCATCCTCATTCCTCCTGGACCCCTACCTCACCCTCAACCTGGACCAGACCCACCTGGGACAGACCTGCACCAAGAACAGAAGCAACTCACCTGCATGGAACCAGGTACTGTACCAGATCCACTTCTCCAGGGCAGGGCAGCATTGGTGGCACGCTTTTGCTTCAGCCCAACACAAACACCTGAACTAATCATGCGCTTCAGTTTAGGGCTAGCCTAAAGGTTACAGAGGCAGACTCATGGGCAGAAGGTGGCTGGTGTAAATCTGGCCAACAAAAGTTTGCAGTTGGATATAGATTGACAAAAATGATATTACTCTGTTCTATTTTGTTGTAGGACTTTACAGCCCAGATGACGGACGGACGGAAATTGGAGATGTCAGTGTTCCATGATGCACCAATCGGATATGACGACTTTGTGGCTAACTGCACCATACAGCTGGAGGACATACTGCAGAACGGCAGCACACACTACCAGGCCTGGGTAGGAAGACGTGTGTGTGTGTGTGTGTGTGTGTGTGAGTGAGAGAGAATCATGCTTGCATGATGAGTATCCTTGCCTGAAACATTAAGACATGCATTAGCTCCCCAAGCTAATGCGTAGGCTTTAGCTCAGCAGGCTAACACAGTTGGTGGCACACAGGCTAAATTCATTTTGTAACATTTGTGTCTGTCCGTACCTGTGTGTGACGTGTAGAGGTTGAGGGGGCCTGCTGAGGACAGGGCTGATGAGTATGTAGACTACCTTCAGAAGGTATTCATACTCCTGATTTAGTACACATTTTGTTGTGTTACAGCCTGATTTCAAAATGGATTGAAACTGACTGCACACACAATCCCGTAATGACAAAGTGAAAAGCTGTTTTTAGAAATGTTTGTAAATGTATTGAAAATTAAATACACAAATATAGTATCTCATTACGTAAGTATTCACACCCCAGAGTCAATACCTGTTAGAATCACCATTGGCTGTGATTACAGCTGTGAGTCTTTCTGGGTAAGTCTCTAAGATCTTTGCACACCTGGATTGTAGAATATTTGCATTTTTTTAATTCTTCAAGCTCTGTCAGGTTGGTTTTTGATCATTGCTAGAGAACCATTTTCAATTCTTGCCATAGATTTTGAAGCTGATTCAAATCAAAACTGTAACTAGGCCATTCAGGAACATTCAATGTCTTCTTGGTAAGCAGCTCCAGTGTCTATTTGGCCTTGTGTTTTAGGTTATTGTCCTGCTGAAAGGTGAATTCATCTCCCAGTGTCTGTTGGAAAGCAGACTGAACCAGGTTTACCTCTAGGATTTTGCCTGTGCTTAGCTCCGTTTCTTTATAACCCCCAAAACTCCTGAGTCCTTGCCGATGACAAGCATACCCATAACATGATGCAGCCACCACCATGCTTGAAAATATGGAGAGTGGTACTCAGTGATGTGTATTCAGGATTTTTTTTCCAGTTTTACTTTAGTGCATGTTTTGTCATTTTTATTCCGTACCGGCTTCCTTCTTTTCACTTTGTCATTTAGGTTAGTATTGTGGATTAACTACAATGTTGTTGATCCATCCTCAGTTCTTTCCTATCAAAGCCATTAAACTCTGTAAAAGTCACAATTGGCCTCATGGTGAAATCCCTTAGCGCTTTCCTTCCTCTCCAGCAACTGAGTTAGGAAGGGCACCTGTATCTTTGTAGTGACTGGGTGTGATCATCCATGTAGTGACCATCCAAGGTGTAATCAATACCTTCACCAAGGGATATTCAATGTCTGCTTTTTTACATTTTACCCATATAGCAATAGATGCCCTTCATTGGACAACTTCCCTGGTCTTTGTGGTTGAATCTCTGTTTGAAATTCACTTCTCGACTGAGGGACCTTACAGATAATTGTATGTGTGGGGTACAGAGATGAGATAGACATGAAATAATTATGTTAAACACTATTATTGCACACAGAGTCCATGCAACTTATTATGTGATTTGTTAAGCACATTTTTACTCCTGAATTTATTTAGGCTTGCCATAACAAAGGGGTTGAATACTTATTTATTCAAGACATTTCAGCTTTTCATTTTGAATACATTTCTAAACATGTCTAAAAACATAATTCCATTATGGGGTATTGTGTGTTGGCCAAGGACACAAAATCTAAATTTAATCCATTTTAAATTCAGGCTGTAACACAACAAAATGTGGAAAAAGGGTGTGAATACTTTCTGAAGGCACTGTAACACACACATACACACACACGCACACACACCCCAGGGCTTCCTGTCCTGCTCCGTCAACCAGTATGAGGTCAGAGTGAACAGATCAATGGATCACTCCGATGATCGATCAGTTTTTATTGATGAGCCAGCCAAGTCAATACTCTCTCTCTGTACTGTTACAGCTAGTTACCCTCTCCCCTCCTCTCCTGTCTCTGTGGTGACATCACTGACTGTGGCCTCCTGGGTAATAACTGGATGGTTGCCGGGCAGTGACATCACTGGCTACGCCCCTCAGTGACCCTCTGTAGAAGTAGGGCAGACTGGGCTTAAGATGCCCTTGTAAACACACACACAAATGGGCCAGTGCATTCACAAGCACAAAGGCACTGGAAAAGGAAACCTGATCAACAATACAATGTGTGTGTGTGTGTATGTGTGTGTGTGTGTGTGTGTATCTAGTGTGTGTGTATCTACTGTGTGTCATATATGGCCTTAGTGAAAGGGAAGCAATAGGGTGAAATTTGAGAACTCTCTTTCGGTGTGAGTTGACGTACGTGTGTGTGTGTGTGTGTGTGTGTTTGCTGAAAAGGCTGAAATCTCAATTCTGAGAATTTTTCTTTGACGTTGGAGACTGTCATCGAACCCAAACTCTCCTGAGAGAGGGAAAGGATAGATCTTTATTCAGACATTTTAATTGATCTATTTAAACAATGTATCAACATTTCTGTTACCATTATTACAAATGTACCCATTAATGAATTGCCCTATTACATCTCGAGATGTACTAGTCATCAGTAACAATGCATGTCATTTTAATGGGATGTTATTGGGATTTCACTGTGATTTTTAAAAAGTGATTTTATTAATAAATAGCATTTGAAACTCCCTTATGTTGGAAAAGTTTACCTATCCATGTCATGGCAATAAAGCATATTGGATTTGAGATAAAGGGAGGGAGAGAAGTGGCTGGACTGGAGGGAGAAGAAGAGGGACAGAGAGATGATGACAGGAAGGGGTGCAGACACAGTGGAAGTGTAACGTGAGGTGTGTGTGTATGTGTGTGAACTGCCAGTGTGTGTGTGTGTGTCAGGTAGTGAGAACTCAGATGTGTAGTTAATGGTGGCCTCAGTCTCCAACCTACTTTAGGTTCCCTAGACACCAGACACTTACAGATCACACTCAATGATACAGTGTGTGTGGCTAGGGCTGTATCCCTGCATCCTAATTGGCTAGCCGGATTAATGAGGTGAACTCATTTTTCCATGTCCATGGCGACAGTAAAGTACTTAAAGTCTCAGCCAGGCAGTGTCTCTGAGTGTGTGATTCTAACTTAGCCATCTTGTTCTGTGTGTGTTTATATTATATTTATAATAGGTCTACCTATGTATTGCTCTGTGTGTCTGTGTAAGGTGGCAGATCTGCTGTATGACAGGCAGAGTGTTGTGTAAGAGGATCTACGGCTGTCCAGAGCTTAACCAAGGATTTAACCCCCATCCCTCTCTAAATCTCTCTCTCTCTCTCTCTCTCTCTCTCTCTCTCTCTCTCTCTCTCTCTCTCTCTCTCTCTCTCTCTTCCCCCCCCCCCCCTCTCCATTTGGAAAATGTAAAATACTTGTGAGGCCAGCTGCCATTGACGCTATGAAGGGGGGCAGGTAGCCTAGGTTACAGAAGCAGGTTCAAATCCTCGTGTGGGTAATAAAACATGTGAGAGTTAACTGACAACACCTACCTGGCTCCAGGACCTATAGGTGCTCCTCTCAATAATATGTGTTTGGATGTTGGAGATGCATTTCCGTCATAACAGGTGGACGATACTACTATTCTATGATGTCATTGGTGTGTGTGTGTGTGAGTGCATACAGTGTGTTGTACATCAAAACGGACTGTCTTTCTCTCTCCAGGTTGATTTAGAACCAGAGGGGAAGGTCTATGTGATTATCGATCTGTCAGGATCTTCTACTGAAGGTAAAACTACTCTACCCACAACCCTCTGCTTCACCCACAGCCTCCTGTTCTACCCACAACCCTCTGCTCCCCCCACAACCTACTGTTCTACCCATAGAGAGTGAGGTCAGACACCAGCCCTAGGGCTATTGTTGGAAGGCCAGTCAGCAGAGGTGTGTGTGTGTGTGTGTGTGTGTCTAAATCGATTCTCACCCCTTTGTCCTACACCCCGTCTCACACAAGCTCTGACTCTCTCTCTCTCTCTCTCTCTCTCTCTCGATCTCCCTCAACATGTCAGTGACTAGATCAATATGATATTGCAGTCTGATGCCTGACTGGTAATTTAGATGTTGTGGCGTTTAATCATTGGTTAATTTGTGCAGCTGCTTCCCTGACCCCCTCTCACACCTGCACTTCCTCCCAGTTCAGCTAGCTAATTTATGCTAATATATGCTTATTATTCATTTGTACTATATTTGTATATAAGGACGGGCAGGAACTGGGGAGTCAAAAAGAATAACAGAGAGAGAGAGGGGAGAGGAGAAAGAGAGGGTGGGTGAAGAGAGAAAGAGGAGGTATTTTTAGGAGTTATTCTCTCTGCAATCTGTTCTGTGCTGCTCAGGGGCCTTCGCTCGTCCCCTCCCTTCCCCTGCCTCCATCATCTCTCTTTCGTCTGCTGCGTATCCTCCTAGAATTCTTCTACCTCTACTTCCCCATCCGCTCCTCTTCACTCCCTTTACCCTGGTTGTTGAGCTTTTCTATACTTTTCCCCCCTACACTCCTCTCTCACTTTTCCTTATTTGAGATCCTCTGTGATTGTGTATGTTTGTGTGTGTGTGTGTGCTGTGATTGGTCAGTAAGTGTTCTGTGAGTTCATAGTACACCCGTCTCCACGGCAATCACTCACACCTGCCTAACCCCGCCCCTCTGTGTGGTGTGTGTGAACAGATGGATGATGTATTATGTAAAACACACTGATCTCAGTAATGGCCTGTTTAGCTGCTCCACTTTCTCGTTTTCTCCCTCACACACACACACACACACACACACACACACACACACACACACATACACGTACACAACAATGCACGCACAAATGCACGCACTTACGCACACACACATACATACTGTACACACACAGTAACCACCTCTGCAAGACAACCTAGAGAGAGAGAGAGAGAGAGAGCGACAGAGAGAGTAGGAGGAGTGGAGGTGGTTCTCTTGTCTCATAAGGCTAATTCGGTCCTAGGGACACAGAGAGAGGGAGAGATGGATGGAGGTAAAACGATGGGACTGGAAGAGAAGAAAATGTAAATATCTTCATATTCTGTCCTTTGTTGTAGTGCCCACACAGAAAGACATAAAGAGAGGTAGAGGAGAACGGAGAAAGATACTGTACTTTTAGGAACGATCTCGTGTGCCCAATCCCCAATCGGACCCTAGCCTCTACCCCAACCTCCCTTAGGCACAGGTGGAGATCTTACAGGATAAGTAATATGGTGATTTGCGAATTGGACCCCTCTTTAATGCTGCCTGTCTGTTTGTTAGCCCCGGCAGCCAATGAGAATGAGGAGCGTGTGTTCCGAGAGCGGATTGGTCCTCGGCGGCGGCAGGGGGCCGTCCGGAGGCGTGTTCACCAGGTTAACGGACACAAGTTCATGGCCACGTATCTACGGCAACCGACCTACTGCTCACACTGCCGAGACTTCATCTGGTGAGAAACACACACACACACACACCAGCATCAGCCCTCTGTTCCATCCTAGAGCTTCCTCTGCTGGTGAGACCCAGATAAAGCAGCTCAGTAATCAGCCCCAGTAATGATCATAGAATACACTACATGACCATAAGCATGTGGACATGTTATAACAGCCTCCACTCTTCTGGGAAGGATTTCCACTAGATGTTGGAACATTGCTGTGGGGACTTGCTTCCATTCAGCCACAAGAGAATTAGTGAGGTTGGGCAATTAGGCCTGGCTCGCAGTCGGCGTTCCAATTCATCCCAAAGGTGTTTTATGGGGTTGAGGTCAGGGCTCTGTGCAGGCCAGTCAAGTTCTTCCACACCGATCTCTACAAACCATTTCTGTATGGACCTCGCTTTGTGCACGGAGGCATTGTCATGCTGAAACAGGAAAGGGCCTTCCCTAAACCACCGCCACAAAGTTCGAAGCACAGAATCGTCTAGAATGTCATTGCATGCTGTAGCACTAATTTGAAGGCGTGTCCATATACTTTTGGCGATATAGTGTATTTACATTTTAGTCACTTAGCACACACTCTTATCCAGAGCTACTTTCAGGAGCAATTAGGGTTAAGTGACTTGCTAAAGGGCACATCGGCAGATTTTTCACCTAGTCGGCTCAGGAATTCAAACCAACTACCCTTCGGTTACTGACCCAATGCTCTTAACCGCTAGGCTACCTGCCGCCAATATCCCTGTTTTCTCTACAAAATGCTGACTTTCTCTCTTTCTCACCCTCTCTCTTTGATTTGATAGGGGAGTACTCGGAAAGCAGGGTTACCAATGCCAGGGTGAGTACAAGTTATCTGTGTCTGTCTTTCTGTCTGGGTTCTTGAATTATTATGGTGGTTCTAGTGATACCTGCACATTCTAGAATGAGTCGAGACATTTTTGAGTTGTCTTTCTGTTGTACTCATATCGTGTGTTGTTCAGTGTCCACTTAAGTGTGCAATTGTGGAAGTGTGTAATTGTGTGTTTATTGCAGTGTGCACGTGTGTGGTCCACAAGCGCTGCCATGAGCACATCATCACCAAGTGTGCCGGGATGAAGAAGCAGGAGGATACACCAGAGGAGGTATTGTGGACTGTTATTGGTCAACATGGCCACCGTAGAGTTATCATGATGTATTTTGGTTGGGAAACACAAATGCCAAATTCTGTCTATTATAAACTATAGGCCTATATTCCTCTGAGCGCTGGGCATAGCTGTGTGTAGAGAGATGCTCCTATATACTAGGTGTAGATTCCTATCACAGCTCCAAACTCTCCCTAACTCTCCCACCCTCCTTCCCTTTCTCCCTCCTTCCCTCCCTACGTCACTCCTCCCTCTCTCCAGGTTGGTGCCCAGAGGTTTAGTGTCAACATGCCTCATAAGTTCAGCAACCACAACTACAAGGCCCCTACCTTCTGTGACCACTGTGGATCTCTACTATGGGGACTAATGAGGCAGGGCCTGCAATGCAAGGGTATGGCACGTGTGTGTGTGTGTGTGTGTGTGTGTGTGTGTGTGTGTGTGTGTGTGTGTGTGTGTGTGTGTGTGTGTGTGGTAGTATGCAAGGTGGGTGTTCATTGTCAACAGACGGTGTGAGTATAATGTAGCTCCTAACTATGACGTGTGTGTGTGTGTGTGTAGTGTGTAAGATGAATGTCCACAAGAGGTGTGAGGCCAACGTAGCTCCCAACTGCGGGGTGGATGCCAAAGGCATCGCCAAAGTCCTGGCTGAAATGGGAGTCACTCCTGATAAGATCTCCACTACCGCACAGCGCAGGAAAAAGGTATACACACACACACTGACGATGGCAATGATGACAATGACGATGTTGACGATAACCTTCTCTTTCCCCTCTCTCTTTAGTTACCCCCAGGGTTAGGCTCCCAGTCACCTTCAGAACTCTCAGACGAGCTTCCCCTCACCTCACCCTCACAGCAAGGTAACACACACACACACAGACACGCACGCACGCACGCACTTACACACACACACATACACACACACACACACACACACACACACACACACACACACACACACACACACACACACACACACACACAGGCACACACACGGTCACAAACATACTCGAAGACACAGAGTTGTCTGACTTCCTTTACGTGCGCGTGTGCAGAGCCGTCCGAGTTGGAGCGGCTACAACAGGGGACGTCGCTAGAGATGCAAGGTTCTCCCTCCTCCTCCACATCCTCCTACGCCTCCTCTGTCTCGCGGGAGAACGGAGCAGTGAAGAGGACTCTCAAAGACTTCAGTTTCATTAAGGTCCTGGGGAAAGGAAGCTTCGGAAAGGTGAGGAGGAGGAGGAGGAGGGAGAGGGAGGAGCGTAGGTCTGTGGCGGTCACGACATTTTGTCAGCCGGTATCTGTCATGCAAATAACTGCCGGTCACACGGTTAATTGATCGTTAATTAACATAAACACATTTAGCATCTCCGGGCATAGCCTACAAGCCACTGATGCAGACCTTTTGAACATCCAGATTTTTAAAAAGTGTAATAAATCCATTTAATAATATAGCCTACACCAGAGATTGGAAACTCCACTTTTCCCCCATCCCAAGCAGACACCGCCGATTAAACTAATTGCATTCTAATCTGAAGATCTATAATTAGTTGATTATTGGAGTCAGGTGTGTTAGCTGGGGCCGGGGAAAAAGGTGTGACACAAATCAGGCCCCCGAGGACTGAAGATGCCCATCCCTGTCCTACACCGTCGCAATAAATCCGTCATTTATTTTAGGCAGGTCTAAAGAAAACATGATGTGAAGAAAATGGAGTCTATTTCAGATGAACAAAATAGCATATTCTGAGTCGTTCTTATGTTTGGCCCTGATCTGGCTATGCCGTATGGCTACGGGCTACACTATTTGATTTAGCAGACAATATTATCTTATAATTCCCGTGGCAATATTTTATATTATTTTATAGTAAGAAGAATACAATTGAACATAGCTGAATAAAATAGAAAGTATATTTTCTCCAAATGCACACGCGGCTATTCTGTGTTGAGCGGTGAACAAAGAAACAGGTCCTCCTATATTCTTAATTTATAGTTATTTATGTGACTTTAGTTGTGAAACAAACGTTGGGCTGTATGTTTGGATTTCTAATACATTATAAGGCTGCATGATGCTACTCTAATGATGATTTGAAAAAAGTCGCATGAAAGGTTTTTCAGGCTGCACACCGCCCCAACGCTTTTCTGGTTACTACATGATTCCATATGTGTTATTTCATAGTGTTGATGTCTTCACTATTATTCTACAATGTAGAAAATAGTACAAATGAAGAAAAACCCTTGAATGAGTAGGTGTGTCCAAACCTTTGACTGGTACTGTAATTACAAATCATTTGTAGACTGCAAATTGACCGCAAGAAGCCCAAACAGATATGTTTGACTCAAATATAATCATTTTAAACCTTTCTTACATTTGTAAACGATCACGTGTCTCTCTATTATGCTTAGGAATACTTGGGAACAGATTTCTTAAATTAAAATCACTTGGAGCTGATTTCCAAGTGTTATTATTATTTTTTGCTCAGAAAACTTGTGGGGCCAAATAAAACCCCCAGTTAGGGAACCCTGCACTAGGCTCTCTGTAGACTATGGGCTCTCCAACCCTGTTCCTAGGCCTTTAGGTTACACTTGGAGTTATTTGGCCACTTGAGTTGTGATACAAACCTTATCAGAACATATAGTCCTATAGGTCGCGCTGTTTCTGGCCTTAGACTGCACACGCTGGGCATCATTCACATGCGATAATATTCTCACCGACTATTCTCAATTTAATCTTGTCTTTACATATACTAAATAATATATGTGT
Source organism: Salmo trutta (assembly GCF_901001165.1). NCBI lineage: Eukaryota > Metazoa > Chordata > Actinopteri > Salmoniformes > Salmonidae > Salmo > Salmo trutta. Next base: position 15,196,010 of record NC_042966.1, read on the forward strand.
GAAATTATACTGAACAAAAATACAAACGCAACCTGTAAAGTGTCGGTCACATGTTTCATGAGCTGAAATAAAAGATCCCAGAAATGTTCCATACACTAAAAAGCTTATTTCTCTCAAATTTTGTGCACAAATTTGTTTACATCCCTGTTAGTGAGCATTTCTCCTTTGCCAAGATAATCCATCCACCTGACAGGTATGTTATATCAAGAAGCTGATTAAACAGCTGGATCATTACACCGATGCACCTTGCGCTGGGGACAATAAAAGACCACTCTAACATGTGCAGTTTTGTCACACAACACAATGCCAATTTACTGATGGAGAAAAATACATGTCATCCATATACACTTGAATAGCTTTTCCCACATCTCATTTTCATGCCATCAAGGTAGGCTACTCTGTTGTAAAGCAAAGCAACGTGCTTAATATTAGGACAGTTGAGAAATTAATATTGTAGGCCTAGCTTATAGAAAGCCGATGGGAGCCTCCTCTTTTTAGTGGAGGCCATCAAAACTCTGTTTTGTCACACAATTACATAGCATAGCCTATATAAATGTTGCACAACACGCTTATAGGAACATTAATTGAATTCCATCAACCAGCTACGAGGAGCTGGCTCTTGCTGCTCAACAGGTGATCCTATTCCGCTCAAACTCTGATGATTGTATTTGCATTGATGTCAGTGTGATTAGAGGGACAATAGAGCGCTGAGTACCATTAGCGAGTTAGTTCGGTAGGCTATTAATGACCATTAGCAGCATCAGAGTGCAGTTTTGGAGAACCCTAGTTCCCGTGACTCAACTGGCCACCGTAACAGCCCTAGGAGGAGGGAAAGAGGAGGAAGGGATGGAGAATGGACATGGGGACGGAACTGATGTTTAAGGGTTGTGAGGAGGCGTAAGTCTCTCTCTTTTTCTCTCTCGCTCCCCCCCTCCCTCTCGCCCCTCTCCTCTCTCTCTCCCCCCCTCCCTCTGCAGGTGATGTTAGCAGAGCTGAAAGGCAGTGAGGAGGTGTTTGCCGTGAAGGTGTTGAAGAAGGATGTGATCCAGCAGGATGACGATGTGGACTGCACCCTGACGGAGAAGCGCATCCTGGCCCTGGCACGCACACACCCCTACCTCTGTCAGCTCTACTGCTGCTTCCAGACCCGGGTACACACTAAACACACACATGCATCCACACATGCATCCACACATGCATCCACACATGCATCCACACATGCATCCACACATGCATCCACACACACACACACACACACACACACACACACACACACACACACACACACACACACACACACACACACACACACACACACACACACACACACACACACACACACACCCCAACCCTCTCCCTGCTTCTCCAGGACCGTCTGTTCTTCGTGATGGAGTACGTGAACGGAGGAGACCTGATGTTTCAGATCCAACGCTCCAGGAAGTTTGACGAGGCTCGCTCGCGCTTCTACGCCGCTGAAGTTACCTCTGCACTCATGTTCCTGCACCGCAACGGGGTCATTTACAGGTAACAGCTGACCTTTAACCCCTGACCTTGAACCGCAGCCCACACGTGCCGGCACAACATGAGAATTATATCATGGCAACTGCTGCTGTTGTACCAGTGTTACGTTTTTTTGTTGTTGTTGGTGGCAACCATGTCCTCTCTCTCCCTCTCTCAGAGATCTGAAGTTAGATAACATATTGTTGGATGCAGAGGGACACTGTAAGCTGGCAGACTTTGGCATGTGTAAGGAGGGCATCATCAATGGAGTCACCACCACCACATTCTGTGGCACGCCTGACTACATAGCCCCTGAGGTGAGCTGAGCCAGTGTTACACACATTTCTGTCCCCTATGGTGTTTTTAGCGCCTCAGATGTTAAAGATAACGATGTGTGTGTGTGTGTGTGTGTGTGTGTGTGTGTGTGTGTGTGTGTGTGTGTGTGTGTGTGTGTGTGTGTGTGTGTGTGTGTGTGTAGATCTTGCAGGAGTTGGAGTATGGTCCATCAGTGGACTGGTGGGCTCTGGGAGTGTTAATGTATGAGATGTTGGCTGGCCAGCCTCCGTTTGAAGCCGACAACGAAGACGACCTGTTTGAGTCTATCCTCCATGACGACGTCCTCTACCCCGTCTGGCTCAGCAAGGAGGCTGTATCCATCCTCAGAGCTGTACGCACCATCCCTCCATCATTATACACCTTTATCTATCGCATCCCTCCATCCATCCCTCTTACATCTGTGTGAACGGATATCTCCCTTTCTGTTTTTCTGTATTTCTCTCTTTCTCTCTCTTTCTGTCTTTCTCTAGCATCTTTGTGCCTGTACTGATCTCTCTCTCACTGTGTTTGTGTGTGTCTGTGTGTCTGTGTGTCTGTGTGTGTGTGTGTGTGTGTGTGTGTGTGTGTGTGTGTGTGTGTGTGTGTGTGTGTGTGTGTGTGTGTGTGTGTGTAGTTTATGACAAAGGCTCCAGCCCAGAGGTTAGGGTGTGTGTTGTCTCAGGGCTGCGACGAGGCCATTAAGAAACACTCATTCTTCAAAGACATCGACTGGACCCTGCTGGAGCAGAGACGACTCAAACCCCCCTTCAAACCACGCATTGTAAGTCACAAACACACGCACATGCACACACACAAACACGTGTCTCCTGGATGACTCCGCCTTCTCTCTCTCTCTCTCTCTCTCTCTCTCTCTCTCTCCTTCTCTCTGTGTAGAAGACGAAGCGTGATGTGAATAACTTTGACCAGGACTTCACCAGAGAAGACCCAGTGTTGACTCCCACAGACGAGGCTGTTATCAGACAGATCAACCAGGAGGACTTTAAAGGCTTCTCTTTCTGTGCAGAGATACAGACTTGAGAACTCTACGGTTTAGGTGTGTGTATAAAGCCTGTGTTGATTGGTTACAAAGTGTTGTGTCTGTAGAGAAGTCTGAAGCATGGACCGGTGCTACTGGTTACTATTATTACTACTGTCCACTGTAGTGAGAAAAACTATACCTTGGGTCAAGTACATCTGTCAAATACATTCGTAAAATACCTGTGTTGTGCTTTATTTGGTTTGTCTGGTACAAAGGAACCAATAGAATAGTCCCAAAATGGCAAACTCCAATGTGAAACAAACGCACCGCCTGACCCTGATTATATATATTTTATCGGTGTGTTTATTTCTTGGCTGGATATGTATTGTTTCTTTTCTTGGCTGGATATGTATTGTTTCTTTTCTTGACTGGAGATGTATTGTTTCTTTTCTTGACTGGAGATGTATTTGATTGTACAGTTTTTCATTTGCTTATGCGTCAGCGTCCCACTGGTTCATTTCAACTACTTTCACCCAATCAGAGACGAGTAGTCCTCAATGTAGTACAGACTACCTCACACTCCGTGTGTGTGTGTGTGTGTGTGTGTGTGTGTGTGTCTCTATTTGTGTACGGTGTGTGTGTGTGTGTCTTTATATTTGTGTAAGGTGTGTGTGTGTGTCTTTCTCTATATTTGTGTACGGTGTGTGTGTCTCTCTATATATTTGTGTACGGTGTGTGTGTGTGTCTTTCTCTATATTTGTGTACGGTGTGTGTGTGTCTCTCTATATATTTGTGTACGGTGTGTGTGTGTGTCTTTCTCTATATTTGTGTACGGTGTGTGTGTCTCTCTATATATTTGTGTACGGTGTGTGTGTGTGTGTCTCTATATTTGTGTACGGTGTGTGTGCGTTTGTGACTTTCGTTCCCATAGTACCCCCCCCCCCCTACTCCCAGAAGCCATTTCTCTCAGCCAAAACCACTTTTAGTTCCTGCTGCTTTTCTACAGCTTTTTCCATTTTATGTTCTGTTTTGTAAACTGTCAACAGTAGCTAGTGGAGGGAATCGCACCCTTCCCTATATAGTGCACTACTTTATGTACGCACACAGACGCGCACACACGCACATCCACACACACTCTCTAAGAATAATTGTGTATAGTGTACAGTGTTAAATACAGAGGTGGTTCATATAGCAGGCCTGTTAGAGGCGATGTAGTGATGCTATGTGCACCCCCGGGTAAAATTGTTCCTGGTCACACTATTTCACTGTGCCAAATGTAGTGTAACAGCAGGAGGGGTGTCGGTTTGTCTGTCTGCTTATAATAAATACTCAACTGTCAACATGAAACTACCTCTCTCCCACTCTCTCTAACTGAGCTGTGTGTGTGTGTGTGTGTGTGTGTTTAAAGGTGCTGCACAGTGGTAATAAATTCCACATAAAATCATTTCTGAGTAACAATAACGTCCCTTACACTGAGTGTACAAAACATTAGGAACACCTGCTCTTTCCATGACAGACTGACCAGGTGAAAGCTATGATCTCTTATTGATGTCACCTGTTAAATCCACTTCAATCAGTGTAGATGAAGGGGAGGAGACAGGTTAAAGAAGGATTTTTCAACCTTGAGACAAATGAGACATGGATTGTGTATGTGTGCCATTCAGATGGTGAATGGGCATGACAAACATTTAACTGCTTTTGAATGGGGTCTGGTAGTAGGTGCCAAGCGGACTGGTTTGCGTCAAGAACTGCAACGCTGCTGTTTTTGATGCTCAACAGTTTCCCATATGCATCAATAATGGTCCACCACCCAAAGGACATCCAGCCAACTTGACTGTGGGAAGCATTGGAGTCAATAGGGGCCAGCATCCCTGTGGAACACTTTAGACACCTTGTAGAGTCCATGCCCCGAATAATTGACCTGTTCTGAAGGGAAAAGGGGGTACAACTCAATATTAGGAAGGTGTTCATAATGTTTTGTACACTCAGTGTATAATTGTTTGTTTGACTATAATTGATTTCAATTAAATGAGCCAAAAAGAAACAAAATCAGTGTTTGTGCAAACCACAATATGGATAAATGGATCCTTTGCCACTTTCTTGTGTAAATAGCATTTGAATTCCTGTGTACAAGGAATGACATTTGTGGTTTCGATAATGTGAGACAGTTCTACTAATCTCAGGTCCTCAGAGTACGATTTGACACAGGTTGTGTTCTATTCTGCCACAGCAGCCCAAAGGACCCACTGGGTCCACTGGTTGACTCAATGTTGTTTCCACGTCATTTCAATTAAATTACGTTGAACCAACGTGGAATAGACGTTGAATTGCCCAGTTGGGAAGTTATCAGAGGGATACTAGCTTAACTGAGGTAAGAAGGTAGAGCTGTTTGGATCTGCGGGCATGTGAGGACATGAAAAAGACACCCATGACTCAACAAAACATGGTAGAGTCTGGGGAAATGACAGTTTTTTAGCAACGAACATCAAACCACAGACAGACAGCTCCCTGTTTTCATCTGCAGCACGCCACCAAGCCCATCATACAGGAAACTGTTTCACTGACTGGTACACTGGCACGAAATGACATTTGCATGAGACAGAAAACAAAGAGATGACTAATAGAGAGAGAGAGAGAGGGTGAGAGAGAGAGAGAGAGGGTGAGAGAGAGCGAGAGAGAGAGAGAGAGAGAGAGGAGAGAGAGAGAGAGAGAGAGGGTGAGAGAGAGCGAGAGAGAGAGAGAGAGAGAGAGAGGGTGAGAGAGAGGGTGAGAGAGAGCGAGAGAGAGAGAGAGAGAGAGAGAGAGGGTGAGAGAGAGCGAGAGAGAGAGAGGAGAGAGAGAGAGAGAGAGAGGGTGAGAGAGAGCGAGAGAGAGAGAGAGAGAGAGAGAGGAGAGAGAGGGGTGAGAGAGAGAGAGAGAGAGGGTGAGAGAGAGCGTGAGAGAGAGGGTGAGAGAGGGTGAGAGAGGGTGAGAGAGAGCGTGAGAGAGGGGTGAGAGAGAGGGTGAGAGAGAGGGTGAGAGAGGGTGAGAGAGGGTGAGAGAGAGCGAGAGAGAGAGAGAGAGAGAGAGAGAGGGAGATGTAGTGATGCAAAGTAAAGGAGTGAGGGACATTTCAGAATCTAGACCGAGAAATAACTGTTCCATTTCTGCAGAGAAGCCGTGTGAATATACACAACGTTTCAGTTCAACGTGTTTTAAACATGTCCGTGTCTGAAGTGGAACTTACTGTGCTCTACGATGGCGACACCTGCTCCTGTCCCCGAGCTGCGACTGGCTACTCTGAAGGAGCTGGTTGGACATTTCACTGGTACCTGACTCAGAACGTACCAGATGGCTCTCATCTCATCCCCAAGGGCCATCTGGAGAACGCCGACAGGCAAGACACCGTGGGTACCATGGTGAACTCCCACGGCCACGATGGAGCTATGACGATCTCCATGGAAATCATGAAGATGAATCAGAAGGGAATGGCAGATCACCAAGGTGGGTATACCGTATTCTTTCACTCCTGCACTGCTTAGTATTGCTTGAGAAAAGAAATATGCTGGAAAAATCTGTGTAGGAGTTGAGAATAAAATTGATCTTTCGCTCTCTGTAAAGGCTGAGATTGACGGAGCAGCTGCCTCAATTCCGGTTCCTGCCTCTCCGGTCAACCTCACCTGTAAATCTCAGACTGGCGGCCATGTTGTGGCCCCTTCACATCCCGGCTGCTATATTGATGGTCCAATTCACTTCAACATCAGAGTCAAACTCCATAGACGGTCAGTAGCCTACATCCTTCTAAAGTATTGATGAGTTCTAAAAATGTAAATCCCCTTGCGTTAAGTATTTCAACTCATTTATCTTGTTCTTTCCTCTCTCTACCTCTCTGTCTCTCTTCTCATCACCTGCCCGTCTCACCATGTTACAACCTGTTCCTGCAGTCTTACTGTAGATCTGTGTAGAGAAGGTTGATCGGCAGTGGTAAGATCAGGGAAACGCTTTGGGACTGAAGTTGATTTTGGTATGAAGAACCACAAGATTGCAACGTTGTCCAGCAACCTGTATTTAGAGAGCGCAAGATGTGTGGTCCCGTGTGGCTCAGTTGGTAGAGCATGGTGTTTGCAACACCAGGGCTGTGGGTTCGATTCCCACGGGGGACCAGTACAGGAAAAAAAATAAAAATAATAATAATTAAAATAAAAAATGTATGAAATGTATGCATTCACTACTGTAAGTCGCTCTGGATAAGAGCTAAATGACTAAAATGTCAAATGTAAAGATCAAACAACCCTAAACATGCATTATTATACTGCAGTCTCGAAACAGTTTCAGTTTGAGCGGAATATTTACAGGATAATGCACAGAACCATCTATTGTACATACACAGGAACCTTTGTATACTGTGTTTGTCACTTGTTTATTTTACCAGATGAGCGAATCGAGAGGTGCCAACTTTTGTATTATTATTATTTAAAAATATATATTTTAACCCATCAGGGAGGACACAGCTTTTTTATTTTAATTTTTTACAGCTTTTCGGCTACATGTACACACATTTTACATACACATTTTACATACATGGAGAGGTGCCAACTAAAACTCAAACTCAATCTGAAAAGGTGGTTCTACCGTGTGTTTGAAGCCTGTTTTGCATGTTATTTTGGCATTAATACCTGTCACATATCAGTTTGCAAACAATGTCAGAAAAAAATAATTGAGTTAATAAAGCTGCATACTAACATGGTCTCTTTTTTGCTTTCTTGAGTAAGGCAGCTACAAAATGCAGGTGTTTCAGCCTAGCTCAGTGCTTTCTGTGGTGGTGGGGGAAACCAGCGGAAAATACGGAGCATAGGGGTTGGTCATGTTCTCTAGTTGCGCTGTGATTGGCTCTGTGTTCTGTCACTCATGGGGAGACTACGTCACCACAAAATCTACGGGGAGAGCTCGAAAATTCAAGCCCCTTGGGTACTGCCATAATTTACATTAGAAGTGCCTATCCAAGAAGGCTCAAGGTCATTGGCCACAGATAAAATTACGTCAAATCCCACTATATCTACCGCAGCTTTGATTGGACTGATCATGTCAAAAATCTTAGTTAGAAAGCTAGGCTAACTGTCATCGTCATGAATCAAGTCAACAATCTACTAGCAAATCCTTTTCAATCTTTGTCAGATGAAGAGAAATTATAGATAAAACGTATCGGTGCTCATCGGCCATCGCAAATTCAACAATGAGTGGTTTGGAAGGAATCAGTGGCTAACTGCAAGCGTTGCAAAGCAATCATTAGCCTGCTATTCAGTGGAGAGGGTGTGTGGTCCAAGTCTGGGTTTAAGGGTCTCTTTCCAAGCTTAAAAGGATAAACATTCACATGCAACAGAAACATGGGCCAGAAAAGGTTGGATACATTGTCTGTGCTATCAATCCATTATGACTTTAGCTGTGTTCAAAACAACTGGAAACTCTGAAATCTCAGACTTCAGTGAGTTCAAGACAACTGGGAACTAGGAAGAAAACGAGCTCCGACTGGGAAAATACATTTTGAACGGTCATCCAACTCGGAATTCCAAGTCGGGAACTCAGGCCTCTTTTAAGAGCTCCGATCTGAAGATCACTTACGTCATGATTCAACCTTGTTTTTTTAGAGTTCCCAGTTGTCTTAAAAGCGCCATAAATCCAGACAATGCCAGACTTTGATGACAAAATTTGCCTACAAGAAGGACTGCCATATTACTTTCTTAGCTACAGTATACATATCTCCCTGGCATATTACATCATTTATGCAGCAGCATACAAGACATTTTAGGTGGGTCCAGAAATGTCTTGTATGCTGCTGCATAAATGATGTAATATGCCAGGGAGATATATATACTGTAGCTAAGAAAGTAATACTAAATGTATGTTGTGTAGTAAGCTGTTAGTAGCCCATGTGCCTCACCCTAATAATTTGGTCCCCTTCCCCCTCATAACTTAGCCTACTGTTCTGACTTGGTGGTGCAAATGTAGCCTATAGCCTGTTTTAGAGAAATGTCATCATTTAATATTGTAAGAGCTTTCACTGTCTGCTCATATGCCCACTTTATTTATCCTACGGTTCTGACTTGGTGTACAGGGAGAATACTGTAAGAATGGCCCATGTTCTGAATTATGTTGCTGTACATTTCAAAAGTGCTGAAAAAAATAGTTAGACGTAGTCAATATATCTTAGCTCGCTCGTTAATGTCTTAATCAAAATTACGGATTGCCTCTTATCCGCTCATCGTTCCCTTATGCCATAGTTAGTACATCTCAATTGTCAGTAGAAGCCACATTTGTTTAAGCAAGTCAGCCATACCAGGTATGTTTTTTTAAAAGGCAGTAAATGAGGCTGAATGAACTATTTCGCTGCCAGACAAGGCTCCGCTGATAGCCAGGTGTAGCGGTGGTAAGGATTCAATCCATGGTGCTGAAAAGAAAGCTCTGCTGTTGGGACTCTGCTGTTGGGACAGCTTTATGTGGGCCCTAACAGTTTGTGGGCACCGTTTGTGGGCACCGTTTGTCACCGTTATAGTGCAATTCATTAATTGTTTAGTGTTGTGTAGTGGCTTTGCTAGCATGCATCAAACCATGTGTTGGGGAATTTGCCCCAACAAGATGTACATGCAAAAATCGCCACTGGTCTACACAGACGTACAAAGCTCAGTAATGAACATGAGGTGAGACAGCATCCAGGAGACCAGCAACACAAGAAACATCAATCAAATGCAATGACATCTTTCAACCTTCACCTGGACACGATCAACCTATCAGAACTGTTCTGACAAAAGGGAGTTGCTGACATCGGGAAAAACGTCTCAGTGCAGAAGTTCATTCTGGACTGTGCTGAAGGAAAAGCCAATCAAGATCTACAGTTGATATTTCCTCTTTCTTTTCGAGAGCTGAATTTGATGAGCAAGAAAAAAACGAGTTTTATAGAGCTTCTCTACTGATTTTTAAGAAGTATCAGGTTTTGTGTTCGATGGCCTGATGAGTGTTGACTTCCTCTAGACTTCCACAACAATGACGTATTGTTTGATAGAACCTCAGTGGACGTACTGCTAACAAACCTCATCAAGGGGAATCTGCTTCCCTCTGCTCAACTTTGGATAACCTCCCGACTTGCAGCAGACAATCAGACAGAGGAGAATGACAGAGGTAAGAGGGTTCAATGACCCACAAAAAGAGGAGTACTTCAGGAAGAGAATCAGTGATGAGAACCTGGTCAGCAGAATTATCACACACATAAAGACATCAAGAAGCCTCTACATCATGTGCCACATACCTGTATTCTGTTGGATCGCAGCCACCATTCTGGAGAAAAATCTGGTAAAAGCAGAGAGTGGAGAGACGCCCAAGAACCTGACACAGATGTACTCACATTTCCTGGTATTTCAAGAGAAAGACGTGTCATATGCTTCACAGAAGAGGAAACCTTGGCCCTGACTCGATGAGAAAGAGCATCAAGTCCCTGGGAAAACTGGCTTTCCAACAGCTGGAGAAAGGCAACCTGATCTTCTATGAGGAAGACGTGAAAGAGTGTGGCATAAACGTCAGGGAGGCGTCTGTGTACTCAGGAGTGTGCACTGAGATCTTCAGTGAGGAACTGACCCTGAGCCAGGGAAATGTTTTCTGCTTTGTCCATCTCAGTATTCAGGAGTTTATGGCTGCTCTGTATGTGTTTCTCATATTCTTCAGTGACAATGTGAATCTATTAGCCAAACAGCAATCCTTTTTTAAAAATGTTCCATTCAGAGATTCATCTTCAACCAGCTTTTACAAAGCAGCAGTGGAAAAGGCCATACAGAGTGAATGGACACCTGGACCCGTTCCTCCGATTCCTTCTGGGCCTCTCACTGGAGTCCAATCAGATTCTCCTACGAGACTTGCTAACTCAGAGGATATGCGGATCACAGACCAACAAGGAAACAGTCAAGCACATCAAAGATAATTTCAAGGAGAATCCCTTTCCAGAAAGATGCATCAATCTATTCCACTGTCTGAATGAACTACATGACCATTCTCTAGTGGAGGAGATCCAAAGCCACCTGGGCTCAAGTCTATCTAGAGCCAAACTCTCACCTGCACAGTGGTCAGCACTGGTCTTTGTGTTGCTGACTTCAGAAGAGGAACTGGGTGAGTTTGACCTAAAGAAATACTCCAGATCAGAGGAGGGTCTTCTGAGGCTGCTGCCGGTAATCAAAGCCTCCAGAACAGCCCTGTGAGTACAAAATCAACAGCAATACCTCGGATCACATCAACAGACACTGCACACACTCTTCTCACTCTTTCGGTTTAGTCAGGTTAAGAGTTGAGTTTATCCATTATATTTCTTAGGCTGAATCGACGCAAACTCACAGAGAGATGCTGTGAAGCATTGGCAACAGCTCTTAGTACAAACTCCTCACACCAGAGAGAGCTGGGCATGAGTGACAATGACCTGTAGGATTCAGGGGTGAAGCTGCTCTCTTCTGGACTGGCAAGTCCACACTGTAAACTGTAAACACTGGGCAGTCCAGACTGTAAACTGTAAACACTGGGAAGTCCAGACTGTAAACTGTAAACACTGGGCAGTCCAGACAGTAAACTGTAAACACTAAGCAGTCCAGACAGTAAACTGTAAACACTGGGCAGTCCAGACAGTAAACTGGAGATAGTTAGGTGAGTGTTTTATAAACAGTCTGGTTATACTGATAAGAAAACAAGTATATAAATGTAATATTTGCTTGTCACCACTTTTAGAGGCAGCTAAAATGTTAAAAGTTTTTCTCTTTTTGTTTAAAGGTTTTCACTTTGTACTTTCACAGAGGAAGGATGTGCTTTTCCAGCGTCCTCTCTCAATTCCAACCCCTCACACCTGAGAGAGCTGGACCTGAGCTACAATCACACAGGAGACTCAGGAGTGAAGCTTCTCTCTTCTGTAATGGAAGATCCACACTGTAAACTGAGGAAACTTAGGAAAGAATGAATGTGTAAAGAAAAAAGAAAAAAAAGCCATTAACTCAGTTTGGGATTGAGTGAGACTGTGAATCCCAGCCCTGTTTTACTGCCTCTCTCTCTGACAGTGTGGCGTACTGCGCTGAGTTCAGGATCAGACCAGGACCACAGAGATGTGAGTATGTACAGTATGGGTATGTGATATTCTACTATGAGTTTCATATTTTTTTCCCAGATACCTGTGACCTCAGACTGGACCCAAACACAGCACACAGAGAGCTCTCGCTGTCTGCGGAGAACAGGAAGGTGACGCGAGGGAAAGAGCAGCCGTTTCCTGATCGCCCAGGGAGATTTGACTACTGGAGGAAGCTGCTGTGTAGAGAGGGTCTGACTGGGCGCTGCTATCGGGAGACAGAGTGGAGTGGGATCAGCAGGAGAGGAGGGACATGACTGCTGGTTTTGGATGAAGCCCTGTGTCCTGGAGTCTGAACTGCTCTAATGACAGCTACACTACATGGCACAATGACAAGAGCACTGCCATAACCGTCTCCTCTCTCTTAAAAATAGTAGGAGTGTATCTAGACTGGCACTCTGTCCTTCTACAGTGTCTCCTCTAACACACTGACCCACCTGCACACGTTCCACTCCACGTTCACTGAGCCCTTCTATCCAGGGTTTAGGCTAGGCTGGGTGGACTCGTCAGTGTCCCCGTGTCAGGTAGAATAGCCTCCCTGGAGGAACACCTGAGACTTCAGGGAGATGACAAAGATAACGTAACCCCTAAACCTATATTCACATATGTGCTTTGAACCACACTAGACCCGACTGATAATGTGATGATAAATGAATGATAATCGGATTAAAGTACATGCTTTTAACGAAGCAAGAGTTTTACTATTGTTCTGTAACATTGTTTATTAGCTCCACCTGGTCCTGGACTAGTGTTGGCTTTAGTAGCAGTGCTCTGCCTGACCTTTCACCCAGCCGTTACCTACTAGGATCCCTATACAGTTGCAGCCAAATACAGTGGGCTCCAAAAGGTACTGGGACAGTGAGACATTTTAGGTTGTTTTGGCTCTGTACTCCAGCACTTTGGATATGATACAATGAATACAAGGCTAAAGCTAAGACTGTCAGCTTTCATTTTAGGGTATTTTCATCCATATCGGACGAACCGTTTTGAGATGACGGCACTTTTTGTACATAGTCCCCGCATTTTAGGGGACCAAAGGTATTGGGACAAATTCACTTCTTTGTAGAGTACCATTCAAAAGTTGACACACCTACTCATTCAGAGGGATTGGTTGAAATGGGGAAGACACATTTCAGTTGAATACATTCAGTTGGACAACTGACTAGGTATCCCCCTTTTGTTCTTTTCAAGGGTTTTTCTTTATTTTGACTATTTTCTACATTGCAGAATAATAGTGAAGACATCAAAACTATGACATAACACACATGGAATCCAAAATAACAATACATTATTTCCCATTCATTTCTATTGGATATAAAAAATAATCTGAAAGACAACCAAAACAGCAAATGCATCCCAAAAATGTGTAGAGTCACAAGCTTGATGTAATCATTGCATGCTTGGAATATGGGACCAAATAATACACTTTTGACTACTCAAACACAAGTGAATTTGTCTTTTTTTTGATCCCCTAAAATAGGGGGGGATTATGTACAAAAGTGTTGTAATTTTTAAAAGGTTCACCAGATATGGATGAAAATGAAAGCTGTCAGTCTGCACTTTAACCTCAGTCATTGTATCATTTCAAATCCCAAGTGCTGGAGTACAAAGCCAAAACAACAAAAATGGTCAGTCTCAATACTTTTGGAGCTCACCGATTGACACTTTTATAAAATAATTCCGTATTTCTTTTCAAATAACTTGAAAAAAAAAAACTTCACAGAACCATTTTATTTTCTAAATTAAAATGGTAAACTTAAGACAATTGGCATGGACAAAATCATTGGCTCCCCTGTAGCTAGTACATGGTTGCACAGCTTTTGGCAAAAATAACTGCAGACAAATGCTTCTTGTAGCCATCAATGAGCTTGTTGCACCTTTCTACTAGCAATTTGTCCCAGTCTTCAGCAGCAAACTGCTCTAATTCTTGAATGTTTGCGGGGTGTCCAAAACCAACTGATTTTTTCAGCTCTCGCCATAGATGTGATTTAGATCTGGACTCTTCGCTGGCCACTCCATCCTTCAACAGACACCGTTTTTGGACACCGGGTGGAACATTTCACTCCAAAACACCTTGGTAATCTGCTGTTTTCATGATGTCTTGCATATGCTCAAAGCCCCCAGTACCAGAGACCGCAAAGAAACTCAACATTATCAAACCTTCTTCCCTGTGCTTGATTGTAGGGAGGGTGTTATTTTCTTGAATGTTTCATTCATTCTGCCAACCCGGATGTCCTAGCTGTGTCTGAAACTTGGCTTAGGAAGTCCACCAAAAACTCAAATCTTCATCCCTAACTACAACGTTTTCAGACAAGATAGAACGACCAAAGGGGGCGGTGTTGCAATCTACTGCAGAGATAGCCTGCAGAGTTCTGTCCTGCTATCCAGGTCTGTACCCAAACAATATGAACTTCTACTTTTAAAAATTCACCTCTCCAAAAACAAGTCTCTCACCGTTGCCGCCTGCTATAGACCCCCTCGGCCCCTAGCTGTGCTCTGGACACCAAATGAATGTGAACTGATTGCCCCCCATCTATCTTCAGACCTCGTGCTACTAGGTGACCTAAACTGGGACATGCTTAACACCCCAGCCATCCTACAATCCAAGCTTGATGCCCTCAATCTCACACAAATTATTAATGAACCCACCAGGTACAACCCCAAAGCCGCAAACACTGGCACCCTCATAGATATCATCCTAACCAACGTGCCCTCAATATACACCTCTGCTGTTTTCAACCAAGATCTCAGCGATCACTGCCTCATTGCCTGCACCCGTAATGGGTCAGCGGTCAAACGACCTCCACTCATCACTGTCAAACGCTCCCTGAAACATTTCAACGAGCAAGCCTTTCTAATCGACCTGGCCCTGGTATCCTGGAAGGATATTGAACTCATCCCGTCAGTAGAGGATGCCTGGTTATTTTTTTTAAATGCCTTCCTCACCATCTTAAATAAGCATGCCCCTTTCAAGAAATTTAGAACCAGGAACAGATATAGCCCTTGGTTCTCTCCAGACCTGACTGCCCTTAACCAACACAAAAATATCCTGTGGCGTTCTGCATTAGCATCGAACTGCCCCCGCGATATGCAACTTTTCAGGGAAGTTAGAAACCAATACACACAGGCAGTTAGAAACGCCAAGGCTAGCTTTTTCAAACAGAAATTTGCTTCCTGCAACTCAAACTCCAAAAAGTTCTGGGACATTGTAAAGTCCATGGAGAATAAGAACACCTCCTCCCAACTGCCCACTGCACTGAGGATAGGAAACTCTGTCACCACCGATAAGCCCACTATAATTGAGAATTTCAATAAGCACTTTTGTACGGCTGGCCATGCTTTCCACCTAACTACCCCTACTGCATTCAACAGCACTGCACCCCCCACAGCTACTCGCCCAAGCCTCCCGCATTTCTCCTTCTCCCAAATCCATTCCGCTGATGTTCTGAAAGAGCTGGACCCCTACAAATCAGCTGGGCTTGACAATCTGGACCCTTTCTTTCTAAAATTATCTGCCGAAATTATTGAAACCCCTATTACTAGCCTGTTCAACCTCTCTTTCGTGTCGTCTGAGATTCCCATAGATTGGAAAGCAGCTGCTGTCATCCCCCTCTTCAAAGGAGGTGACACTCTTGACCCAAATTGCTACAGACCTATATCCATCCTACCCTGCCTTTCTAAGGTCTTCGAAAGCCAAGTCAACAAACAGATTACCGACCATTTCGAATCCCACCGCACCCTCTCCGCTATGCAATCTGGTTTCAGAGCTGGTCATGGGTGCACCTCAGCCACGCTCAAGGTGCTAAACGACATCGTAACCGCCATCGATAAGAAACAATACTGTGCTGCCGTATTCATTGACCTGGCCAAAGCTTTTGACTCTGTTAATCACCACATCCTCATCGGCAGACTCAGTAGCCTTGGTTTCTCAAACGATTGCGTCGCCTGGTTCACCAACTACTTCTCTGACAGAGTTCAGTGTGTCAAATCGGAGGGCCTGCTGTCCGGACCTCTGGCAGTCTATGGGGGTACCACAGGGTTCAATTCTTGGGCCAACTCTTTTCTCTGTATACATAAATGATGTCGCTCTTGCTGCTGGTGAATCTCTGATCCACCTCTACGCAGACGACACCATTCTATATACTTCTGGCCCTTCTTTGGACACTGTGTTAACAACCCTCCAGACGAGCTTCAATGCCATTCAACTCTCCTTCCGTGGCCTCAAACTGCTCCTAAACACAAGTAAAACTAAATGCATGCTCTTCAACCGATCGCTGCCTGCACCTGCCCGCCTGTCCAGCATCACTTCTCTGGACGGTTCTAACTTAGAATTTGTGGACAACTACAAATACCTAGGTGTCTGGTTAGATTGTAAACTCTCCTTCCAGACTCACATCAATCATCTCCAATCCAAAGTTAAATCTAGAATTGGCTTCCTATTTCGCAACAAAGCATCCTTCACTCATGCTGCCAAACATACCCTCGTAAAACTGACCATCCTACCAATCCTCGACTTCGGCGATGTCATTTACAAAATAGCCTCCAATACCCTACTCAACAAGCTGGATGCAGTCTATCACAGTGCCATCCGTTTTGTCACCAAAGCCCCATATACTACCCACCACTGCGACCTGTATGCTCTCGTTGGCTGGCCTTCGCTTCATAATCGTCGCCAAACACATTGGCTCCAGGTCATCTACAAGACCCTGCTAGGTAAAGTCCCCCCTTATCTCCGCTCACTGGTCACCATAGCAGCACCCACCTGTAGCACGCGCTCCAGCAGGTATATCTCTCTGGTTACCCCTAAAGCCAACTCCTCCTTTGGTCGTCTCTCCTTCCAGTTCTCTGCTGCCAATGACTGGAACGAACTACAAAAATCTCTGAAACTGGAAACACTTATCTCCCTCACTAGCTTTAAGCACCAGCTATCAGAGCAGCTCCCAGATCACTGCACCTGTACATAGCCCATCTATAATTTAGACCAAACTACTACCTCTTCCCCTACTGTATTTATTTATTTTGCTCCTTTGCACCATATTATTTATATTTTAACTTTGAACTTTCTTCAAAGTACAAATCTACCATTCCAGTGTTTTACTTGCTATACTTTATTTACTTTGCCACCATGGCCTTTTTTGCCTTTACCTCCCTTATCTCATCTCATTTGCTCAAATTGTATATAGTCTTATTTTTTTTCTACTGCATCATTGATTGTATGTTGTTTTACTCGATGTGTAACTCTGTGTTTTTGTATGTTGTCGAACTGCTTTGCTTTATCTTGGCCAGGTCGCAATTGTAAATGAGAACTTGTTCTCAACTTGCCTACCTGGTTAAATAAAGGTGAAATAAAAAAATAAAAAATTTGGTCGTTGGTAGACATAGGAAGCCCCTCCTGCTGAACTTCTGAACCCCCCCCCCCCCCCCCCCCCCACACACACACACACAAACAAACAAACAAACAAACATGGGGGTGGTTTGGTAATACTGTGGGGTTGATTTTCTGGTACTGGGGGCCTTAAACGTGAGCAAGGCATCTTGAAAATCAGCAGAATATCTGGTGTTGAGTCCAATGTTCAACCCTGTGTCCAAAAACATGTGTCTCCATTGAAGGCTCTGGGTTTTCCAGCAGGACAACCCCAAACACACATCAAAAAGTACCCAGGAATGGTTCAAGAAGTAACGCTGGACTGTTCTAGAGTGGCCAGCCAAGAGTCCAGATGTAAATCACATCTATGGCGAGAGCTGAAAACAGCAGTTGGTGGAGGGCATCCCTAGAACAGTTTGCTGCTGAAGAGTGGGACAAATTGCCAGTAGTAAGGCACATCAAGCTCATTGATGTTACAAGAAACATTTGTCTGCAGTTCTTGGCCAAAGGCTGTGCAACCAAATACTATCTCCGGGTTACCAATACCTTAAGCAGACAAAAATAAATTTGGTTCTGCAATGTTGAAAATCCAATAAAAGGTGTGGAAACCAACACTTTAGAATAGGGAATTATTTAAGAAAAGCTCAAGGGTGTCAATATATTTGGCTGCAACTGTATATAGTGCACAACTTTTGATCAGTCTTAATCAGGTGCAATTTATGAGTGACAACCAGTTTGGCTAGGAAAAAATTCCCTTACTGTAACCATAGCACCGACAAGCCAATGAGAGCAGGCATGCGAGAAGCATGGCATGGTGATTCAATAACTTTATTAACAGTCCAGGAGGCACTGACAAAAAAAACAGAAAAGGAAAACTTAAGATCAGTCAGTCAGAAAGAAGGTCCATTCAACAGAGAGATGGGTCAGAGAAGAGGGCAGCACGCCAACACTGTGTTAAGACATGAGAATGAAAATAAATGCGAAAGTCAGTATTGTATCGACGGATCCCTCTTTTCCTTTCGTTTAGAGAAATTCACCAGGATCTGCCTCCAGAACCGCCACACACACAGACTAAGCTGCACACCTAGACGGGAAACAAAAAGCGGGACTGCTTTTGTGTGAGCGGCAGCGACGGATAGGACTGACAAACCACAGCATTTGACGCAGGTGTTTAAAACGGAGGATTTAATTCTGTACAGGTTATAGACGTAGGTTATATGTGTAAATATGAACTGAGGTTCTATAGCAGACAGTCCACAGTGTGGGACAACTCAGACACAGCTGTATGTGGAGCGCAGGGTCGTGTTCAGCAGGGTACAACGTAGCAAAAACATTCTGCAACGGAAACCAAAACAAAAGTACTTCCCCGTTTCAAATCGTTTTCTCCTGTTTCGTGCCTACTGAACATGACCATGCGACCCACCATTATTCTCATCACTCGTTCTCTGGCTGACCTCATTTTTGAGAAGCACAGCCAGTCACTCCTTCCCTTCACAACAGGACAATACAGACAGGAAGACAAACAGGCATCATGTCAGAGAATGGTGTCGAGCTGATACACACGTTAACAACATGACACACACCTCAACCAAACAGTCTATACTGTGTGAGTCATAGTGGGACCCCCACGCTGGTTGAACATTCAAACCCCTCGCCTCTGGATGATTAGATGCATAGACTTTTATTGGGAGTTTAACCTCAAATCACAGATTCTCTCTATATACTCCTCTCTCTCTCCTATTGCCTCAATAGTGTTTGTAAGTCAGAGCGTGCGCACACACACACACACACACACACACACACACGAGGCCATGTCTGAGGGAGAGAGAATAAGACAAATAGAAAAATAATTCTAGAGATGGAAAAAAAAAAAAAACATTTATTTCATGTCATGTATAGTTTGTCATCTTCAGCTCTACTGGGTCTGAATCATACAAAAAGAGAGTTTCTACCAGCGGCCGGTACACCCACAACAGCCTTTCAGTGCTAGTGTTAGACAGAACACCTACTACAATCAACAGCAACTCTCTCCCTCACACACACACACTCTCACAAAATACACACACACACCTCCATTGGCCAGTGGATCAGCTCCAGCTGTTTTAGAGCCTGACGTTAGGAATAGTAGAGTCGTATGAGGACACACACACGGAATCTGCCACGAGGCTGTGTATGTGTCTCCGGCCTCTCGCTGACAGAGGGGGAGGGGTTAAGTTTATTAGGTAAATAAAAGAAAGCGCATCGGGGGGGGTTGAGAGGTGCCGGGGTCAGGTTTGAAGGATCAGAAATCAGGGTCCTAGCTGAGTAGCTGGCGGATCTCCTTGTGCATGTGACACAGGAAGTCGACGTAGGAAGGTCCTCCGCTGGTGCTCTTGTCCTCACACAGGAAGTGCTTAAAGATTAGCTCCGCCTTGTCCTCCTGCTTCACCACCATCAACTACAGACACGTGTGGAGAGAGAAAGAGATGTTAACACACACACAACCTTATGCTTCTGTACTACAACCAGGGATCTCCTTTTTCGAAAAAAAATGTAAAACTAGGGAGGAGGACCGATTGTCCTCTTTTTTTCCTTAATGTTTTCACTTTCAAATCTCACTTTAATAGAAAAACCACAAAATTGGATGTTCCAAGTCCACAACAATGCTTAAACCACATCAGGGGACCATTTTGTAGGTCTGGGGAAAAAGCTGAGAAATGTAGCCATTTCAGTGTAGTTACCCTTTAATTCAGCGAAGTGATGTTTCTGTAGGGCACTTGTGGCGTTTTCAAAACAAATGGTGACTGGATGATGCAAATAATCATGAATCTGCCAGGAATGCATAGGCTACTTTGTAGTTACCTTTTAATTGCTTTTCCCCATCTACCTGAAAACGGTCAGGCGATCATTAGCAGCATCGCTAACGGCTTCACAACGTAGTAGACATGAGCCCTGCGTGTGCGAGTAGGGCCTAACATTCATTCAAATTTACTAGTGACCCACCCGGGCCAGTGCCAACAAAACTACTGGCCAGAATACATTTTAAAAATCTTACAGGAAAGCGAATGATGCGTGCATCATCTCAATAGCCTGTGATTTTATTTTTCATTTGCGGGCTGGGCAACTAGCCTATACAGGGTTCATACTGACATTGGCAAGTCAAAGTCAAGGACTTTAGGACTTTTTCGAGCACTTAGTTGTGACAACTGCTGATGTAGAAAAGGGATTTATAAATACATTTGAGTCATTGATTTGTAATTTAAGGTCCTACATTTTATATTTAAATGTTGTAATAGCCTACAGAAAAAAATAAGAAAACCCCCCCTTCAAATTGTATGCATTCCCACTAAGAATAATGCTCGTTTTAAATAGGACTTAACAGCATTATGCATTGACACTCACATGATTTGAATCTGTTAGAATAATGCGAGCATTGCCTGACTAAAAATCTAAATCTAATTTATTTGTCACATGCACCGGACATAACAGGTGTAGACTCTACAGTGAAATGCTTACTTATGATCCCTTTCCCAACAATGCAGAGTTAAAAAGTAATACAAAATGTGCATGTGTGTGTGAGCGTATGTGTCAGAGTAGTATGTGTGTGTGGGTCAAGTC
Organism: Salmo trutta; assembly: GCF_901001165.1. Lineage (NCBI taxonomy): Eukaryota > Metazoa > Chordata > Actinopteri > Salmoniformes > Salmonidae > Salmo > Salmo trutta. The sequence continues at coordinate 15,216,890 of NC_042966.1, forward strand.
CAGTGAGTGTGTATAGAGTCAGTGCAAAAAAGATAGTCAAGGCCAACAGTCCAGGTAACCATTTGATTAACTGTTCAACAGTCTTATGGCTTGGGTGGAGTAGAAGCTGTTCAGGAGTATTTTGGTCCCAGACTTGGCCCGAGTGATGTACAGGACCGTACACACCATCCTCTGCAGCGCCTTGAGGTCGGTCGCCAAGCAGCTGCCATACCAAGCGGTGACGCAGCCTGTCAAGAAGCTTACAATGGTGCAGCTGTAGAACTGTTTGAGGATCTGAGGGCCCATGCCAAATCTTTTCAGCCTCCTGAGGGGGAAGCGGCATTGTCGTGCCCTCTTCACGATGGCGTTGGTGTGTTTGGACCATGAAAGGTCCTTAGTGATGTGGACACAGGAACTTGAAGCTCTCGACCAGCTCCACCACAGCTGTGTCGATGTGAATGGGGTCGTGCTCGGCCCGCCGTTTCGTATAGTTCACGATCATCTATTTTGTCTGGCTGACATTAAGGGAGAGGTTGTTGTCCTGGCACCACACTGCCATCCTCCCTATAGGCTCTCATCATCGTCAATCAGGCCTCCCACCGTCGTGAATGTTGGCAAACTTAATGGTATTTGAGTTGTGCGTGTCCACGCAGTCATGGGTGAACAGGGAGTACAGGAGGAGACAAAGCACATACCCCTGTGTGGCCCCTGTGCTGAGGGTCAGCGTGGCAGAGGTGAGGTTGCCTACCCTCACCACCTGGGGGCGACCCGTCAGGAAGTCCAGGATCCAGTTGCAGAGGGCGGTGTTCAGTCCCAGGGTCCTTAGCTTGGAGGACACTACGCTGTTGAACGCTGAGTAGTCAATGAACAGCATTCTCACGTAGGTGTTCCATTTGTCCAGGTGGAAAAGGGCAGTGTGGAGTGTAACAGACATTGCGTCATCGGTGGTTCGTGAACTGGACTGGGTCTCAGGTGTCTGGGATGATGGTGTTGATGTAAGGGATGGCCAGCCTTTCAAAACATTTCATGGCTACAGATGCGAGGGCTACTGGGCGAAAGCAATCTAGACAGGTTACCTTGGTTACAGGGACGATGGTGGTCTGCTTGAAATATGTAGGTATTACAGACTGGGTCAGGGAGAAGTTGAAAATGTCAGTCAAGACACTTGCCAGCTGGTCAGCGCATGCTCTGAGTACGCATCAGGGTAATCCGTCTGTTAACCTGTTTAAAAGTTTTACTTGCATAGGCTACAGAGAGCGTGATCACACCGTCGCCCGGAACAGCTGGTGCTCTCATACATGGGTTGTTGTTGCTTGCCTCGAAGCGAGCATAAAAAAGGCATTTAGCTTGTTTGTTAGGCTCACGTCACTGAGCAGCTCGCAAGATGGTTTCCCCTTTGTAATCTGTGATAGTTTGCAAGCCCTGCCACCTCCGTCGAGCATCAGAGCCGGTGTAGTACGATTCGAACTTAGTCCTGTATTGACACTGCCTGTTTGATGATTCAGCGTCGCTGGTACTTCCTTTGAGTTTTTGCTTGTAAGCAGGAATCAGGAGGATAGAGTTATGGTCAGATTTGCCAAATGAGGGAGATCTTTGTATGCATCTCTGTGTGTGGAGTAAAGGTGATCTAGAGTTTTTTTGCCTCTAGTTGTACAGATGACATGCTGGTAGAAATGAGTTAAGAGATTTCAGTTGTCATGCATTAAATAGACAGCTTTATCCAAACAAACACACGTATGAAGTGTGTCCATGTGGTAGGTAGTTAGTCTCACAAAAGGTGTAATGCATGCCAATTAAAAATGTGTGTTGCACTGACAAGTCAAACGGTTGCAACGTGACTGTTTTGGTCGCAGTATTGAACCCTGACAAGACAGAAATAGAGACGGAAAGATACAGAGGGAACGAAAGAGAAGAGCGAGAGAGAGACAGAGAGAGACAGAGACAAAGAGAGGTAGTGGAGTCTGACCTTCATGTATCGTGACCGTTGTGATCTGAAGGAGTCGATGATCTCTCTGAGTCTCTGGGAGAATGGGTTGTCCAGCTCCGGCAGACTCGTCTGGAACACAACACACACGTTTAGGAGATAGCAACACACCCACACACTTAAAATCAAGACAATGATTTGTAAGAAGTTGAAGTCTGTGTGTGTGTGTGTCTCACCATGTTGGGGTCTATCTGGCTGAAGGTGGGCGTTCCAAAGATGTTGCTAAGCAGCTCCTGCTGAGCATTGGCTCCCACCCACAGGAAGAGGTGGAGCCCTGTCTCCAGGAGGTAGACTCCGCCCTTCGACAGGCGCTCCTCTGAGTTACGCACTGCCATTGGCAACGACCCTCCATCCAACTTCACCTGAGATGGAAAGGTACTCGATTAACACACGATTTAAACTGATTTCACATTGACGTAATATGTTCTTACATGTTTGCTTCAGCAAAGTAAGATGGTGCCTTGTCATGCCAAATGAGGCTGATTGAAGTGAATTCGAGAGACAGAAAGAGAGCGAGTTGGAGAGCAGGGTCTCTCACCAGGGGCAGTAGGCGGGGATAGAAGAAGATGTGGCTCTCTGATACGTCCATACAGCTGAGCAGCTGTCTCAGGTAGGCTCTGTCGTCCAATGAGACGTCAGCTCCCGGCTGCAGCACGTCGCTCTTCAACACACAGTTCAGATAGACCGGCAGCAGCTTCATACACTCTGGTAGGATCAGCTACAAAAGGAGAGGGGAAGGGATTGAGTGTGTAAGTTTTTGGGGTGGGTGGGGTGTGTGAGAGTGACCGATCTGACTGGCATAGAAGGTGCAGTGTGTGGGTGGTAATGAGGTGAATGTATAGTGTTTGTGTATGTATGTGTACAGTGTTTGTGAATGGTGTTGGGGGGGGAATGTGTGTATCGTGCATGTGTCACTGACCTGTCCGGCAGATGAGGGACTGGCACAGTTCTTGCGGTAGCAGGCCAGAATCTGGGCACACTGGTTCACCATGGTGTCTCTCACTGTCTTGGTGGGGGTGTTCAATATGCTGCGGTACGCTACACACAGACACAGAGAAAAAGGACCGTTGGTTTCCATTTCCGGACATAAAGAAAAGCCCTTAAGTTGGTTTGAATCCTACTGGTATCAATCACATCTACAGTATCTCACATCGAACGTAGATGTAGGTGTTCGGTGATTGGACCCCTGCTGATCTTTATACATTCTTTCTCTTGGTAACGTAATCTCGAAACATACTATCCAATTTCACGGCTGTATAGACGGAGGCATAGGGGGACAGACGGATAGTGAGCGTGTGATACTGACCATACTTGGAGAAGAAGTTGATGATTGTGTCCGTCTCGCAGTTCCGGTAGAGGTCGGCGAGCTGGGAGCAGCAGTTGACCGCCATGTTGTGGACCCGCAGACGCCGCTGACCACTACAGCTGGTGTACAACACCGCGCACTGCATGAGCGCCCCGGTGTCCTCGCTGAGCTTGTCGTCGTGGCGGAATTCCACGGTAACAGTCTTGTCACAGTCCAGTCCTGCCAGCTCCACGTCTGTCGTATTGCTCATAAAGAACGAGCCGAAGAAATCCGTCGCTCTGATACCTGGAGGAGGAGAGGATGTTATGACGGCAGTGAATAACACCACTAGGTGAAGAGTGAGTGTGTGTACAGACAGACGGCAATACAAATTGTTCCAGAGAGACATAGAATAAAGTTGTCATCATAGAAATGCCACCAAACATTTCATGAAATTCACCAAACAATATTTGGAAAGAGAAAGCAAAGTACTTTAAGCATACGTTTTCTTTTCAGTCTCCTCCATCTCCACAAAACAAAGTTAACTGTATCAATTTTATTTCTTCTATTAATAATGTAAAATGTACAGAAAGACTCATGTGAAGGCCAAATTATAGAGGATGAACTTAGATGCAATTAAAGCCTTTAAGTCTGGGGCTGGATGGCATACCAGTGGAGGTATACCAATCCTTTGTTGATGTACTCAGAGGACCGTTGTAAGCATGTTTTAACCACTCCTATAAAAATAGTAGATGATCAGATACTCAACAAGGTCTGATTTCATTATTACTGAAACAGAAACCAAGTGGTAAATAAAGACTTGGAGGCCCCTTACACTTCAGTGTTGTGACTAAGGCTGTTGCGGTGACCGTACTACCGCCACATCGGCGGTCACGAGTCATGAAGGTAGTCAAATTCCACGTGACCGTTTAGTCACGATAATTAGGCTTCTCCAAGCTCTGATGCTGGTCATTAGTAGCCTACCAAAACAAGCTAGGGCTCTATTGACCCTCTAGTCACTGACATCAATGCAAAATCTAATCAAACCCTTACTGAGAGCACAAGAGCTCATGTTGCGCAACATTTATATAGGCTATGCAATTGCGAGAGAAAACAGAGTGAGGATCCTATCAGTTTTCTATAGGCTAGGCCTACTATATTAATTTCTCAACTTTCCGTATAATAAGCACATTGCTTCTTTTACAACAGGAGTATAGCCTACCTGGCTGGCATGAAAATGAACCATGGGAAAAGCTTCCTCCATTCGCTATTTAAGTGCATAGATTACATGTATTTCCCCCCCCTTTATAATAAAAGCATCACATGGATAATTGCATTTGCGGTCACTTTAGATAATGGGTTATAGCATTGCTGCACTTATAATGTGAAGAAATAGCCTAATAGTTGATCAACATTTTAAGCTAAACGGTCAGATCTGTTGCATCAGCCACATTGCATAAAAAAAGTTTTGATTCTAGTGGTTGTATTCATTTGGGCTCTATTGCAACCCACAACGGTTCCAGACTATGTTTGGAATATTTATTTCTCGCATAGAATGTCGACTTTTCTACTATGGGGGACAGTAGATTGACATGCTGTTCGTTAGGCCTACTCATCAAGTTGTCTAACGAAAAGAAAATGTGGACAGTTCTTCCAATATTTTCAATATGCACCTCGGAATTGGATAAGGAAGCGTGCAGTTGGTAGAGCATGGCGCTTGCAACGCCAGGGTTGTGGGTTCGATTCCCACGGGGGACCAGTATTTAAAAAAAAATGTAATAAAATGTATGCACTCTACTGTAAGTCGCTCTGGATAAGGGCGTCTGCTAAATGACTAAAATGTAAATGTAAAATGTGTGGGTCTTCACTTGTAGCCTGTGAGAAAGACCCAATCACGTGATGGATAGCCATATGAGTGAGAGGTGATTCGCAGCGCATTGAGAAGGGCACAACGCAAAAGGTATGGATTTTTTTAGGGTGCATTGCAGCCACACAAAGGGGATGCCACCGTGAAATTCTAGGCATTATCAAGTGCTTGTCAAATTGTAAATGAGTGACTGATGTGTGTACAGCCGGCGCAAAAAACAAAGCAGAGCTCATTTAGTTGTTTGGAGAACAACTAAAGTTACATTAACTACATTAAGCATATACAAATAACTATTTATTTGTTAACGCTCAACACAGAATAGCCGCATGTGCGCACTCCAAATCGTTTGGAGAAAATATCCTTTCTATTTTATTCAGCTTTGTTCAATTGTATTCTTCCTACTATAAAAGAAAGCCACAGAATTCTAACCAAATAGTGTCTGCTAAATGAACTAGTGTAGTCCACAGCCATATGACATAGCCAGATCGGTGCCTAACAATTCAGAGTATGCTATTCTGTTCTTCTGAAATAGACTACATTTTCTTCATATCATGCTTCTTTAGACCTGTCTGTAATAAATACTGGATATATTGTGAAGGTGTAGGCTATATTACATGGATTTATTACACTTTTCAAATGTAGATGTTCCAAAAGGTGTGCATGAGTGGCTTGTTGGCTGTGCGTGGAAGCCAGGAGATGATAAATGTGTTAATTAACGGTCAATTACCGTGAGACCGACAGTTACTTGCTAGACAATCCACGGCTGACGACTTTGTAACCGCCACACCCCTAGTTGTGATGCATAGCGCATATAATTAAAAAAGGGTATTGTCGGATATTATTTATTCTAATCAGCCAGGTTTTTTACATGGACGATACATTGGAGATAATATAAGACAAGTACTGGAAACAATAGAACATTATGAAAAATCTGGGAAACCAGGCCTGGTGTTCATAGGGGACTTGAAAAGGCTTTTGATAAACTACGACTGGAATTTATATACAAATGCCTGGTATATTTAAGTTTTGGAGAATCTCATACAAATGGGTTAAAGTTATGTATAGTTACCCTAGGTGTAAAATAGTAAATAATGGCTACTTCTCAGAAAGTATTCAACTGTCAAGAAGAGTAGTGCAAGGTTTTCCACTAATCAGCATATCCATTTATTATGGCCAGCGAAATGTTAGCTATTAAAAACAAAAGGTGTCAATGTACGCTGATGATTCATGTTCTCTTTTTAATCCACAATTTGGATCCCTCCACAGCATCATAGATGATCTAGATACTGTTTCTAACCTCTGGGTTACAACCAAATTATGATCTCATACACACACACACACACACACACACACACACACACACACACACACACACACACACACACACACACACACACACACACACACACACACAAAAATATATATATTTTATTTGGGACGGCAAGCTAGATACAATTAAAACTGGCCTATTAATATAATGAATATGAATTCAGAGGGCAGAAATGATTAAATATTAAAGCATTAGACCTCTCACTAAAGGTGTCAGTCATACAGAAGGTATACTTAAACCCAACTGGTTCTCTAGCAGATTAGAAAGAATGTCTAACACCTTGTTCAAGAATCAGTTCATAAAAACAGGCTTGAATTAGAAATGCATGAAAAAGACACTTGAAATATCTCAATTAAATAGAAGCTTTGCTTAACCTATCCAAAGCTCAAAATGACAGTAACAGGGTAGAACTCCAACCGTTACTCTGTGCCAAGTCTGCCATTTTGACCCTTTATTCAGATTACAACCTCTCACATTCAGTTATTTGTTTAGTCCATCAAATAATACATATATTATGGTTAAACTCAAAACATACTAATTGATAATAAAACATTTTTTTTACAAAAAAGGTATAATATCTTTGTAAATGATATAAATAGGACTGGTGGAGTTGTCACATGCAGCTAACACAAATAAATAGAAATGTCTGCTCCATCCAAAATTACTACCAACTAATTGCAGCATTACCGCAAAAATGGAAGATGCAAGTGGAAGGGGGAAAAAGTTAGGAACTCGTCTGTCGGCCCTGCACTAAAGACCAAAATTGTTAAAAAATAAATAAAGTATACCAGTTTCATTTAAGGACCAAAAAAATTGGACAGCTGTGCCTTATAGATCGCAAAATAGTTGGTAAGAGATTTGACGTACCAATTCCATGGCACATGGTTTATGAGCTGATACACAAAACACCGGATTCAAAAAATATAATTTTTTAAATTAACTTATACTGAATTCTTGCAACCAACAGAATGTTATAGATATGGGGAATACAATCTGCCCAGCTCTGCAGATCTTGCTGCGAAGAGAATCCTGAAATCATTTGTTTTGGTACTGTCCATATGTAGCTTATTTTTGGTCGCAGGTTCAAGAATGGCTGAAGAATTGCAACATTTATATGGAGCTAACTCTGTAAATAGCACTGCTGGGTGATTTAAAAAGTCATAGTCAATCGATCAATAATACTTCTAGCAAAAATGTTTCATTAAATTTACTTTTGTGAAACATCACAGTACAGTTGAAAAATATTTGGCAAATAGAAATCAAAACTGGATGGTGTTCAGAAATATATGGGAGGAGTTGATTGGAGCTGAAGGGTGGGACTAAAAACAAGATAACTAAAATGTAAATTGTACTGGGTCCGTAAAATGCATATAGGTTCAGAACTTTTATGAAACAGCACAGTAAAAAATATATTGCAAAAAATAGAAATGAAAACGAGATGTTCTTCAGCGATGGGAGGGGTTGAGGGTAGTTGAAGGATAAAAAAAAGATAACTATTACATTGTGTCCGTAAAACATATATAGTATGGATAAGCTGGAAGTTGAAGCCTAGTTTACTGCAATTAGGGGAAGGGTTGTTGGGTTAGGGGAACATAAAGGAAAACAAAGTGTGTGTGTGTACACACACACACACACACACACACACACACACACACACACACACACTGCCTTCAGAAAGTATTCAGACCCCTTAACTTTTTCCACAGTTGTTAGGTTACAGCTGATCTAGCCCCCCCCCCCGAAAAAAATAATATTAGAACAATTGTGAGTGTGTGAGACAGTATGAGCGAGAGAGAGCAAGTGAGAAAGAGCAAGACACTTACCTGTGCTGGTTCGGACCCTCATGACAGCATCGAAGCCCATCGGCTTCTGAACGTCTCGCCGCAGATCATTCAGGAACCGCTCACGGTCCGTCTCGGCCTGAAAAACCACACAGACAGTGAGTGAAGGCAGGTAACAGGTGAAGGGTGGACGCGGTTACACCCAAACGAGCCCCGCCGCGTTGCGTGCACGAGAGTTGTAAAATAAAATGTATTCAAATATTATTCAATCATTTCATCCACACCGCTCGTGCGCGTCAACAACCTTGTGGTAAAATAGAACTTGGTTCCATTTGAGACGCACACTGCAAGTCCCACCTCTCCCATCTAATCATTGGTATTCAGGAGCATACAAACCCACGTGGGTATTTGAAAGATGAACGAGGAGTGATTAAATCGTAGATAACTTAGGGCTACGGCGGTCACAAAATTTTGTCAGCCGGTTATTGTCTCGAAAATGACCGCCAGTCTCATGGTAATTGACCATTAATTAACATATTTAGCATCTCCAGACCTCCATGCACACAAGCCGCTGACGCACGCCTTTGGAAATCTACATAAAAGTCCATCACAATAAATCCATGTATTTTAGGCACGTCTAAAGAAACATGATGATATTTTTCCCTATTCCGGAGCGAGTGCACATATGAAGTGCCTATGTTGACCATAAAAGTGATAATTTGAAACAGGTACTATATGCTAGATTGAGTTGTGAATGATACAAACTAGAGGTCAACCGATTAATCGGCATGGCCGATTTCAAGTTCACAACAAATCGGTAATCGGCCCTTTTGGACACCGATTATGGCCGATTACATTGCAATCCACGAGGAAATTGCGTGGCAGACTGAGCACCTGTTACGCGAGTGCAGCATCAAAAGGACCTTGTGGCTGCAAGGAGCCAAGGTAAGTTGCCTGCTAGCATTAAACTTATCTTGTAAAAAACAATCAATCTTCACATAATCACTAGTTAACTACACATGGTTGATGATATTACTAGGTTAACTAGCTTGTCCTGCGTTGCATATAATCAATGTGGTGCCTGTTAATTTATCATTGAATCACAGCCTACTTCAACTTCGCCAAACGGGTGATGAATTAACAAAAAGTGCATTCGTGGAAAAAGCACAATCGTACCTAATCATAAACATCAACGCCTTTCTTCAAATCAATACACAGAAGTATATATTTTTTTTTAAAACTGTATATTTAGTTAAAAGAAATTCATGTTAGCAGACAATATTAACTAAGGAAATTGTGTCACTTCTCTTGCGTTCAGTGCAAGCAGAGTCAGGGTATATGGAACAGTTTGGGCCGCCTGGCTAGTTGCGAACTGTGAACTAATTTGCCAGAATTTTACATAATTATGACATAACATTGCACGACCTTCAATGTAACAGCAATATTTTGACTTAGCGTTGCCACCCGCTCGATAAAATACGTAACAGATTCGTATTTCACTGAAAGAATAAACGTTTTGTTTTCGAAATGATAGTTTCCGGATTTGGCCATATTAATGATCAAAGGCTCGTATTTCTGTGTTTATTATATTATAATTAAGTCTATGATATGATACTTGATAGAGCAGTCTGACTGAGCGGTGGTGGGCGGCAACAGGCTCGTAAGCATTCATTCAAGCTTTAAAGCGTTTTGCCAGCAACTCTTAGCAATGCTTGCTTCACAGTGCTGTTTATGACTTCAAGCCTCTCAACTCATGAAATTAGGCTGGCAATACTAAAGTGCCTATTAGAACATCCAATAGTCAAAGGTATATGAAATATAAATGGTAGAGAGAGAAATAGTCGATGCGTCATAATTCCTATAATAACTACAACCTAAAACTTCTTAACTGGGAATATTGAAGAACTGGGAATATTGAACCAGCAGATTTCATATGTTCAGAGCAAGGAACTTAAACGTTAGCCTTTTTACATGGCACATTGCACTTTTACTTTCTCCTCCAACACTGTGTTTTTGCATTATTTAAACCAAATTGAGCATGTTTCATTATTTATGAGACTAAATAGATTTTATTTATGCAAGTTAAAATAAAAGTGTTCATTCAGTATTGTTGTAATTGTCATTATTACATACATACATACATACATACATACATAAAAAACGGTATCGGCTTTTTTTGGCCCTCCAATAATCGGTATCGGCGTTGAAAAATCATAATCGGCCGACCTCTACAAACCTTAGAATGTCTTAGAAACCAAAACATAAATACTGTATGGGTGCATGCTGCAACAATAGGCTATTGACAAATAAGCTTGCGCTCTGTTCCTTGACTCAGACCGCAAACGCTGTTCTCTCAAGTGATCATAGTTTCACCCAACAGACTATTCTCAAACGTAATCTTGTCTTTACTAATATGTAACATTTGTTTCAATTTAGAAAAGCCAAATTATCAAAATGGGCAGGAACGGGGCAGGTGAAAACTATACATGTCATCTGTATGCACTGGAATAGCAAATGGAGGCTGCTTTCACGCAGTTGGGTACTCTGGTTTTATAGCGGAGCAGCTGAGAAATAAATAGAGTAGCAGCTGGGATCCTCTTTTAGTAGCAACCACCAAAACTCTGCTTTCACACAGGATTGCATATAGAAATGTCTGGGCTTATAAGAAAACTTATTTCAGTTCACGCATCGACCACTGTTTGAGGAGCCTGCAGCCTCTCGCTGCGTGACAGGTAATATACCGCACAAAATATGTATGCCAAGGGCTCTCCAACCATGTTCCTGAAGACATCCAGTGCTTAAATTTGGGAAAGCAACTGAAATCTGTTCGGAAGCATCAATACTAACACGTTTTCACAACGAAACATAAATAAACTGCTGACAGGCCCTCTCTCTGCACGCTCGAGAAAGGAATGAAGGAAAGAGGACATGGAAACGAACGGAGGTGAGATTCTGTATAGCTGAAGTTAGTCCGCATATTAATTATGAAGATATAAAAATGCCCTATTACTAGGCTATTCAAAATCGAATTATTGTAGGCCAACTCTGTAAGCCGCCCTGCACAATCAATGAACCAACAGCATCGCCTAGGCCTACGTTCTCTCCCAGATTCATGGATAGAAAGTTTGGAGTGTAGCATGAGGTAACCAGTCCATCCAGTATGCATAATAATAGTCAGATTGCTAGAATTTGTTTAATGTGAGTATAGGCTAGACCAATTTGTTTGACATGTTTTTCCACCATGTGTAGGCCATTAGGCAATGGACATATACATTGCATTCAGAAAGTATTCAGACCACTTTTTACAGCCTTATTCTAAAATGGACTAAATACTTTCTAAAACTTGATTGGAACAATTTAAAGAAAATCAAGGATGATCAATGTAAACAGGATGCACCTGAGCTCAATTTCAAGTCTCATAGCAAAGGGTCTGAAAACGTACGTAAATAAGGTATATTATTTTTTATAACTTGGTAAAAAGATCTAAAAAACGTTTTTTGCTTTGTCATTATGGGGTATTGTGTGTAGATTGATGAGGATTATTATTATTATTATATTATTTTTTTTATCCATTTTAGAATAAGGCTGTAACGTAACAAAATGTGGGAAAAGGGGTCTGAATACTTTCCGAACGCACTGTATTGCATAACTGCACGATCATTATTTTAATGAAGACAAAAAGTAAGTGGGCTTGGGCTCATATAGGCCTAAAGCTCTGATATGCATACGGTTCTAAATGCAACATCTTGAATGCTTTGAATTAATCGTCACCTTAGAAAGCGTTGTCCATTTAGTTGTGTTTGACTTTGAAACATCCACAACGACCATGTTGTTCGCTCAGTTTCAACCTGTTGTTGAACTATTTTCTTCAATTTGATATTCACAGTCAGGTCAAAAAAAAAAAAGTAGGCTAACTGCATTTTAAAATCATGATACTGTTTTGATAATAGTTCGATGTGAATTTCAATAGCATTTGCATTGATGTCAGAGTGGTTAGAGGGACAATAGAGCCCTGAGTACCAGTCCATTAGCTGGTCGTTATCAAGATGGGTACTACCAACACATCCAGAGTGCATAAGAGGAGATGACTGTGATTTTACAGGTAACATGATTTTAATTAGAATTATATATTTTTGGGGGGATATCACATTTAAAAAAAAATATTTTACCCCTTTTTCTCCCCAATTTTGTGATATCCAAATGGTAGTTACAGAGGAGAAGGTCGAGAGCCATGCGTCCTCCGAAACACGACCCTGCCAAGCAGCACTGCTTCTTGACACACTGCTCACTAAACCTGGAAAAAAATCAGCCACACCAACGTGTTGGAGGAAACACCGTACACCTGGCGACCGAAATCCCTGTGCATGTGGCCAGCCCGGCACGAGGAGTCGCTAGAGAGAGATGGGACAAGGACATCCCGGCCAGCCAAACCCTCCCCTAACCCGGACGACGCTGGGCCAGTTGTGTGCCGCCTTGTGAGTCTCCCGGTCACGGCTGGCTGCGACACAGCCTGGGATCCAACCCGGGTCTGTAATGAAGCCTCAAGCACTGCGAGGCCCAGTCACGTGGAAATTTGACTGTGGTCATGTCTGCCGGTGTGGCGGTAACACCGTCACCACAACAGCCCTACAGACAACTAACTAAAAACTAACCAGGTTTCACCTTTTATCTGTGGATTAACACTAGAAGCTCAGGGAGCATCATTGAGGTTAAGAATTACTCTAATTTTCAAAGTCATGTCTCCCCCATGACTTGTCCTAAATAAGTTGATTCAACACGGTCGTTGCTAGAATTTCAATAACACAGATGTGTTCTAAGCAGTTTTAGGAGGACATAGCCATTTACCCCCCTGCCTGCCCTTCACCCCGATAGTTGGCTGCCATCTGTCAATGGTCCACTGAAACTAAACGGAAACCATATCCAAACTAATTTCACACACAGGCCTATAATAGATGTAGCCTAAAGATGAGATTAAATTGACAATCTGATGCGTGACATTATCTTCAATTGTCTTAAAACCTCTTAAGGATCCACCCCTTTCCCCCCCAACTTTCACCTAAAATGACCCAAATCTAACTGTCTGTAGCTCAGGACCTGAAGCAAGGATATGCATATTATTGATACCATCCATCAATCAAGAGAGAGGTGTCTCTCTCACCTGGAAGTAGGTGTATTTGTAGACGGAACCCCCGGTGGAGACGGGCACCACGCCAAGCGTTGCCACGTCGACGTACTGGTTGGGAAACAGGAAGAGGTCTACACAGCAGCCCTGTGCTACACACTCCTTAGAGAGGTTACTATAGAAACCAGACTGGGGCTGGAACAGAGACTGGAGAGAGAGAGAGACGCATAGACAGAGTCAATGACCCAACCAAAAGCAGATTGAACACTTTCTCCAGAATGAGGGTTCTTTATGTGTTCTGTGTCTAATTGCAACACTATCTGCCACACAGTTGCCATATCAGTTTATCTTGTCCTTGTTAGTGTGTATGAGAATATATGTGTATGAGTGTATCAGTGTATTTGTTGGTACCTTCTCCTTGTCTGTTCCCACTAGTTTCTTGTCCTCTCTATTCTTCAGTTTCCCAGGAGCCTCAGCGATGGGCAGAGTAGAGTGGAACACAAACAGCTTCCCAGCACAGTCTGCAGCCTTCAGTGCCTCCAGTCCTGCCTGAATGACTGGTCCAAACACCGTCTCAGTCTCCCTGGTGTCTGCAAACATCTCTGGAATCTGGTCTAGCAAACTGACACACACACACACACACACACACACACACACACAAAATGAGTCTACACAACTTAAACCAGTTGCGAAGTCTGGACAGATGAGACGTCTGCTTTAATACATGTGATGGATATAAATGTTAATGGGTGAATACCAGGGCTCCAGACAGTGACCTGTTGCTTGGCTGTGTGATTAGATAAAAATGTGATATATCTCAATCTTGCTGTTTTTTGGGGAGGCTTAAGCCATGATTTGGTCAGACAGTAAAGTGCATTATCCTGATGATTCATCTAATGAAAGTTCATGCCCTGCGGCTGCCCCTCCCGACTCGTTTCGCTGACGCTGTGACGAGCGAACCACTCTCACTGCCTTTCGCGGGAGAGAGAAGAAAAAAATAAAAAGCATTCTGATTGTATAACATTTCAAAATCCAATTGCAGAGTAAAACACAGCTATCCTGTATGACGCTGAAGACAGGAGGTTCTGAGCTTTATGTAGGTACCACTTTCTCAACTTTGACTATTGAGCTAAACAGCAACTATTTTACAACCCTGATATTTGATATGGCTTTGAGATCGGCCATTGCATTTGCACAGGTTTCTGGTAGTAGGCTACAACTGCAGTTTTTTATTTTAGGACATTGCATTTTGCTGTTAGATTAACACATGCCTACTAGCAGTGGGTTTTAAACTTCGAGTTAGCGATCTAGAAAATGTGTTTTGAGTTTCCACGTAGGCGGTGAATTAGCCCCCCCCCCCCCAAAAGTAACCAATGATATTAGTGCACATAAAGATGTAGGCAAATGAATCTCTATTGAACCTATTTTAACAGAAAAATATAACAATAGCCTAACTGTCAATCCGAAATACATGACAACCACTGGATTAGGATGCGCATAAAAATATTTTGAATCACACATGTTCGAAGAAAAAACTTATTTCTTAAATACCATCTCAGTTGTTGATTACAGTCCTTAATAAAAACACTGAATTATAAGATCTTTATAAGATGATTCATGTAATGGAATAAGTTAATATTCAGTTAAGAGTAATTTACACAATGCTTAGCATATTTAGATCCGTTTTCACTTCACGTAATACACATGATTTCCAGTGTTCTATTTGAGACGATCATTTGTGTACAGGTTTATGGCCACTTAGACATTAAACTGAATGTTATGATTGTTGTCATATCTGTTGATAGTGATGGACTCCAGACCGGAGGTACAAGGACCGGGGACACAATCTTATTGTGCTCTGTGACACTCTGTGATTCTATCGCAACCGATATTGTGACTTCCTACCGTTCCACAGAACATTGGTGCTGTGAGATCAGATCACGGGCTGGTGCCACGACAGGAACCTTAGTCTGGAGGCCTGGTGTAGATGTATGTGTTGCGTACCTCTCGATGACCATCCGGCTGTCGTTGACGCTGACCAGGAAGCCGTCGAGCAGAGGGAGGAACATGTCACTGACGTCACTGACCACCATCATCTGGGGCTGGGCCAGGCTGGACTTGACGTTGTAGAAGTGTAACACCTTGTTGTAGGTCACAAAACCCACACGCACCACCGAGTCTGCCTCTGGATTCTCCCTGGAGGGTGAGGAGAGAGCAAATGTAATTAATTAGCTAGTGGGTGTGTGTTTACATGGGTGAATAGTGTGTGTGTGTGTGTGTGTGTGTGTGTACCTGGGCAGGTAGTCCAGTAGAGCCTTGAGCTCCTGACAGACGATGTTAACCATGCCGCTCTTCACGGCGTTGTAAGACACATCGATGAAGAATATGAACGACGGGGGCTGGGGGAGCTTATTGTTCTGAGAGAGAGAGAGAGAGAGAAAGGAGGAGAGAGCGAGAGAGAGAGAGCGAGAGAGCGAGAGAGCGAGAGAGAGAGAGAGAGAGAGAGAGAGAGAGAGAGAGAGAGAGAGAGAGAGAGAGAGAGAGAGAGAGAGAGAGAGCGTGAAAGAGAGAAGTATTTAGACGAGACAGTTGGCACGTTACATAAGGGCACAGCTTTTCTTTGGTCGAGAATCTCTGCTATGTGCCAAACCTGGTCATTGTGACGACAGACAGAATCGGGCTCTTCATGAAAATCTCCTGGTCCGAAATAGCGCAACGCTACGGGCCTCCAGTCTTCTCTAAAAGTAGACACCTACCTTACAGTAGTCGACGGTGGCCACAAACTCGTAGCTGCCCTGAGAGAGCTCTGGCCGATCGTAGCAGTCCACCCTCTTCCCTGTGTGGTCCAGATGCTGGAAGTAGTGGGGAGGCACTATGGAGAGAGAAAGAGGGGGTGTTATAACAAAAAAAATAAACATTGACGCCAGACACACACAATATCACCCGCGCACACGTACCCTCTGTGACGCAGCTGCAGAAGCCACACTGGAAGCGGCGTCCGCCCTCGATGAACTGCATGTAGGGACACATGTAGGCCTTACAGCGGTTACAGCGGATAGGACCGCCGTCCCCATGGTCCACAATGTACGGAGGGGTCTGAGAGACAGAGAGGGGGTCTGTTAAACATCTCATACCGTAGTTCCAACCCAGAAACGGCAGTGGCCTCCAATTCTTGCGAAAAATGAACAGAAACGAGAGAGCGAGCAAGAGGTCAGAGAGTGTTTTGAGAGGAGGCGAACAGACCAGAGGAGATAAGGGGTGTGTGTGTGTGTGTGTGTGTGTGTGTCTCACCTCGTCGGGGGGCAGCATGGCCAGGGGTTTGATTACAGCGGCCAAGGGGACTTGGGACTGTTTGGCCATGTCGGCGGTGCAGGGCATGTTGTAGGCTGTACAGCGGATGAACCGCGGGCTGGCATTGCCCTGGTCTTTCACCTGGAAGTTGGTGGTGACCAGGGGTGGAGCCTGACCTTTGACCCCAGTGGTGAACGGCTCACTGCTCTTGTTGACCCGGTCATCCTCAATCACCTGAATCTGAGGTAGAAAGAGAAAGCGAGTTTTACAGACACACTAATGTTAATTTGACAGAGGGTGGAGTATAAAAGACATGCAGGGGAAGAATCTATCCACCACACACAAACCTATTCTCCTGCAGGAGAGTAAAAAAAACTGATCTCCCAAAGAGAACAGAGAAGATGAACCAAAAACCAGTAATGCCATTCTATAATATAAACACAATGACACAGCAACACTACTAGGGAGGGCTTAATATGCAAATGTAGCATGATTGTGAACCCAAAAAATGCAAGGAATTTGGGCTAATTTCAGGGTGCTAGGAATTGTGGGCAAATTTCAGAAAGCAAGGAATTATGGGTGAGTCGTGTGAGAGACACTGCAGGCTGGCATGCGAGGAGGAAGAGAAGAGGTTGGGGGGGGGGTCAGAACACACCAATGACCTGTTGGTCAGACATAGAAACATTGGTAGGCTCCAGAGGGTCTGGGTTCAAAGGTTAGGGTGTAGCAGTTAGAGAGAAGAGACACACAGGAGATTGCTGGGCTAGAGATAGGGTGTAAGTTAGGATATAGACAGGGTAGTGCTGAGCTGTGTGCTTTGAGGTTGTTTCATTTAAAAAATAAAAATCACGGTTTTTAATTTTAGTTCCCCCTCAAAAATAATGCATTATGTGGGTTCAATGCTGTAACAGCATAGCATAAAACAATTGATGGTAAAACAACTTATTAGGCTCCAACAAATCACTTATTCACATTACTTTCCTTAAATAAAATATTTTGGTTGTGTACAGCGCATTCGGAAAGTATTCAGACCTCTTCCCTTTTGTTACATTAAAAAAAGTGTTACAGGTCGACATTTCTGCAAATGTATACAAAAATCAAAACAGAAATACCTTACATAAGTATTCAGAGTCTTTGCTATGAGACTTAAAATTGAGCTCACATGCATCCTGTTTCCATTGATCATCCTTGAGATGTTTCTACAACTTGATTGTAGAATTCAATTGATTGGACATGATTTGGAAAGGCACACACCTGTCTATATAAGGTCCCACAGTTGACAGTGAATGTCAGAGCAAAAACCAAGCCAGGTTGAAGGAATTGGCCGTAGAGTTCCGAGACAGGATTGTGTTGAGGCAAAGATCTGGGGTAAGGGTACCAAAACATTTCTGCAGCATTGAAGGTCCCCAAGAACACAGTGGCCTCCATCATTCTTAAATGGAAGACGTTCGGAACTCTTCCTAGAGCTGGCTGCCCGGCCAAACTGAGCAATCGGGGGGAGAAGGGCCTTGGTCAGGGAGGTGATCAAGAACCCGACGGTCACTGACAGGAACTCTGGAGCTCTATCTCCACAGAGGAGAACCTTCCAGAAGGACAGCCATCTCCGCAGCACTCCACCAAATCAGGCCTTTATGGTAGAGTGGCCAGACGAAAGCCACTCCTCAGTAAAAGGCACATGACAGCCTGCTTGAACTTTGCCAAAAGGCACCTAAAGGACTCTCAGACCATGAGAAACAAGATTCTCTGGTCTGATGATACCAAGATTGAACTTTTTGGCCTGAATGCCAAGATTCACATCTGGAGGAAACCTGGCACCATCCCTTAGGTGAAGCATGCTGGTGGCAGAATCATGCTGTGGGGATGTTTTTCAGCGGCAGGGACTGAGAGACAGGATCGAGGGAAAGATGAACGGAGCAAAGTACAGAGATCCTTGATGAACCTGCTCCAGAGCGCTCAGGACCTCAGACTGGGGCAAAGGTTCACTTTCCAACAGGGCAACGACACTAAACACACAGTCAAGACAAAGCAGGAGTGGCTTTGCGACAAGTCTCTGAATGTCCTTGAGTGGCCCAGCCAGAGCCCAGCCTTGAATCCAACCAAACATCTCTGGAGAGACCTGAAAATAGCTGTGCAGCGATGCTCCCCATATCCAACCTGAGAGCTTCTGCAGAGAAGAATTAGAGAAACTCCCCAGATACAGGTGTGCCAAGCTTGTAGCGTCATACCCAAGAAGACTCAAGGTTGTAATCGCTGCCAAAGGTGCTTCAACAAAGTACGGAGTAAAAAGTCTGAATAGTTATGCAAATGTAATATTCCACTTCATTTTATACATTTTCAAAAAAAGTCTAAAAATGTGTTTTTGCTTTGTCATTATGGGGTATTGTGTGCAGAATGATGAGGGGGGAAAAAAAACAATTTAATCCATTTTAGAATATAAGGCCTTATCGTAACAGAATGTGGAAAAAGTCAAGGTCTGAATACTTTCCGAATGCACTGTAAATTACACATTTGTTTTTAGAATGATGACTATTTCATGAAACTCCAATGAGAGCAGACTGCCCATTACATTTGTCACTTATTAATAAGCATTTTTTTTCTCACATTACTTTATTCAACGGGGGATTACCTTTCTGTCACTTTATTTGAAGACTTAGTAGTTCATTCCAAGTCATCAATATCATCTGTGCTCTGGTAGTAGCAGCCAGCCATCTACACTACATGACCAAAAGTATGTGGACACCTGCTTGCCGTACATCTCAATCTAAAATCATGGGCATTAATATGGAGTCCCCCCTTGCTGCTATAACAGCCTCCACTCTTCTGGGAAGGCTTTCCACTAGATGTTGGACCATTACTGCAGGGACTTGCGTCCATTCAGCCACCAGAGCATTAGTGAGGTCGGGTACTAATGTTTGGCCATTAGGTCTGGCTCGCAGTCGGCATTCCAATTCAAAGGTGTTCGATGGGGTTGAGGTCAGGGCTCGGAGCAGGCCAGTCAAGTTCTTCCACACCATTCGACAAAACATTTCTGTATGTACCTCGCTTTGTACATGGGCAGTGTCATGCTGAACCAGTAAAAGGACCTTCCCCAAACTGCTGCCACTAAGTTGGAAGTACAAAATCGTCTAGAATGTCATTGTATGCTGTAGCGATAAGATTTCCCTTCACTGGAACTAAGGGGCCTAGCCCAAACCATGAAAAAGAGCCCCAGACCATTATTCCTCCTTCACCAAACTTTACAGTTGGCACTATGCATTGAGGCAGGTAGCACTCTCCTGGCATGTGAAAAAACCCAGATTCGTCAGTCGGATTGCCAGATGGCGAAGTGTGATTCATTACTCCAGAGAAGGCGGTTCCTCTGCTCCAGAGTCCAACGGCAGCGAGCTTTACACCACTCCAGCCGACGCATGGCATTGCGCATGGTGATCTTAGGCTTGTGTACGGCTGCTCGGCCATGGAAACCCATTTTATGAAGCTCCCTACTAACAGTTATTGTGCTGACGTTGCTTCCAGAGGCAGTTTGGAACTCGGTAATGAGTGTTGCACCCAAGGACAGGGAATTTTTACACGCTACGTGCTTCAGCACTTGGCGGTCCCGTTCTGTGAGCTTGTGTGGCCTACCACTTCGTGGCTGAGCCATTGTTGCTCCTAAACGTTTCCACTTCACAATGACATGACTTAAAGTTGACCTGGGGCAGCTTACTTGTGTATATACAGTACCAGTCAAAAGTATGGACACACCTACTCATTCAAGGGTTTTCCTTTATTTTTTACATTGTAGAATAGTGAAAACATAAAACAAATATGAAATAACACATGGAATCATGTAGTAACCAAAAAAGAAGTGTTAAACAAATTAAAATATATTTTATATTTCAGATTCTTCAAAGTAGCCACCCTTTGCCGAGAGTGTCAAGCTGTCATCAAGACATTCTCTGAACCAGCTTCATGAGGTAGTCACCTGGAATGCATTTCAATTAACAGGTGTGCCTTGTTAAAAGTACATTTGTGGAATTTCTTTCCTTCTTAATGCATTTGAGGCAATCAGTTGTGTTGTGACAAAATAGCCCTATTTGGTAAAACACCAAGTCCATATTGTGGCAAGAATAGCTCAAATAAGCAAAGAGAAACGACAGTCCATCATTACTTTAAGACATGAAGGTCAGTCAATTCGGAAAATGTCAAACTTTGAAAGTTTCTTCAAGTGCAGTCGCAAAAACATCAAGTGCTATGATGAAACTGGCTCTCATGAGGACCGCCACAGGAAAGAAAGACCCAGAGTTACCTCTGCTGCAGAGGATAAGTTCATTAGTTACCAGCCTCAGAAATTGCAGCCCAAATAAATGCTTCAGAGTTCAAGTAACAGATACATCTCAACATCAACTGTTCAGAGGAGACTGTGTGAATCAGGCCTTCCTTCATGGTCGAATTGCTGCAAAGAATCCACTACTAAAGGACACCAATAAGAAGAAGACACTTGCTTGGGCCAAGAAACACGAGCAATTTACATTAGACTGGTGGAAATCTGTCCTTTGGTCTGATGAGTCCAAATTTGAGATTTTTGGTTCCAGCTGCTGTGTCTTTGTGAGACGCATAGTAGGTTAACAGATGATCTCCACATGGGTGGTTCCCACCGTGAAGCATGGAGGAGGAGGTGTAATGGTGCTTTGCTGGTGACACTGTCAGTGATTTATTTAGAATTCAAGGCACACATAACCAGCATGGCTACCACAGCATTCTGCAGCGATACGCCATCTCATCTGGTTGGCGCGTAGTTGGACTATCATTTGTTTTTTTAACAGGACAATGACCCAACACACCTCCAGGCTGTGTAAGGGCTATTTGACCAAGAAGGCGAGTGCTGTGTCAGATGACCTGGTCTCCACAATCACCTGACCTCAACCCAATTGAGACGGTTTGGGATGAGTTGGACAGCATAGTGAATATTTGTAAGACCGCTAAATAAGAACCATCAATCAATTAGATGCATTGTCGGGTAGAGATACCTAAGCAACTGCTCTCTATCCCTCGTGTCTATTGCTCTTCCTCTCCCTGTCTTTCTGCTGGACCCACAGGCTTGCCTGGGGCAAGAACCAATGAGAACAGGCAGCTGGAGGCACATTGGATTCTGGTCATTGTAGTTAATTACGTTTTCCGCGCTTAACTATGATGAGTTGGACAACATGAAATCTTTATAGAGATATTGCACATTGAGCTCAGAAAAAAATATAAAACAAATGGAATTCAAATAATTGAACCAATGTCAGTCAATTAGTTATTTAAAAAACGTAAATAAACAAATTTCAGTTAATCGCTCAGCACTAAGGATAATGGGTTAAGGGGAAGGGCATAGGGGTTAGGAGGTAGACAGGACTTACTGGGCTGGGGATAGCGTCTGGGTCTATTCTATGTCTCGATTTCTGCACAGCCGGCAGCTCAGACGCTTGCTTTACATTCACAACAGAGATTTGTCCAGCAAATGATCAAATCAAACAAAACCAAAAGAAAACAGGGGACAGAGAGAAGAGGATGTAAATAACTCAGTAGCAGGATTATTAGCTCCCCGACTGATTCTGTGATTATTGGTTATAGATTAGTCAGTCATCAGAGAGAAGGCAAGCAGATCATCTGTGTTTGATGCACATGCTCAACAGACTGGGTTAAACTGTTAGACTGCGTGCACACACACACACAACATACAGTCCAATACCTAACATCATTATCACCAATACACTATCACAAGACAAAGTGAGCACGTGTTACCAGGATGGGTTGTGTGTGTGTGCCTTACCGGGCTGGGGATGGAATCAGGGTCCAGTCTCTTCTGTGCAGGGGGAGCTGGTGCAGGGGCAGGGCCTGCTCCGTAGTTCTGTTGCCCGGAATACTGCGGGCCTGCATAGCCGGGCTGGGGCCCTCTAGGCTGCCCAAACGCACCTGAGGAAAGTATTGATCGATTAGAAACTCTACAGGGTGGGCTTACGTTCATTAGCTGGCAGATGTGACGTCCCAGACACCCTGGACCCACTCTCTAATTCGCATACCGTCCCAACAGAGCCACAGATGATATTGCACTCCACACTGCCCTCACCCGCATAGACAAAAGGAATACCTACGTAAATGCTGTTCATTGACTACAGCTCAGCGTTCAACACCATAGTCCCCTCCAAACTCATCCTTAAGCTCAGGACCCTGGGACTTAACACCTCCCTCTGAGCTTCAAGTTCCTCCGTGTCAACATAACTAAGGAACTAACATGGTCCACACACACAGTTGTGAAGAGGGCACAACAGCACCTCTTCACCCTCAGGAGGCTGAAAACATTTGGCATGGGTCATCAGATCCTCAAAACATTCTACAGCTGCACCATTGAGAGCATCTCGAAGGGCTGCGTCACCACTTGGTACAGCAACTGCAAGGCACCCGACCGCAAGGCGCTACAGGGGGTGGTGAGTAAGGCCCAGACCATCACTGGGGCCAAGCTAACTGCCATCCAGGACCTCTATACCAGGCGTTGTCAGAGGAAGGGCCAAACGTTTGGCCCGCGGGTGGTTTATTTGGCTCCCCAATTTTGTGCAAAAATAATAAATATTTATTCATTTTATTATTGTTGAACAAAGACTAAAAACACCAGGAAATCAGCTCCAAGTGATTTTAATTTAAGAAATCTGTTCAAGTATTCCCATGCACAATAGAGAGATGTGATTGTATACAAATGTAAGAAAGGTTTAATATGATTATGATTTAGGGAACATATCTGTTTGGGCTTCTTGCGGTCAATTTGCAGTCTACAAATGATTTGTAATTATGTTCCTAGTCACTTTACCCCTACCATATATACTTTAATTACCTAGTACTCCAGCACATTGACTTGGTACTGGTACTCCCTGTATACAGCCATGTTTACTCTAGTGTTATTCACCATGTATTTATTCATAGTGTCACTATTTCTATGTTTTATTTTATATCTTTAACTCCGCATTGTTGGAAATGGTCCTGTAAGTAAACATTTCACTGTTCGTCTAAACCTGTTGTTTTCCAAAGAACGTGACAAATAACATTAGATTTGATTGATTTGACTAGAATGACATTTCATTTCCACTCTGACTGCCAAATACATTTTATTACAAAAACTCCAGACTTGCCAAAATCAAGCTAGTGGTCTAGCAGAAGTTGAACAGGGGTTTGAACATGGTGTACTCACCATTCTGCTGGGTTGGGTATCCTCCCTGCATGCCAGGCTGAGGAGGGTGCTGTTGCTGCATGGGGCCGGGGGGAAGGTGGTTGGCCTGCTGCTGGGACATGGAGGGGGGTGGAATGGGGCCTCGAGGAGAGGGCCCAGAGTGGAAGGGAGGGGGTCCGGGTTGGGACGGGGACTGGGGACCTGGGTACTGGGCAGGGGGTATGGAGATAGGTGGGAAGGGGCCAGATTGGGAGGAGGGAGGGAAAGAGTGCTGGGTGGGAGGAGGGGGGCCAGAATAGGAGGCCTGGGAGACTGGAGGAGGGGCGGAGTTGGGGAAGGGTTGCTGAGCAGAGGGGCCAGGTGGGAAGGACTGCTGTTGGGAGACTGGAGGGGCCTGAGGTTGGCTGGGAGGGGGAGGGCCCAAGTATGGAGAGGAGGAGACGAAGGGTTGGGAGAGATGGTGGGCAGAGGGGAATGGTTGTTGTTGGGGGGGAGGGGGGCCACCATAGTAAGGCTGGGGGGCTGCAGGTTCACTGGGAGGGGGAGGCTGGGAGGGGGCAGCAGACAATGGGGGAGGAGCTTGCGTATAGGAGGGTGGGGCTGCAGAGGAGTATGCAGCACTGATTGGAGGCTGGGAGCTGGGATGGTGAGCTGGAGAAAGAAAATTAATTCAGGTAACTAGGATTGTGTTTAGCAGGTGCAAAGTTTGGCACGAAATTCAATCAATCCATTTCTTACCATATCCCGGCCCAACAGAGGTGGGGGGACCGGACCCGATCTGCATCCCTGACATCTGATTGGTAACCTGTTGCATGGGGGGTGGAGCACCGTACTGCTGGGAGTAGGAGGGGTGTGGCCCGGACAAGTTCATAGCACCTTGGCTATAAGGCTGAGACACTGGCGACCTGGACACACAAACAACTTGTCACATACACACCTTCACACACACACACACACACACAAAACGCTGTCTAGTATATACACTGTGTGTGTGTGGTCTGACCTGTGAGCTGGCTGGGCCATAGAGTGATCCATAGGTGGTGGTCCGTTCTGAGAGTCTCCCTGGGGATACTGGGAGTACGCCTGGGGGGTGGAGACTGGACGGGGGGCAGAGGTAGGGGGGCCTCTGGCAGGTCCTGAGAGAGTGAGCGGGGGGGGGGCGTTAGGCACCTGCCTGCAAATGACCACAGGTTTGAAGCACAGCGGATGGCATTCAGAACGTTGTGATCGGCTAGGACGACCATTACGTCATCAACGTTAAAGATATGATCAGGCCTACTCCCAGACAGAAAAACCTGCATAGATTCACGCCACTCGTTGGTCAAATGAGTCATCCTGAAGCTAAAGTCTTCTCACGTGAGAAACCTACACCTTAGATTTTGAACTTCAAGTGGGCCATGGGAACCATTGCTCTCAACCAAATGATCAGCAGGCTGTAGAAGCATGTAGGTAGGGGAGAGGGGCGGCGGAGAGAGAGAGAGAGAGAGAGAGAGAGAGAGAAAGAGAGAGAGCAGTTACCTAAGTCAAGAGGAGAGGACAGGTCAGAGACAGGGTTAGCTGCCACAGCCTTAGAAGGAAAACTGGCATAGGGAGAGTAACCTGAAAGACAAGAAAGGAGGGAGACACCGTGTACAGAGGCAGGAATAGAAATGCAGAAAGCCAGGGGGAATGGAGGAACACATACACGCATAATATGTTTATTCACGCAGGTCCACACACACACACACACACACACACAGAGGCAGGAATAGAAATGCAGAAAGCCAGGGGGAATGGAGGAACACATACACGCATAATATGTTTATTCACGCAGGTCCACACACACACACACACACACACACAGAGGCAGGAATAGAAATGCAGAAAGCCAGGGGGAATGGAGGAACACATACACGCATAATATGTTTATTCACGCAGGTCCACACACACACACACACACACACACACACACACACACAGAGGCAGGAATAGAAATGCAGAAAGCCAGGGGGAATGGAGGAACACATACACGCATAATATGTTTATTCACGCAGGTCCACACACACACACACACACACACACACACACACAGAGGCAGGAATAGAAATGCAGAAAGCCAGGGGGAATGGAGGAACACATACACGCATAATATGTTTATTCACGCAGGTCCACACACACACACACACACACACACACACACACACACAGGAGTAGGAGCAACTAGAATCCCTATGGTTGTTGATGCAGTCACACTACAATCAACTACATCCAAACACACACGAGCTGCCAGAAAACGATGGTGGGAAAGGCAGGGGGTGGACTTTGCGATGGGTTCAGAGAAAGAGGGACAGAGACAAGTTTTACCTTGCAGAATGTAAGCTAGCTCGTGGGCGGAGGGAGAGAAACAGAGACAGAGTCCCTTGCGAGACAGAAGAGGTGAGTTAGGGTTAAGGAAAGAGAGAGACTACCTTGCGGTGAAGCCCCAGGCTGGTAGGCTGTAGCGGGCCCGCTGTAGGGTCCGTAGGGGCCAGGGTAGCTCCCTCCCAGGGGAGCGTAGCTGGGCTGGCCATAGCCAGGCTGGGGTGGGCCGTACGGAGACGCCATGGGAGTCTGCTGGTTCACATTCATTCTCAGTTCATACCTGGAGCTGGGAGAGGTTAACATGCATTTAGCACCCCAAGCAGGGTTTGATTTATACCTTTGACTTCACTGCCCTAACAACACCAGTCTGGGACAACGTGGATCTTTTCAAGTTCCAGGGAGTGCCCTGCTTTGTGCCCTGTAGTTGGAAGTGAACCCTGGCTATCTGAGCTGAAGAATTTAAAGTCGAGGTGGGAAAAAAAAGAAGGTTGATGTAGAATCCATAAAGGTTCCCCTAGAGGGAAAATATGCCCACTCAGCACAACCAGGCCAGCCCGTGTGTACTGGAGTCAGTATAGTACTGTACTGCAGGGCTCCGGGCCAACACCTAACCCAACCAGGCCGGCCCGTGTGTACTGGAGTCAGTATAGTACTGTACTGCAGGGCTCCGGGCCAACACCTAACCCAACCAGGCCGGCCCGTGTGTACTGGAGTCAGTATAGTACTGTACTGCAGGGCTCCGGGCCAACACCTAACCCAACCAGGCCGGCCCGTGTGTACTGGAGTCAGTATAGTACTGTACTGCAGGGCTCCGGGCCAACACCTAACCCAACCAGGCCAGCCCGTGTGTACTGGAGTCAGTATAGTACTGTACTGCAGGGCTCCGGGCCAACACCTAACCTAACCAGGCCAGCCCATGTGTACTGGAGTCAGTATAGTACTGTACTGCAGGGCTCCGGGCCAACACCTAACCCAACCAGGCCAGCCCGTGTGTACTGGAGTCAGTATAGTACTGTACTGCAGGGCTCCGGGCCAACACCTAACCCAACCAGGCCAGCCCGTGTGTACTGGAGTCAGTATAGTACTGTACTGCAGGGCTCCGGGCCAACACCTAAAACATGGGCTCCATCTCAAGTGTCCTCATCTCTCTCTCTTTCAGTGCTGATGTGAACGATCTGGACAGCTGAGAGCCAATTCCTAGAGAGCATCCACCTATCATGTGTTAGATCACTGCAGTGGAGAGAAAGACACTAAGAGTTATGAAATGCAGGTCTTGTTTAGCAACTAGTGCTGAGCGATTAACCAAAATGTTTCTTTTCCCCCCAGTTATTAGGCCGTGATTGGGAGTCCCATAGGGCGGAGCACAATTGGCCCGGCGTCATCCGGGTTTGGCCGTCACTGTAAATAAGAATTTGTTCTTAACCGACTTGCCTAGTTAAATAAAAGGTACAAAAATAAAAAACATTTAAACTACTAATTGACCGACATCTGTTCAAATACTTGAATTCCATTTAGGTCAGGTTTTTAGTGAGCCAACACCGTTTCTCTAGAGAGACATTGAATCATTCTCAAGAGAAATCAAGTCAAGAAATATGTTGGACGCTGGGCTGAAAGGCGTTTTCATTAAGCAAATATTTAACCTAGTTTAGTGCAGAAACGTGGTAATTAACTACAACGACCATACTCCACTGCACCCGTTTCTGGCTCGGGCAGAGACGGATCAGAGAGGAAGAAGCAATGCGAGAGGTTTCACTCTTGGCGAAATCTGTCCAAAATAAGCCCAATGCTTTTCTATGGGCTTATTTTGGATCTAAGCTTGTCGCCTGCCTTCCTGCCTTTGGGACAACAACTCTCATTGTTAGGGCGGAGACATGAGCATCTCGTCATTATATACAGATCTCTGGAGGGATACACTTGTATGCTTGCTACGTTAGTTTAGATAAACACAGACCGATTGCATGAGACCGGAATGTATGATGAGAAGGATAGAGAGTGCTTGTGAAAGCCTTATCTACTTTGAAGAACTAGTCAAATGATTGGGAGACAGCTCTGCAGCATTCTAAGGCAGGCTAGCCTTGCTAAATAGGATGACCCAAGACAGTACAGGGAGCACAGACATAACAGATTGCAGGTAGTAGCAGCCAGCCAGCCAGACAGAGATGATTACTTTAAGGAATTCAAAATAAAAACCGATAATATACACAACTGAAATATTTAATTATTTTATAGTAATTTCCTATTGATGTCTACCCAATGTGAACCAGACAGAGACAATGGAATATGTTCTGTTTTGCCAATTGAATAGTCACTATTTTGGGCTTTGGAATTTCCATGAAAAAGCTCTAAAATCATTTTAGTGTCATTATTTCATAATGCATTTAATGTTTAAAAAAATATAACTGATTTTTAAAATTGTATATAATCGAACCGAAACAGACCTCAAAAAGCACTAAATTGCTCAGCACCATTAGCTAAATAGCCACAGTCCCAAACCTACACAACCAGAAAACGTTCTCTCTTTTTGCATATATGTCCCCCTTTTCTCATGTCTTTTTGGTCACGTCTCCTGTGCTCCTTCTGCTGCGACTGTCCCCCATCCCATTTACACACAGACAGCCATGTGTTTGACCTTTAAATTGTTACAACAAAGCTTAGAGAAAACATGAAAATAATTCAGATATGTATCGTAAATTGCCCATAAGGTTGAAAATATGATTTTTAGGCCATATCGCCCAGCCATACTTAGTACACACTTGGCCCCGCCTACATCACCCTACTACAGGCCTGACAAGGCAATCTGATTTTGGCAAATAGGTCAGGTTTTTCCCCAATTCACCTTCTTTAAAAACACACCACATCTAATTTCTCTTTATGTGAGCGAAATACAACCCTAGCTATACAGCACAAGTAGGATCAATCAACAGACCTTGTTGACACACAAGGCTCAATCAAACATCATGTGACTGGCTATAACCAAGCTGACAGCCATATAATGGATAGACTAGTGTCCTGTCCTCGGTACACAGCTACACCACACACTTGTCAAAAAGCCTGTTAGCTAGCTATTGAGCACCCATTCACTTAGCTACCTCACAACACATCTTTCTTTTAATGCGGCAATATGTACGTTTTTGGGCAACCCAACCAAATTCACATAGAAATGTGAGTTCTAGATCTGTCATTCTCATTGAAAGCCAGTCTAAGTGTTAGATATGTTCTATGTGGGCTATTTCTATGCTTCCCTGTTCTCAAACTTTGTATTTTACATTCGGTGTTGTCCACCAGCTTCAAACAGCTGAGAACATAATGTTTGTGGTTATGGAAAATATATCTCACAGCTGTTTATGACTGCTTGTTTTGTCAAATAAACTGAAATTAGGGGAACTACTTGAATTTTTGAAACCAGGAAATGGAGGAGCGATTTCTGCATAGTGCAACTTTAAAACATCAAATGTAGTTACATGTAATCTAAATGTATCAAATTATTTCTCATGAGAGGGCCATAAAGAATAACTAGTAATGCTGCATACTCCAATAAAGTTACTCTCACCTTTCTGGTTAAAATAGTTTTGAATTGCTGAGGTGTAGCCACTTTTGGAGGACACAAGCTCAGGTACACAGTAGAAAAATGATCAAAATAAGAAATATTTTATGACGCATTTCCTATTGAAAAAAAACTGTATGAATAAGGCTTGAAATGACATTCCTTCTAAATATAGCATAAGCAAATAAAACCAACTATAAGCTTTCCCCTTCCTTATAACTGTAAAATACATATTTGCATGTTCAGTGTTAGAGAAAATGTGCATATTCTCTAAATGTCTCTCTTGATCAAAACATCTGCCCTGATCTCTGAACGTCACACAGAGCTAGCTCTTGCTTGGCTTCCTGAACTCGTCCAGGAACTCACCTTTCACCTAATATTAATCTCGTCCATCTCTGACAAACAGAAAGTGTTTGTTTAAAATCTATGACTTATTTTTATCAAATAAAATTCTTTGTCACATGTGCCAAATACTTACAAGCCCTTAAACCAACAATGCAGTTAAGAAAACAGAGTCAAGAAAATATGTACTAAATAATCTAAGTACTAAGTAAAGTGACTATGCATAGATAATAAACGGTGAGCAGCAGCAGTTTATAAACAGGGGGGGGTCAATGTAAATAGTCCGGGTGGCCATTTGATTAATTGTTCAGCAGTCTTATGGCTTGGGAGTAGAAGCTGTTAAGGAGCCTTTTGGACCTCAACTTGGCTACAAATCGATCTCTGAATGTGCTATAGTGATGAAACCACTCTCCTGCTGCACTATGGTGTATGGATTGCAGGCATGTGCTTTGTCAGTGGTTGTGACGTAAGGTTCAGCCAGGAGTTGGACAGTCGGAAGAGCAAATGAAATGGTAGGAGGGACATCCCAGTGTTTTTGATTTCACATCCTACGTCACACAGGCACAAAAAAATATACTACTGTGTCTGTGGGAACCAGGGCTGTCGCTCAATGCAAGCTGTGGTGTCCACAGATCGATTTATAAGCAAAAATGACAGTCAGAACCGGTACCAGAACCACACAGGTCCCCTAAACAGGGAACTTTACACCTAGGAGGTTAAAAATCTGGTTAAAGGCATTAACCTAGTCTGCCAAGACCTGACCTGGATATTAACACATTGACTTGCTGGCCTCATCCAATGGAATTTGCATCTATTAGCTAGCTAGCCACTGGTTAGCCCAATATTGGTCTAAAAGGTGCCTTAAAGTCACTCCTTAGTCCAAGAACCTTACATGTTCGATTCTCAATTGCGATATGGTTCCAGAAACATAAATCCCTATCAAAATAATTTCACAAATGCAAAATACACACTTAGTGTACACTGTTTTAACAGTTTCAGCCGACAGTATTTTTCGGTGACAACAGTCTGCCATTTACACACACAGGTGTTCGGATGAAGCAGATAGCTAACGTTATTAACTAGCACATGCAGTCCACTCCGTCTTGTATCTGTTTTTCCTAAACAATCCTGTAACATGGAAATATATGTCTGTGTGGGAACCCTAACCATATAAAAAAAAAGGTGTGCATCAATTTAACCTATTGTTTTTAGATTCTTTTTTTTTTTATTGTCAATATTAAAGATTGGACGTGATTCATTTAAGGAGCCTTCATCCAATGACTTGTGTGTAGTGTAATGGCACTGAGAGTCATGATTAAGGACTAGCCACTGCACTGGTTACCTTAGCTAACTAGCCACCTCTGGTGTAGCAATATTATATGATGACAAAACACGGGTTCATTCAACACAGCTCTTTAAATAATTCAAGGTAACAGGTGCTACGGCTAGAAATACAATACCGTTGGATCTGTGTACTGTAGCTATTAACAGTTAACGTTAGCGAGCTAGCGTAACGGGCCTGTCGAATGACTTCGACGTATCGGCGTTAGCAAGAAACTGTCAAACGTGCTGAGCTACCGCTGGCTGACTAGCTCAAGTTCATTGGATAGCTTACGTCTGTTTAGCAACTAGTTATCGTTCAAAATGCTCATTTGCTTGATCGATTCAGCCCATTAAAGTGTGTTCAACTTCAATGGACAAGAGAGAGGTATTTTAGGTTGTTATCCCGTGAACTAACGTTGACTACCACCTAGAGACAAGCAGTCTCATTACGTTAACTAGCGCGGGTAACTAAGGCTAGTTCTAGTTAGCTAGCCAACCAATGTCGCATTTCACCGGGCTACGGTAGCTAACTCAATATTCATTATTGTGATCAGAGAAACAATCAGCTTCTATACACGGTCTTGAGTAAAACACCACTAGCTAGCTAGCTAACCTTCATGTCAGTTGACGACTTTGGGCCTACATACACGGAGTTGATTCATGACAAGAATCAGCACTCACAGCAACTAAATCAGCTAAATAATGGAGCGTATAGCTAGTATCCTGCTGACGTTAGGTAGCTAGCTAAGTTAGCATGTAGCTAGCTACCAAGTTTGCTAGCTATTCTACCAACGATGTCTAATATATGTTTACTTTAAAGGAATTGAAATACTTCAAGGTACAACTCGACACTCACCTCAAAACTGGATAAAATAACGAGTTAGCCAAGAGATCGGTTGTCCCTGCTCACAACCGGTTCCTAAGGCCAGTGGCCGTCAAACTATTGCCGATGTCCGTCCTGGGGTGTTTCGCTAATCCTTTCCTCTCTGGTTTCTCTCCAAGCGGACATTCGCACCGGAACTGTCGTGGATAGCTGTCTGCCACGTCCACATCCGGACACTGCGTCAGCTGAGCGCTCAATAACAACAGGGAGGTTAAGGTTGGGAATTATGTAAATCAGTGGTTTATTACACCTTTAACAGTGTATGGAACGTAAAGTTTAGTATTGCAGTTATCAATCTCCCTAAAAATCGTATCTAACATTTTATTGTTTCGGTCTCAGAGCTTTATTGTACTTCATCATGGTGCTGTCCCTATTATCTACTTAACAAAAAGAGTAAAATATTTTTAGGCCTGCTTATTTCCGAATTGAATATGTATCTGTTGTCTGTCTAGGAAAGGTGTAACTTGTTTTGTACAGTAGGGACACTCATGTGGAGTCATACGTCACTGGTCACATGTTTGGTAGGCCTACTCAGGTGACAAGGAAGTGTTAGCACAGATGAGCAGGTGGAGTGTGACTTGCAGTATTGGGTGAGATGACGCGAGGCATGGAGAAGGGCGCGAGGTTCAAACCCAAACTGACATCTGCGAACCAAATACTTTCTCCTTTTAGTCAAATACATGAGAGATAATTACATGTTAAGGTCCCAAAAACCCCGAGCAGTCGAAGGATAGTGAACTCTCGGAAATTGAACTGTGCAACAGGTGAGGTGAAGACTTCTGAGCCTCACCCCAATGATCAGGAAAATGCCGGAGATTACTCTGGCCCAGTGGGAGTACGATTCATGGATAAAGTGGAGTTTTGTCAAAGTATCCAGAAGGTGATTTGTGTGTCTGCTGCACAGATGGAGATGGTACTACGTTTTGTGGCGAGAGCTGTGTTCTGCTTTGCTCTCCGAAACAGAGAGCCGCTGAAAATAGTGATAACTGGGGTGGCATTGAGTGTTCAGAGGTTTAGATTCAGGGTGTTTAGTAGTCACATATACAGGGTTGCAGGTGTGAAAATCTTAGGCTCAGGATGGTAAAAAACAACAACAATAGAAACAGCACTACATATACTGAACAAAAATATATGAGCTGAAATAAAATATGCAAAACATCTTATTTCTCTTTTGGCCAATCCAATCTAAAATGTTGTGCACAAATTTGTTTACATCCCTGTTAGTGAGTATTTCTCATTTGACACGATAATCCATCCACCTGACAGGTGTGGCATATCAAGAAGCTGATTAAACAGCATGATCATTACACAAGTGCACCTTGTGCTGGGTAAAATAAAAGGCCACTCTAAAATGTGCAGTTTTATCACACAACACAATGCTACAGATGTCTCAAGTTGTGAGGGAGTGTGCAATTGGCATGCTGACTGCAGGAATGTCCACCAGAGCCGTTGCCAGATAATTGAATGTTAATTTCTCTACCATAAGCTCCTCCAACTTCATTTTAGAGAATTTGGCAGTATGTCCAACCGGCCTCACAACCGCAGACCACATGTAACCACGCCATCCCAGGACCGCCACTTCCGGCTTCTTCACCTGCGGGATCGTCTGAGACCAGCCACATGGAAACTGATGAATGTGAGGAGTATTTCTGTCTGTAATAAAGCAATTTTGTGGGGAAAAACTCATTCTGATTGGCTCAGCCTGGCCCACCAATGGCTGCGCCCCTGCCCAGTAATGTGAAATTCATAGATTATGGCCTAATTTATTTCAATTGACTGATTTCCTTATATAAACTGTAACTCAATCAAATCTTTGAAATTATTGCATATTGCGTTTATATTTTTGTTCAGTATACATCATAACTAGCAGTGATGAATATATACATGTCCATTGGGGTGGAGGCAGAGTAAAGACTGTTTAGGGGGTGTTGGGGAATGACCATAGGGGGGAGCAGCATGACCATTGAGGGGATGTGGGGACCAAATGAAGTAAAAACTAAAATTATAATTTTACAAAATCCACAATATACATATTAACAACTGCAATAGGGATGAATGTCATTGGGGTGGGGGCAGAGTAAAAGTAATTTGGGGAGGTGGGGGGAAAAGGTCCATAGGAGGAGCAGCATGTAAGGTAAATTACCGTTGAGGGGGTGTGGGCGGAAATGTACATAGGGGGAGTGGGGAGCAGGTAGCTGACTAGTGGTGGCTATTTGGCAGCCTGATGGTCTGAGGGTAGAAACTATTGGCCAGTCTTACAGCTTTGTCCATGAAGCTCCTGTACTGCCCGTGTCTGAATTATTGAAGTGGGAAGAACAGGGCGTGGCTGGGGTCCCTGAAGATCTTGGGCTTCCTGCAGCACCTGGTGTTGTAGTAGGGCAGGCAGTGTGCACCCAGTGGTGCGTTCGGCTGCACGTATCACCCTCTGAAGCGCTTGCAGTTCACGGCAATGGAGTTGCCGTACCAGGCTGTGATGCAGCCTGACAGTATGTTCTCAATGGTGTTCCTGTAGACATTGAGGGCCCTCGGGGACAGGCCAAATTTCTTCAGCCTCCTGAAGTTGAAGGCTCGCTGTCGTGCCTTCTTCACCACGGTGTCCGTGTGTTTAAACCATTTCAGCTTTTCTGATGGAGTTGGAACTGTGTGAGGCCATGCAGTCGTGTGTATACAGGGAATACAGGAGGTGACTGAGGAGGCACCATTGTGGGGCACCCGTGTTGAGAATCAGTGTCAAGGAGTTAATGTTGCCTATCTTCACCACCTGGGGGACGCCCATCAGGAAGTCCAGGACCCAGTTGCATAAGGGAGGAGTTCAGACCCAGGGCTGTGAGCTTTGTAATGAGCTTATAGGGAACTATGGTATTGAAGGCTGAACTGTAGTCGATAAACAGCATCCACATATATGCATTCCTTTTGTCCAGGTAGGTAAGGGAAGTGTGCAGTGCAATAGCAACTGCGTTGTCCGTGGATCTGCCAGGGCGGTAGGCGAATTGGAGAGGATCGGGGAGAGAGGAGGTCGTACAGTGAGGGAAAAAAGTATTTGATCCCCTGCTGATTTTGTACGTTTGCCCACTGACAAAGAAATGATCAGTCTATCATTTTAATGGTAGGTTTATTTGAACAGTGAGAGACAGAATAACAACAAAAAAATCCAGAAAAACACGTCAAAAATGTTATAAAATTATTTGCATTTTAATGAGGGAAATAAGTATTTGACCCCTCTGCAAAACATGACTTAGTACTTGGTGGCAAAACCCTTGTTGGCAATCACAGAGGTCAGACGTTTCTTGTAGTTGGCCACCAGGTTTGTACACATCTCAGGAGGGATTTTGTCTCACTCCTCTTTGCAGATCTTCTCCAAGTCATTAAGGTTTCGAGGCTGACGTTTGGCAACTCGAACCTTCAGCTCCCTCCACAGATTTTCTATGGGATTAAGGTCTGGAGACTGGCTAGGCCACTCCAGGACCTTAATGTGCTTCTTCTTGAGCCACTCCTTTGTTGCCTTGGCCGTGTGTTTTTGGTCATTGTCATGCTGGAATACCCATCCACGACCCATTTTCAATGCCCTGGCTGAGGGAAGGAGGTTCTCACCCAAGATTTGACGGTACATGGTCCCGTCCATCGTCCCTTTGATGGAGTGAAGTTATCCTGTCCCCTTAGCAGAAAAACATCCCCAAAGCATAATGTTTCCACCTCCATGTTTGACGGTGGGGATGGTGTCCTTGGGGTCATAGGCAGCATTCCTCCTCCTCCAAACACGGCGGGTTGAGTTGATGCCAAAGAGCTCCATTTTGGTCTCATCTGACCACAACACTTTCATCCAGTTGTCCTCTGAATCATTCAGATGTTCATTGGCAAACTTCAGACGGGCATGTATATGTGCTTTCTTGAGCAGGGGGCCCTTGCGGGCACTGCAGGATTTCAGTCCTTCACGGCGTAGTGTGTTACCAATTGTTTTCTTGGTGACTATGGTCCCAGCTGCCTTGAGATCATTGACAAGATCCTCCCATGTAGTTCTGGGCTGATTCCTCACCGTTCTCATGATCATTGCAACTCCACGAGGTGAGATCTTGCATGGAGCCCCAGGCCGAGGGAGATTGACAGTTCTTTTGTGTTTCTTCCATTTGCGAATAATCGCACCAACTGTTGTCACCTTCTCACCAAGCTGCTTGGCGATGGTCTTGTAGCCCATTCCAGCCTTGTGTAGGTCTACAATCTTGTCCCTGACATCCTTGGAGAGCTCTTTGGTCTCTGCCATGGTGGGGAGTTTGGAACCTGATTGATTGATTGCTTCTGTGGACAGGTGTCTTTTATACAGGTAACAAGCTGAGATTAGGAGCACTCCCTTTAAGAGTGTGCTCCTAATCTCAGCTCGTTACCTGTATAAAAGACACCTGGGAGCCAGAAATCTTTCTGATTGAGAGGGGGTCAAATACTTATTTCCCTCATTAAAATGCAAATCAATTTATAACATTTTTGACATGCGTTTTTTTTGGATTTTTTTGTTGTTATTCTGTCTCTCACTGTTCAAATAAACCTACCATTAAATTTATAGACTGATAATTTCGTACAAAATCAGCAGAGGGTCAAATACTTTTTTCCCTCACTGTATGGTCTTTGACTAGCCTCTCGAAGCACTTCATGATGACGGAAGTGAGTGCTACTGGTCGGTAGTCATTCAGTTCAGTTACTTTCCCTTTCTTTGGCACAGGTATGATAATGGACATCTTGAAGCAGGTGTGTATAGTGGCCTGAGCTAGGGAGAGATTGAAAATGTCCAAGAACACAATAGCCAGCTGGTCTGCACATGCTCTGAGGGCACGGCTAGGGATGCCGTCTTGGCCGGCAGCCTTACGAGGGTTAACACGTTTGAATGACTTACATACGTCCACTGTGGAGACTGTGAGTGTGCAACCCGCGTTGTCATTGGGGGCTCTCCTCGCCAGCTCAGGGTCATTGTGCTCGAATCGTGAGAAAAACGTGTTTATCTCCTCCAGTAGGGTGGCGTTGGTGACAGCGATGTGGCTGGCTTTCTTTTTGTAATCCGTGATCGTTAGTAGCCACATACGCCTTGTGTCCAACCCGCTAAATTGCTCCTCCACTTTGTCCCTATACGTGTTTCGCCATCTTGATCGATCTGCGTAGGTTGTATTTATACTGTTTAACCAAACTATTGTTCCCAGGTCGCCTTGCCCTGTTTATAATCAGCATCTCGCTCTTTCAGTTTTCCTACAAGGCTGCTATCAATCCATGGTTTTTGATTTGGGAATTTTTTTTAAAGACATTATCAGTATCATGTCATCTATGCATTTTTTTATGAATCAGGTGACTGAGTCAACGCATTCATTGATATTATCTCCAGAGGCGACATGGAACATTCCAGTCGGACCAACGCTGTACAGACCTGACCACCGGAACATCCATCTTGAGTTTTTGTTTGTAGGCGGGAGAAGCAAGATAGAGTCATGGACAGAAGGGGGCCTTATACCCGTGACGAAAAGGCGTCTAGCAGTGGTCAAGAGTAGAATGTCCATGAGTTAGACAGTCGATGTGTTGGCAATCATTTGGGAGCAAAAATTGTAGACCTCCACAAGTCTGGTTCATCCTTGGGAGCAATTTCCAAACGGCTGAAGGTACAACGTTCATCTGTACAAACAATAGTACGCAAGTATAAACACCATGGGACCGCTCAGGAAGGAGACGCGTTCTGTCTCCTAGAGATGAACATACTTTGGTGCGAAAAGTGCAAATCAGTCCCAGAACAACAGCAAAGGACCTTGTGAAGATGCTGGAGGAAACAGGTACAAAAGTATCTATATCCACAGTAAAACGAGTCCTATATCGACATAACCTGAAAGGCTGCTCAGCAAGGAAGAAGACAATGCTCCAAAACCTCCATAAAAAAGCCAGACTACGGTTTGCAACTGCACATGAGGACAAAGATCGTACTTTTTGGAGAAATGTCCTCTGGTCTGATGAAACCAAAATAGAACTGTTTGGCCATAATGACCATCGTTATGTTTGGAGGAAAAAGGGGGAAGCTTTCAAGCTGAAGAACACCATCCCAACCGTGAAGCATTGGGGTGGCAACATCATGTTGTGGGGGTGCTTTGCTGCAGGAGGGACTGGTGCACTTCACAAAATAGATGGCAAGGAAAATGATGTGGATATATTGAAGCAACATCTCAAGACATCAGTCGGGAAGTTAAAGCTTGGTCGCAAATGGGTCTTCCAAATGGACAATGACCCCAAGCATACTTCCAAAGTTGTGGCAAAATGGCTTAAGGACAACAAAGTCAAGGTATTGGAGTGGCCATCACAAAGCCCTGACCTCAATCCTATATAAGATTTGTGGGCAGAACTGAAAAAGTGTCTGTGCGAGCCAAGAGGCCTACAAACCTGACTCAGTTACACCAGCTCTGTCAGGAGGAATGGGCCAAAATTCACCCAACTTATTGTGTGAAGCTTGTGGAAGGCTACCCGAAACATTTGAACAATTTAAACAATTTAAAGGCAATGCTGCCAAATACTAATTGAGTGTATGTAAACTTCTGACCCACTGGGAATGTGATGAAAGAAATAAAAGCTGAAATAAATCATTCTTTCTACTATTATTCAGACATGTCACATTCTTACAATAAAGTGGTGATCCTAACTGACCTAAGACGGAATTTTTACTAGGATTAAATGTCAGGAATTGTGAAAAACTGATTTTGATGTATTTGGCTAAGGTGTCTGTAGACTTCCGACTTCAACTGTACAACAAAGTGTCTTGTCTGCCGGAAAACCACACAAAGAAGTAGGTGAGCAGCATCTGCTGTGACTTGAAGGCAACTTCATCAAAAAACTGCATGACCTTTCATCACATGGTTTTTGTAAAGTTCACACTTTAAAAGGCGGTGACCAATGATGGTCACTGACTAGACAAAATTGTTCTGCTTGAATGTGCCCTCAGTCAAGCTCTGGCCTGTCTGCTGATGAATTCCTCTCCTGTAGGCAACAACATCTTTGTAGCTGAGATCAGTCAGTTACTAGTGGAGGGTGTGAAGGGTGTGAACTAGAGCACTGAGAGGATGGCCTATATCAGGGGTAGCCTACTCAACTACTATCGGAAAAGGTCCTAGGTGGAAAAGGTACGGATGGATGTTGTAATTTATCGTCATAGTAACAAACCCCAACCTCTCAACCCCAAACTGTTCACACCCCTGTTGTTGGTGGAAAGAAAATGTTTCTGTTTTTAAGATAATTTCTTGCAATTCTACACATTTTGCCATGAGGCGGAGATAACTTTTTGCAATTTTAAAGCTAATCTCCTGAAATTCTCCACATGTTGTCATGTCTTATGTGTGTATAATACCTGAGTGACTCAACACAATCAATTGGGGCCCCCACGGGCACATAATCTGGCCATAATAAGATTTAGATAGCTAGTTAGCCTAATTTACCAGCCTTCACATCTGTCAGTAAACGACCACTGCCCATGCACTACCAAACTGCCCATGCACTACCAAACTGCCCATGCACTACCAAACTGCCCATGCACTACCAAACTGCCCATGCACTACCAAACTGCCCATGCACTACCAAATTTCGAAATTGCACCTTGTGCATTCTATTATTGCAGCTCTCAACAGCATTATATTGAAAGCCTGACAAAGTAAACATTTGTAAATAAATTGGTATTGACCCTGTTCTGGTTGCAGATCCGGACTGCAGTCCGCCAGTTGAGTATGGCTGGTTTATATTCTGATGGACAAGGTTCAGCCCGGCCTGTTCACAACTTCCTCCTGAGAGTGCGGACGCCACTCAAACTCAGCCCCTGTCTAACCGAGCTTGGCGTATTTGGGGCTTACTTCAGGTACATTCATAGACCCATCTGTATATATTCCTTTCTTGACAACTTTACAGAGAGATGGCTATACAACTTCAAAAAAATATATCCTGAGGTGTTTATTTCTTGGTCTGACAAGAGAAAATCTAAACTATTGTTATTAAGCCCTTGCAGAGAAACCACATGACCAAAATCACATAACTGGTGTTACATCATAGAGAGGGCAGAGCAAGCCTTAAACAGGAAGCTCACCCCGCAAAGCACATGGCAAGATCAGTGACATAGCTTTTTTTCTTTTTTTGATGTTAAGGTTATAAAACTGTCAAATAATACACTGTCCCAAATTGTGATGTAATACATAATAAAGTTGTCCATTTTTTGTTGTTGTTGTCCCACTTTACCAATCATACTGTAGGTAGCTAAAGTAGGACAGCTTGGAGTAGCTGAGGTTGGACAGTCTTATGGGCTTTTCCAATGGAGGAAAGAGATCCAGTTTACAATAGGGACCCCCTGTGCAATAGTATCTAATAATTCCCAACAATACACACAAATCTAAAAGTAAAATAATGGAATTAAGAAATATATAAATATTAGATCGAGCAATGTCGGAATGGCATTGACTAAAATACAGTAGAATAGAATACAGTATATACATATGAGATGGGTAAAGCAGTATGTAAACATTATTAAATTGACAAGTGTTCCATTATTAAAGTGGCCAGTGATTCCAAGTCTATGTATATAGGGCAGCAACCTCTAAGGTGCAGGGTTGCGTAACTTGGTGGAAGCTGGCTAGTGATGGCTATTTAACAGTCTAATGGCTTGAGATAAAAGCTGTTTTTCAGTCTCTCGGTCCCAGCTTTGATGCACCTGTACTGACCTCGCCTTCTGGATGATAGCGGGGTGAACAGGCCGGGGCTTGTGTGGTTTATGTCGTTGATGATATGTATTCCTCTTGTTCAAATGGGATAGGGCAGTGTGCAGTGTGATGGCGATTGCATCATCTGTGGATCTATTGGGGCGGTAAGCAAATTGAAATGGGTCTAGGGTGTCAGGTAAGGTAGTGATATGATCCTTAACTAGCCTCTCAAAGCACTTCATAATGACAGAAGTGAGTGCTACGGGCTTGTAGCACTCATTTAGTTCAGTTACCTTTGCTTTATTGGGTACAGGAACAATGGTGGACATCTTGAAGCAAGTGGGGACAGCAGACTGGGATAGAGAGAGATTGAATATGTCAGTAAACACTCCAGCCATCTGGTCTGCGTATGCTCTGAGGACGCGGTTAGGGATGTCGTCTGAGCCGGTAGCCTTGCAGGGGTTAACACGCTTAAATGTCTTACTCACGTTGGCCACAGAGAAGGAGAGCCCACAGTCCTTGGTAGCCGGCCGCGTCGGTGGCACTGTGTTATCCTCAAAGCAGGCAAAGAAGGTGTTTAGCTTGTCTGGAAGCAAGACGCCGGTATCCGTGATATGGCTTGTTTTCCC
This sequence comes from Salmo trutta, assembly GCF_901001165.1. Classification (NCBI taxonomy): domain Eukaryota; kingdom Metazoa; phylum Chordata; class Actinopteri; order Salmoniformes; family Salmonidae; genus Salmo; species Salmo trutta. The sequence continues at coordinate 15,258,460 of NC_042966.1, forward strand.
TTTGTAGTCCGTGGTTGACTGTAGACCCTTCCACATATGTCTCGTGTCTAAGCCATTGAATTGCAACTCCACTTTGTCTCCGTAGTGACAATTTGCCTGTTGCCTTATGGAGGGAATAACTACACAGTTTGTATTTGGCCATATTAATGCGGTGGTTCGCGCTTTCAGTTTTGCGCAAATGCTGCCATCTATCCACGGTTTCTGGTTTGTGTAGGTTTTAATAGTCACAGTGGGTACAATATGTCTTATACACAGTGGTGTAAAGTAATTAAGTAAAAATACTTGAAAGTACTAACTTACTTATGTAGTTTTTGGGGGTATCTGTACTTTACTTTACTATTAATATTTTTCACTACTTTTACTTTAACTCCACTACATTCCTAAAGAAATAATGTACTTTTTACTCCTTACATTTTCCCTGACACCCAAAAGTACTCTTTACATTTTGAATGCTTAGCAGGACAGTAAATGTGTCTAATTCACGCACATATCAAGAGAACATCCCATGTCATCCCCACTGCTTCTGATCTGGCAGACTCATTAAACACAAATGCTTAGTTTGTAAATTATGTCTGAGTGTTGAACTGTGCCCCTGGCTATCCGTAAATTTAAAAAACAAGAAAATCGTGTCTTCTGGTTTGCTTAATATAAGGAATTTTAAATTATTTATACTTTTACTTTTGATACTTAAGTACATTTAAAACCAAATACTTTTAGACTTTTACTCAAGTACTATTTACTGGGTGACTTTCACTTTTTTTGTCATTTTCTTTTAAGGAATGTCTACTTTTACTCAAGTATGAAAATGGGGTACTTTTTCCACCACTGCATACAGTTCCTGATGAACTCAGTCACCGTATACGTGTATTCGTCAATGTTATTCTCAGAGGCTACCTGGAACATATCCCAGTCCGCGTGATCAAAACAACCATGAAGCATGGATTCCGATTGGTCAGACCAGCGTTGAATAGACCATAGCACGGGCACTTCCTGTTTGAGTTTTTGTCCATAGGAAGGGAGGAGCAAAATGGAGTCGTGATCAGATTTGCCGAAGGGAGGACATTTCGAAAAGTTGAGTAGCAGTGGTCCAATGTTGTTCCAGAGCGAGTACTACAGTCAATGTGTTTGGTAGAACTTCGGTAGCGCTATTCCTCACATTTATTTTGTTAAAATCCCCAGCTACAATATATGCTGCCTCAGGATATGTGGTTTCCAGTTTGCATAAAGTCCAGTGTAGTTCTATGAGGGCCGTCGTAGTATCGGCTTGAGGGGGAATATACACGGCTGTGACTATAACCAAAGAGAATTCTCTTGGGAGGTAATACGGTCGGCATTTGATTGTGAGGTATTCTAGGTTGGGTGAACAAAAGGACTTGAGTTTCTGTATGTTATCACAATCACCATGAGTAGTTAATCATGAAACATACACCCCCGGCTTTCCTCTTCCCAGAGAGTTCTTTGTTCCTGTCTGCACTATGTACTGAGAGCTCAGATGGCTGTACGATGGGGACAGTATATCCCGAGAGAGCCATGTTTCCGGGAAACAGAGTATGTTACAATCCCTGATGTCTCTCTGGAAGGAGATCTTCGCCTTGAGCTCGTCTACTTTATTATTCAGACACTGAACATTTGCAAGTAATATGCTTGGAAGCGGTGGATGGTGTTCACACCTCCTGAATTGGACTAGAAGTCCACTCCGAATACCTCTTCTCCGCCGCCAGTGTTTTGGAGCAGCCTCTGCAATAAGTTCAATTGCCCTGGAGGGTACAAACAAAGGATCCAATTCGGGAAAGTCATATTCCTGGTCGTAGTGCTGGTGAGTTACTGCCGCTCTGATATCCAAAAGTTATTTTGGCTGTATGTAATAACACAAAAAAATTCTGGACATGGTGCTAAATGAGTATGCTGGACAGACATCTGCTGAGGACTAAGAGTGATGAGCTCAGAATCACATTAGTGGAAAGCAAGACTGTTCTCCAGTGGTGTAAAGTACTTAAGTAAAAAATACTTTAAAGTACTTACAAACCTGGTCATCCCTACTGCCTCTGATCTGGCAGACTCACTAAACACGTGCTTCGATTGTAAATGATGTCTGAGTGTTGGAGCGTGCCCCTGGCTATACGTAAATACATTTTTAAAAAAACTAGAAAATGGTGCCGCCTGGTTTGCTTAATATACTTAAGTATATTTGAGCAATTACATTTACTTTTGATATTTAAGTATATTTATAACCAAATACTTCAACAATTTTACTCAAGTAAGATTTTACTGGGTGACTCATTTTTACTTGAGTCATTTTCTTTTGAGGTATCTTTACTTTTACTCAAATGACAATTGGGTACTTTTTCTACCACTGCTGTTCTCATGGCAGGCTTGGTTGGAGCTAGAAATGTTCGAGTCGCTTCAGGGACAATTTCTTTTGCGTTTTAGCTAGCCCTAACCCTTTTCCTAACCTTAACCCAGTTCTCCTAATGGAGGTGTGGGGGAGAGAGTGGCAGTGCTAGACAATCCACTCCTCATCTGACCTGCACTGCCCTCTGTCACATTACTAGAGGAACTGCACAGGACGGTAACGATAAGTGCCCTTCTTTGACCACAGAGAAAATTGCTGCTCCCCAGCTAAAGTAGATTTTTATTTTACCTGGTTTTGACTGTAGAATCAAACATGCGCTCTTATTGCTTGTGTAGATCAAGAATGAGCCTGATGGAGGAAGGAAAGCAGCGAGCGGTTTTCTGATGTCAACATTGTGAACAGAGTGCCATATGGTGGCAGTGGGGTTATGGTATGGGCAGGCATAAGGTACAGACAACGAACACAATTGCAGATCCTGAGGCCCGTTGTCGAGCCATTCATCCACCGCCATCATCTCATATTTCAGCATGATAATGCACGGCCCCATGTCGCAAGATCTGAACACAATTCCTGGAAGCTGAAAATGTCCCGTTGTTCTATGGCCTGTATACTCACCAGACATGTCACCCATTGAGCATGTTTGGGATGCTCTGGATCGACGTGTACGACAGACTGTCCCAGTTCCCGCCAATATCCAGCAACTTTGCACAGCCATTGAAGAGGAGTGGGACAACATTCCACAGGCCACAATCATCACCCTGATCAACTCTATGCGAAGGAGATGTGTCGCGCTGGATGAGGCAAATGGTGGTAACACCAGATACTGACTGGTTTTCTGATCAATGCCCCTACTTTTCTTTTAAGGTAGGCCATTCTGTATTCCCAGTCATGTGAAATCCACAGATTAGGGTCTAATGAATTTATTTAAATTGACTGATTTCCTCATATGAACAGTAACTTAGTAAAATCTTAGAAATTGTTGCGTTTATATTTTTGATCAGTATATTTCAATCTGTTTGTCTGCATATTTCAAGACATGGCATAAATATGGGGACGATTCTCTTTATTTTTTGGGGGACCGAAAACGTGGAAATGAATCAATCCGTCATCACTAACACAATGGAAAAATCGAATAATTTATTATTGAAATAGCATGGGCGACCGAGAAAAATAAATTGATACAATTTAAGGCCAAGTGGCAAACAATAGTGCAGGCACTAGGGATGGGAGTGTGAGCATGTGTGTTTGTGTGAGTCTGTAAGTTGTTGTTCGCATGTATAAGTTAGTATATGGAATTAATAAAAAACGGAAAAACGAAATATAAAAGAAAAGAATGAGCCTCAGGTATTGGCGCTCTAGCCAACAGCGCGCAGATACACGAACTGTACAGTAAAGTCTACATGATGAGATTATTTTTATTTGTCAAACGGCAGCCCAGCATTGATGATCATGTCACCAGAATAAGACCCTCGATATTTATTGGAAAGGAGCGTCAAGCTCATCAACTTGCACAGTTCATCTTAATCAGCATGATTTTTTTTCACTGGCTAACGTTGAAGTTCAGCTAGCCACGGTTAGCCGTCCTCAGCTGTCCATTAGCTCGAAAAGCTATCGCCAGTTTTTGTACAGCGCGACTCAGACCAGAGCATATCGGACCTATTCTCTCTCCTTTCCCCGATTTCTACCGCAGGCTCTGGACATTTACACCTGGATCTTGCAGCTAACTAGCTGCTACCTGAGTGACTATTGGCAACGTCGGTCACGGAATTAACACACATTATTGCGGAGCTGGCCAGCTAGCCAGCTGAGGAGTTCCGTCAGCCACTCGTGGGCTGTTCCTGAGCTAGCCAGCTGAAGTGTCTCCTGGGCTACAACTCACCTATCCTGACCCGTTTTACTGCCGATGCGGAGCCCCATCGGGTCTTCACGACTGGACCACCGACGTTATCTGCCCGAGGGAGTTATCCAACTGGCCCCTCCGTCGCGACGTAACCTGATCGCCCATCTGCGGCCGGCTAATCGTTAGCTGTCTTTTCGGCTGCGATCTGAATAGGTCTATCGGACACTTTTCTTGGGCCACTATAACTAACTATTTTGCCAACTTGGACAGGTCCCCCCTTCCACACGGAACCCCACTAACCCACAGACGGAAACGCACGAGGTGGCTAAAAACAGACCTCCCTCCCATCTTCCACCAGCTTGCTACCTATGGCCCGGCTAGCTGTCTGAATCTCACTGGACCCTCTGATCACTCGGCTAAGCATGCCTCTCCTTAATGTCAATATGCCTTGTCCATTGCTGTTCTGGTTAGTGTTTATTGGCTTATTTCACTGTAGAGCCTCTAGCCCTGCTCATTATACCTTATCCAACCTCTCAGTTCCTCCACCCACACATGCTATGACATCTTCTGGTTTCAATGATGTTTCTAGAGACAATATCTCTCTCATAATCACTAAATGCCTAGGTTTACCTCCTCTGTACTCACATCCCACCATACCTTTGTCTGTACATTATACCTTGAAGCTATTTTATCGCCCCCAGAAACCTGCTCCTTTTTCTCTCTATTCTGGACGTCACAGACGACCAATTCTCATAGCTTTTAGCCGTACCCTCATACTTATTCTTCTCTGCTCCTCTGGGGATGTAGAGGTGAATCCAGGCCCTGCAGTGCCTGGCTCCACTCCTACTCCCCAGGCGCTCTCTTTTGATGACTTCTGTAACCGTAATAGCCTTGGTTTCATGCATGTTAACATTAGAAGCCTCCTCCCTAAGTTTGTTTTATTCACTGCTTTAGCACACTCTGCCAACCCGGATGTCCTAGCTGTGTCTGAATCTTGGCTTAGGAAGTCCACCAAAAACTGTGAAATCATCATCCCTAACTACAACGTTTTCAGACAAGATAGAACGACCAAAGGGGGCGGTGTTGCAATCTACTGCAGAGATAGCCTGCAGAGTTCTGTCCTGCTATCCAGGTCTGTACCCAAACAATTTGAACTTCTACTTCTAAAAATCCATCTCTCCAAAAACAAGTCTCTCACCGTTGCCGCCTGCTATAGACCCCCCTCGGCCCCTAGCTGTGCTCTGGACACCATATGTGAACTGATTGCCCCCCATCTATCTTCAGAGCTCGTGCTACTAGGCGACCTAAACTGGGACATGCTTAACACCCCAGCCATTCTACAATCCAAGCTTGATGCCCTCAATCTCACACAAATTATTAATGAACCCACCAGGTACAACCCCAAAGCCGCAAACTCTGGCACCCTCATAGATATCATCCTAACCAATGTGCCCTCTAATTACACCTCTGCTGTTTTCAACCAAGATCTCAGCGATCACTGCCTCATTGCCTGCACCCGTAATGGGTCAGCGGTCAAATGACCTCCACTCATCACTGTCAAACGCTCCCAAAAACATTTCAACGAGCAAGCCTTTCTAATCGACCTGGCCCTGGTATCCTGGAAGGATATTGACCTCATCCCGTCAGTAGAGGATGCCTGGTTATATTTTAAAAATGCCTTCCTCTCCATCTTAAATAAGCATGCCCCTTTCAAGAAATTTAGAACCAGGAACAGATATAGCCCTTGGTTCTCCCCAGACCTGACTGCCCTTAACCAACACAAAAATATCCTGTGGCGTTCTGCATTAGCATCGAACTGCCCCCGCGATATGCAACTTTTTAGGGAAGTTAGAAACCAATACACACAGGCAGTTAGAAACGCCAAGGCTAGCTTTTTCAAACAAAAATTTGCTTCGTGCAACTCCAACTCTAAAAAGTTCTGGGACATTGTAAAGTCCATGGAGAATAAGAACACCTCCTCCCAACTGCCCACTGCACTGAGGATAGGAAACTCTGTCACCACCGATAAGCCCATTATAATTGAGAATTTCAATAAGCATTTTTCTACGGCTGGCCATGCTTTCCACCTAACTACCCCTACTGCATTCAACAGCACTGCACCCCCCACAGCTACTCGCCCAAACCTCCCCTATTTCTCCTTCTCCCAAATCCATTCAGCTGATGTTCTGAAAGAGCTGCAAAATCTGGACCCCTACAAATCAGCTGGGCTTGACAATCTGGACCCTTTCTTTCTAAAATTATCTGCCGAAATTATTGCAACCCCTATTACTAGCCTGTTCAACCTCTCTTTCGTGTCGTCTGAGATTCCCATAGATTGGAAAGCAGCTGCTGTCATCCCCCTCTTCAAAGGAGGTGACACTCTTGACCCAAATTGCTACAGACCTATATCCATCCTACCCTGCCTTTCTAAGGTCTTCGAAAGCCAAGTCAACAAACAGATTACCGACTATTTCGAATCCCACCGCACCCTCTCCGCTATGCAATCTGGTTTCAGAGCTGGTCATGGGTGCACCTCAGCCACGCTCAAGGTCCTAAACGACATCGTAACCGCCATCGATAAGAAACAATACTGTGCTGCCGTATTCATTGACCTGGCCAAAGCTTTTGACTCTGTTAATCACCACATCCTCATCGGCAGACTTAGTAGCCTTGGTTTCTCAAACGATTGCGTCGCCTGGTTCACCAACTACTTATCTGACAGAGTTCAGTGTGTAAAATCGGAGGGCCTACTGTCTGGACCTCTGGCAGTCTCTATGGGGGTACCACAGGGTTCAATTCTTGGGCCAACTCTTTTCTCTGTATACATAAATGATGTCGCTCTTGCTGCTGGTGAATCTCTGATCCACCTCTACGCAGACGACACCATTCTGTATACTTCTGGCCCTTCTTTGGACACTGTGTTAACAACCCTCCAGACGAGCTTCAATGCCATTCAACTCTCCTTCCGTGGCCTCCAACTGCTCCTAAACACAAGTAAAACTAAATGCATGCTCTTCAACCGATCGCTGCCTGCACCTGCCCGCCTGTCCAGCATCACTTCTCTGGACGGTTCTAACTTAGAATTTGTGGACAACTACAAATACCTAGGTGTCTGGTTAGACTGTAAACTCTCCTTCCAGACTCACATCAATCATCTCCAATCCAAAGTGAAATCTAGAATTGGCTTCCTATTTCGCAACAAAGCATCCTTCACTCATGCTGCCAAACATACCCTCGTAAAACTGACCATCCTACCAATCCTCGACTTCGGCGATGTCATTTACAAAATAGCCTCCAATACCCTACTCAACAAGCTGGATGCAGTCTATCACAGTGCCATCCGTTTTGTCACCAAAGCCCCATATACAACCCACCACTGCGATCTGTATGCTCTCGTTGGCTGGCCTTCACTTCATAATCGTCGCCAAACACATTGGCTCCAGGTCATCTACAAGACCCTGCTAGGTAAAGTCCCCCCTTATCTCTGCTCACTGGTCACCATAGCAGCACCCACCTGTAGCACGCGCTCCAGCAGGTATATCTCTCTGGTCACCCCTAAAGCCAACTCCTCCTTTGGTCGTCTCTCCTTCCAGTTCTCTGCTGCCAACGACTGGAACGAACTACAAAAATCTCTGAAATTGGAAACACTTATCTCCCTCACTAGCTTTAAGCACCATCTGTCAGAGCAGCTCACAGATCTCTGCACCTGTACATAGCCCATCTATAATTTAGCCCAAACTACTACCTCTTCCCCTACTGTATTTATTTATTTTATTTATTTTGCTCCTTTGCACCATATTATTTATATTTGAACTTTGAACTTTCTTCAAACTACAAATCTACCATTCCAGTGTTTTTCTTGCTATACTTTATTTACTTTGCCACCATGGCATTTTTTTGCTTTTACCTCCCTTATCTCACATCATTTGCTCACATTGTATATAGTCTTATTTTTTTTTTTCTACTGTATTATTGACTGTATGTTGTTTACTCCATGTGTAACTCTGTGTTGTTGTATGTTGTCGAACTGCTTTGCTTTATCTTGGCCAGGTCGCAGTTGTAAATGAGAACTTGTTCTCAACTTGCCTACCTGGTTAAATAAAGGTGAAATAAAAAATAAATAAAAAATGTCCTGACAAGTCGTAGTGCGAGGACCACACGTCATCGTGTCACTCCAAGTTTAATTCGATGTGATTGTTATTATATCCACCGACATTTCTCGCATAATTCGTTTTACCGACACAAAAAGATTCCACCTTGTCTAGCGTATTTTGTTTTGTCGACATTTTGAAAGTTTACCGAACATTTTGAAAGTTTCCATCAGGCCTGGCCTGTCATAACATTTGTTTCATCCGACATGCATTTACTCGCATGAAAAAGTTTGGATGGAAACCTGGTTAATCACATAGCATTTTACCGCAGGTTTTTAAATCCGAAAAACGTGTGGCCAGTTGAATGTGGCCACGAGTTGCTGACGTGACGGTAAAAAATATGATCAGTAGGCTACTGAATTACCAAAACTGGTATCGCTTCAGACACACATCTCTGGTGTTATCATAACAGCAGTGTAATAGCGTCCCCTAGCAACACTGACCCGCTATGACACTGTGAATGTGGATCACAATATATAGGCCTTTTGTTTTGCTCTTAAAATACCCCTCACCCTCTCCTCTCCTTTCCACTCTGTCCTCTTCACTCAGGGCAGTTGGACAGAAAGCCTCGAAGAGGGCTGGTTCGGGGGTCAGAGCAGTATGTGTGATGGGGTCAGCGGGTTATTTTGGGAGGATCTATCAGCATCCTGCAGAGTGACATGACACGTGTGGTGGATATAAAACACACACACACACACACACACACACACACACACACACACACACACACACACACACACACACACACACACCTTCTCACCCCCTGTGCCCCCCCCTGACAGCCAACACAGCATTCCACTGTTAGCAGACGGAAACCAGTCCCCCCCCTCTCTCTCTCGCTCTCTCTCTCTCTCTCTCTCTCGCTCTCTCTCTCTCTTTCTCTCTACCCCCTTCCCTCTCAACCCCCCCTCTCTCTGGGTGGAGTGGGCTGGGTCACAGAGGAAGTATGTCAGACCAGTGAGACAGCACATACACAGAGCAGTTGGAAGAAGCAGAGAGACATACACTCGGTGTGCAGTGTGATTTAGTGTGTGTGTGTGTTACTGAGTAGTGATGGTAGCAGAGGAGGTGGTGGTCTCTCTCTCAGGAGGGGCTCCATGGGGCTTCAGACTGCAAGGAGGAGCAGAGCATCAAGCACCACTGCAGGTGTCCAAGGTACGACTTGTGTGTGTGATAGAGCGGGGTAGGTGGAACAACAGGTTATGTGTCTGTTATACGGTGGGCTGTGGAGACAGGATGGGATGAGTATGTGTGGAAAAGAGTGGAGGACGGGGGCAGATCATGGAGTAACAGTTGCAGGAGAGGGTTAGGGAACAGCGGGTGGTGGTCTATATAGATGGTGGTCTCGGGCCGTCAGAGTTCTGCCCTCTCCATGTCGTGCGCTGCCTGGTCATTACTGGTACCATAACTTGAACCCTCTGGCACAAAAAGACTGCTGTGGCATCAGCCAGGTGGGTGCTACACATTGGTAGAAGCCGGCAAGTTCTCCCTTCCCCCCATGTAATGTAAAGCACGTTGAGCTGCTGGGCAAGTTCTGTAAGGCATCATTATTATCATTACTTAGCTGTGGCTACGTAACCCTTCATAAAAAACTCTGTTTGGTCTGTTTGTTTGGTCTGTTTGGTTGTCATGGTGATTGGATTTTAGGGACTGTGGGTCATGGGCTGACCCTAATGGACACATGATCTATGACCTTTCTTGGTGTTTAAGTGTGTTTCATCTCTATGTATTAACGTGTGTGTGTGTGTGTTTGAGATGGTGTGTGATCAGGAATTATTGTGTTGTCTCTGTCGGTGTCGTATGCTAGTAAAACACGAGCACAGGAATTGAGGGCATGCTCTCTAAGTGGACGCACAGAAACACACACACACACACGCAGACACATTGGTGTTGACGGGGCAGAATGCATTTAATCTAACCAGAAAAGATATCGTGAAACGCTGGGCCATGACCTGACTCTGCTTGGCATAGATGTTCGTACTGGGTTCTATTTTATTCTATTCTATAAACCAGGGGTGGCCAACCCTCCCCATGGGAGAGATAAAGGAAATGCAGGCCTTTTCTCCATCACACCTTTCAGCTAAACAAGGTCCTGATGAGCAGCTAATCACGGTTCTGTTGCCATTGCCAGACAAGGTCACCTCTAGTTTTATCTGTAGTGGTGTGTGTGTGTGAGAGAGAGAGAGGCCTTTTTTTTCCATGGCCTGCTCCAGCTCCTCTTAAATGAGCTATTCTGATCCTACGGACCTCTCTACTCCTAGCTGGGCTTATCTGAGGCACGTCTGCCCTCCACATACTCACACACACACACACACACACACACACACACACACACACACACACACACACACACACACACACACACACACTGTCTGGTGTTGTTGACCGGTAGAGGTGAAAGGCGGTGAGTAACGTAAATGCTAATGCTAACCATGCTAATTTGAGGTCGACATTCACCATATAAAGTGTGTTAAAAGGCTACATCCCCGGTTAGCTGCTCCGTGGGTCCGTCTAGAAATGTGGCTGGTCCTACTGCCGGGGTTTATTTTGGGGTGTATGGGGAACACATGGTGAATGTGAGGCATGCCCTCTGCCCAGGGCCTGCAATGTGTGTATGGAAGGAGAAAGGGGGGGTGCATCTGTCTAATACCCCCTCTCTCACTGTGTTCTCCTGCAGTGGCTGGATGTGTGTGTGTGTGTGTGTGTGTGTGTGTGTGTGTGTGTGTGTGTGTGTGTGTGTGTGTGTGTGTGTGTGTGTGTGTGTGTGTGTGTGTGTGTGTGTGTGTGTGTGTGTGTGTGTGTGTGTGTGTCAATGGGGTAGAGGTGTCTTATTGGATGGTCTGTGTAGTACCAGATTTTGTGTGAAGAAACTGCACTCGACAGGTGACCTAACTTTGTAGAACTAACCGTGCTTGTGTGTGGTTGGTTTGAGAGTCCTTTGTCCTTTAGATATTCGGCTGTTTAGCATGACATGTCTCTGCTATCTGTCGTCTGTCACCTGCTCTTTCTTTCCCTCCCTCTCTCTTTCTCTCTCCCCCCTTTCCTTCCACACCCCATCTCTCTCCCTGTGTCTCTCTTAACCGGCTCTCTCTATCCTCCTCATTTCTCTCTCTCCTTCTTCCCCCCCTCCCTTCACCCCTTCTCTTCACCCCCCCCTCTCTCTCTCTCCATGTCTATAGAGCTCTGCTTCCACCCCCCAACCCCCCTTCAGTAAAGATAGGTTTATGACATCATTGCCTAAATTGTACCACCCTTCAGCCCCCCTCCCCCTCCTCATATCCCAGAAGCGATGATGACCTCACACCCCATAACCTCATAACTGAGTTGTCCCCCCCTGTGATTCCATGCTGCTGGATTGAGGCTGTGTGTGTGTGTGTGTATATGTTAATTTGTGTGTTGTGTGTTGCAGGTGCGACGGCGCAGTAAGGCATGCAGGGCTGGCCTGAGGGAGGAGGATGAGTTGGTTGCCATTGGCGACCGTGTGTGTGCCGAGCTCAGCCACGCTCAGGCCATGACCCTCATCGACTCCCACCGGCACACACTCAACCTCAGGATCAAGAGGTCAGAGCACACACACAGACGCACGCATGCACACACACACACACAAGCAAATACACACATACACTAGACTGATACAAGTATATAATAAGCAAAGCAGATACAGACATGAACACACACACACACACACACAGCCTGACTATCTTTCTCCATTTCTCTCTGTCTCCAGGTCTAGGTCTGGGGTCCACACTGTGGCCGTGTCAGGTCGTACACCTACACATATAGCTACACACACATACACATCCACACACCCCGTTCTCTCCCCCACTGACGGGCCAGCCTGCCTCACCATCACCTCCCCCCCTGACAGTGAGGCCTACTATGGAGAGACGGACAGTGACGCGGACACACACACACACACACACCGCCGTCAGCGACGCACACCTCCACATACACGCTCTCCAGGTCGCCAGCAGCAGGAGGAGGAGACCTCGGAGTTGAGCGGGTACGAGACAATAATCATCCCCAACCTTGCTTCCTGGTTTGTACTATGACATCTTCACCTATCCAATCCCTCTCTCTCTCTCTTCCTCCAGGTATGAGAGCGCTCCAGATGGAGGGGTTTCCCTGCAGGGGCCCTGGGAGCAACTACCCACATTTGGAAACGGGGTGATCCAACAGTGGGAGCAGCCAACAGGATTGGGAACAGGGGGGATTCAACCTGGAGTACCACGGAGGGAGGTGGTCTACCAACCCCAACCCCCCCAGTCCCAGCCAGAGTGGACCCACCCAGCCCAGCCCGTCCCACATCCTGAGCAGGGGGACCCGACGGGGGGAAGAGAGGCGGAGGGAGAGGGAGACAGTGGTTTCCAGGAGGCAGGGGGGAGTTTGGTTCTGGCCTGCTCACCCCTGGTGTCTCCAGAGCGGGCTAAAGGAGCCATGATGCTGGGTTCCAGCCGACAGATGGTTCCCATGGTGGGCGCCCAGCTGACCCCACTCAGTGATGATCTATCTACTACGTACAAGGACAAGGCCAGGCAAGCCAGTGAGTGCACTATACCAGATACCCTACACACTATACACACTACGGCCTACACGTGAACCCTTCGGGCTGCTTTGAACGGTCTCTGCGAAGCCTGTGGGTTGTCTGAGTGTTGAGTGTGTGTGGGAGTAAAGGTGTCTGAGCTGTGATAAGACCCCCTCTGGTGTTGTTCTGCTGTAAGTTCAGCCTCTCACCTTGTGGTCAGCTAGGAGGGGGTTGTTAGAGAGAGAGAGAGAGAGAGGGAGGAAGGGGGGAGGAAGAGAGGAAGAGATATTTCCAGTTGCTGTCTATCCTATGAATCAAAGCCTTCATCTCCTATTTTCATCTCCTATTTCTGCCCCTTAGTCTCTCCAGTCAGTATTCTAAGCCCTGGTCTCCTCCAGAGTATTTATAGTTGGGCAGCTAGCATTCCCATCTAGCGTTGATGGACATACGGACACAACTGACCTCACATTTAGTGATCCACACAGCTGAATGTGCAATGGGGGAGGGGGCAGCAAACATGATCAATGATATGTACCCTATTTACATGATCAATGATATATACCCTATTTACATGATGAATGATATGTACCCTATTTATATGATCAATGATATATACCCTATTTACATGATCAATGATATATACCCTATTTACATGATCAATGATATATACCCTATTTACATGATCAATGATATGTACCCTATTTACATGATGAATGATATGTACCCTATTTATATGACCAATGATATGTACCCTATTTACATGATGAATGATATATACCCTATTTATATGATCAATGATATGTACCCTATTTATATCATCAATGATATATACCCTATTTACATGATCAATGATATGTACCCTATTTACATGATGAATGATATGTACCCTATTTATATGACCAATGATATGTACCCTATTTACATGATGAATGATATATACCCTATTTACATGATCAATGATATATACCCTATTTATATTATTTGAATCTGTAAATAAGGTTTCAAGGATACTTTATGTGAAAAACAACATTCTTCCCATGAAGCTAGACATTCGTACTGTATGTCTGACCTGCTTAGATGACTACATGAATGTCTCACAGCTGTCTACCTCACCCTGAACTATAGCAGTTGGTTGTGACTCACTGATTTTCATCCCAAGCATGGTTTTAGCCTGCTGAGCTAAAGCCTAGGCATTAGTTTGAGGCGCTAATGCAAGTCTTCAGGTTTCAGGCAAGGTTACATCTTGGACAAAGACAATAGTGACAGACTATTGATTGAGGGGACAGGTGACCTGCCCTTTCTCATAATACACACGTACACAGCTAAGAGTAATGAGTAAGTTGTTCTTGACGACCTAGAACAACACACACACACACCTTTTACAAGGTTGTTGTGTGGACATTCCTTGCGCGTATGTGAGGCGGGTGAAGTAAGGGGGAGAACCCGATAGACTGTGTGTGTGCATGCACGTGCGTGTGCCCAGACAGGTGTGCAAAGGATGTTCCCCCATGATGAAAGGGGGGCATGACTGAACAAGGTTTGGGAAGCGCTGATCTCGCTAATGATTAGCACAAATACAGACGGGGAACTCCATGCTTCAGTCTATGTATTTATTGGCACTATGCAGCATCAGTTAGGCTACAGGTGATAATGCCTATTGCTAAGTAATACAGCAGCCTGATAATATAGACCAATATGTTGTTAGGCTCATTTCTGGACATTCATTTTGAAGGAAAAGTTGCCAGAACTGACTTTCTCACAGTCATTCTACAAACAAAATGACATGCCAAGCGTGGTGAAGGGTACACAAATAAGCATAAGCGGTTATGGCATTTAAAGGGGTATGGTGGTGACTCTCGGAACTGATTTTGATAGTTTTCCCAATTATTGGCAAAAAATCGGAATTGGGCAGACTGTGTAAACACAGCCTTAGAGTTAGACCAACAGTTAAAAAGTAATAGGGACATTATTGGTATTTCAGATGAGATTGGGATATATTGACCATATTATCATGAATATTTTGTATTTTCTCTTCAAAATTCACCAGGAACAACCATTTCACAGCTATTTTTTTAAGTCTCCTGGGGGGGCAGGTCCCCGAACCCCCCTAGAAAGGTGTTGACCCCGGTATCCATTAACCCTGACCACCGAATATGTAACACAAAGTTACGCCCTGGCAGACAGGGATGTGGATACTGACCGACAGTCTAACAGGTCACTGCTCAACTGGGGAGTAGGGGGAATTTAGAGCTTTGAGCCCCCCAGCACACTCTCCTGTCTGTCAGGGTTGAGCCCCTCCCTACTTGTTGATGGTGTCACCTATCATGGTGTCAACATGGATTTGAGTGACATTCCAGATGCTATGATGTCATTCTGTTGATCACAGACATAATTCTAACCAGACCGTTCTTATTCATTTCAGTTACTTATTTAATCAGGGGCATCATTTCAGCTAAACCTTGGTTATGGCAAAGTGACAGGGATTTCTTAAAAAAAAGGGACTGCATTTACTGCTTATCTCCAAATTGCATTTTAGAGTTTGTACATTTTGTAGAACAGCAGAAACAAGCAAAATTGACTCAAGCCATTATCACCTTGTTGCTGTTAGTTAACTCACCTGTCAAAAAGGTACTTAAAATTTGATGCGCTAGCTCAGCGCCGGGATTAAAACTCCAGTTTAGTTTCATGTTAAGTCAGATGGCTTTGGCAGTTACCTAACCAAAGCCATCTACTACAGCCATCTTCACCTCTGCAATGTGTTGAGAAAAAGTCCCGCTGTTCCCTGCAGCTGCATCGATGCGCTCTCCATAGAGAGAAAGAAGCGAAGCAAGAGGTTTCATTCTCGTCAAAATCTGTCCAAAATAAACCCAGTCTGTTTCTATGGGCTTATTTTGACCTAAGCTTGTCGCTTGCCTTCCCGAAAATGACTCCCATTGTTAGGGCAGAGACATGAGTATCTCGTCATTAATTATAGATCTCTGCTCTATATAAAGCCAGACATACAAACAAATACCACTAAACTGCATTTGCATTTTAATCAAGATTGGAATGATTTTAATAGCCTATTTTAAATCATTGGTGTTGAGCTATGATATGGTGACTGCCATACCCAATTGACACTCCTGTATTTAATCCTCTGTTCTCTCTTACTCTCTCTCCCTCTCCTCCCCCCTCCTCACATCCCTCCCCATGTCTCCCAGAGCTGCAGAGAGGAGAGAGTGCGGTAGAGAAGCAGGTGAAAGAGGCTCGTACTAAATGTCGTTCCATCGCCTCCCTGCTCACCGACGCTCCGTACTCCAACTCTAAAGGAGTTCTCATGTTCAAGAAGAGACGCCAGCGTGCCAAGAAGTACACCCTCACCTGTTTCGGCCGCGCGGAGGGGGAGGTGGGTCCTGAGACTGGGGGAGAGACGGAGGGAGAGGAGGAGGAAGGGATTTCCTTCCTATCGGGTTCAGAGGTGGATGAAGAGGGCTTCGCTGGAACCTTTGACCCCACCTGGGACAGCGGATACCTAGACCTGCTGGATAGGAGGAGCTCCGCCTGTCCATCCACCTATAACTCAAGGTCCCAAACACCAACCAATCACAGCTCAGGGTTGGATTCCTCGGCTTATCAGAGCCCAGAGATTAATGTGTCAATCAATCAGGGCTCTGTGACGAATGCCCCTGCCTATCAGAGCCCAGGGCTGGACTCCATTGCCTATCAGGGGAAAGAGACGGAGCAGTATGAGCAGCAAAGGAAAATGGCCACCCATGTCGCCTATAACCCCGCCCCTAACCCCGCCCCTAACTCCTCCCCGGCCGCAGGTTTGTCAAATGGGGGCCCTGTAGGGGTGAGTCGGGCCAGTGTGGTTCTGACCCTCCCCTCTCACACACCTATCCTCCAGCCTGACCTAAACCCTAACCCTAACCCGCCTGGAGGGATCCATAACCGCACGGCATGCCCCTTCACCTCAGGCCTCGCCCCATCTCGCCCTCCAGCCACCCCTGTCATCTTTCGACCCGTCCAGCCCATTCCTGCCGTAACAATGGTTTCCAAACCCACCGCTGCGGTATCCATGGTGACCATTGCCCCTCCTCGCCCTTCAGGGGGGCCCCAGGCAAGGAGAGCGGTCTCCAGTACCTCTCTCTACATCCCCCCTAGACCTGCTGCAGCCATCCTCTCTCCTCCTCCCTCTGTCCTCTCTCCTCCTCCTGTTCTATCTCCTCCCTCTCTGGCCTCAGCTCCCTTCTCTCCTACCTCTCAACCTTTCACTCCTCCCTCTGTCCATATTGCCACCTTCTCTCCCTCTTCTGCCTCCCATTCTCTTCCTAATCATCCTCCTCAACCCACCCAACACTTCTGCTCCTTGACTGCTCCTCAACCTTTCTCTCCACCTCCTCCTGCCCCCACTCAACACTTCTCTGCTCCTCCTCGACAACCTTTCTCCCCTCCTCCTGACGCCCCAGTCTATCCATCCTCTGCTGTGGCTGCCCAGCCCTTTTCTGCTCCTCCTTCTCTTAATCAATCATTCTCTCCTTCCTATCCCACACCTTACTCTCACCCACCCCCCCTTCCTCAGACCCAACTCCCTCCTCCCCTGACCTTCAACCCCTATGTTGCCATAGCGACCCCCTCCACTGCCCAGCCCCCATCCTCTGATTCACTGTCCTCCCGTGAGCAGCGTATCGCCGTCCCCGCCTCCAGAACAGGCATACTTGCGGAGGCACGTCGCCGCAGCAACAAGAAGCCCATGTTCCGTCCGTCTGTGGAGAACAAGAAGGACGTGTCTCCCAACCCGGCCCTGCTCGAGCTGCTCCAAAACCCGGACGCACCAACCAGGATGGGTCCACGCCCCGGTCCCGGTCCCGGCTCCATGGGGCCTAGTGGAGGAGTGGGAGGTGTGGAGACTGGAGGTGAGTCTGGCCCTGAAGAGGACTGGTTGAGGCTGGGGGCCGAGGCCTGTAACTTCATGCAGGCCCGGAGAGGCCCCAAGCCCCCTCCTGTGGCCCCTAAAACGCAGAGCCCTCCACAGGTACCCCAGTTAGCGGGGAAGGGGGGTCAGCTGTTCGCCCGTAGGCAGAGCAGGATGGATCGCTATGTGGTGGAGAGCACCCCCTCCTCACCCCAACCCTCTCCCGGCCACCCCTGCCAGCTCTCTCCCACCCCCTCCCTCCCCTCTCAATTCAGATACTCCTCCAGCTGCAGAGCCCCCCCTCCCATCAGCTACAACCCCCTCCTCTCCCCCTCCTGCCCTCCCCAGGCCCAGCGCCAGAGGGTGGGGGTAGCAGGGCAGGGTGGGAGCCCAGCGGGGCATAAAGCCGCTCCTGGGGGTCAGAAGGCTCAAGGCATCAAGGCTCTGGACTTTATGAGTCGCCAGCCCTACCAGCTAAACTCCTCCCTCTTCAGTTACGGGGGCGGGACTCCCCAGCAAGCACAGGCCTATCAACAGCAGCCGCGCATGATGGGCGGCTCCTACGGGCCAAATAAGACGCCACGTGTGTATGAGATCAAGCGCTTCTCCACGCCACCTCCCACAGGCCCCTCCCCTATGATCATTGTCCCACGGTCAGCGACCACACTGGGAGAACCGCTGTGGAGGTCTGATATCATTTCCCCTCTGCCCACAGCCACTTCCTGCTACCAATCCCCCTCTAACACCCCCTGCCAGCCTCAGCCCCAGTGGGTCCCTCCTCCTCCAGCCCCCACAGGCCCCCTCCCTCAGCTCCCTAGCTTCCCCTCTGCCCATGTCCCTAACCCTCACCCCTACCCTTCCGAGCCCCATGCCCCTCAACAGGGTAACAAGCAGTTTAAGAGTGCCCCTGATCTCAGTCCTCTTGCCCACACCCCACCTCGCCCCGCCTCCACCACGCCCTCCAGAGTGCCTCGCCCCAGATTCAGCACCTCTAACCTGGGTCTGCAACCCAGCGTCTGGCGCCCCGGATCCACCATGCACTGAGATTGCAGGTCATGGATTGACACGAAGTGACAGGAATATAAATCCCCCCACATTCTGTTGTGATTTTGGTTTTTGGTCTTTGTCACGTCAAAGGAGATGTTAGTATGGTGCATTGCAGGCTTTTATTGATTTCCTGTTTGGGCACTATTGCAACTCTTGGATCACACCACCCATTTCATCACTTTTCTTCTTATGATCATTTGACCAGCTCTATTTCTCTTCGTAAATATTGTTTGATGTATAGTTGATACGCGTTGTTGATATAGTTGATATGTATAAATATATGAATGTAACATAAGTATTTAATGACAATCGGAAAGGAAAAGGGTGATCTAAAATGAGAAAGACGTGGACAGGGAGAGAAAATGGGACACGATGTGAAGTTTAATAAGGTTTATTTAAAGCGATGGGGTCGACGGAATAGAGGTGAAAATAAGGAATGAAGTTGAGTGATAAACTGATACACGGAGGATGTGCTAAAGACAAGCCTGTGGAACGAGAGAGTGAGGGAGGATGGAGAGGAGAGATAGATTAGAGGAGAGGAAATAAGAGTCCTCTCTAAGAGACAAACTGTTCCGTAATATGCCGATCTGTTAAAGACTAGGATGGACTATATGCCTGATGTGTGCTGCCGTTGTGGCTTTAGCTTGGCGGGCTAACACAGTCTCGTGGAGCGAAGACGGCCCCGGTTCAAACCCCAGTTGGTCACATAAAGGCCTGAATCTGAAATAGAGATCTGACTCCGCTACAACTATATTGTCATGATTATTGTGATTATATTCTTATTCTGAATATTATAAAATATCCTGTTTTATTTGGGGGGGGGGGCTTCATATGATTGTGTCAAGAGTATTGCACAGTAGTACATCAAGATGCATTTGTTAAATGTTTTCCCCACTTCATAAAGTGCATCCTTTATTGTTATAAGGAAGGGAGGTGAGGGGTGGAAGGGTAGGAGGTAGTGGTGATGATTTGTCTGATTGTTGATATGCGAGCTGTTAAGTTGTTATTCTGTGGTTCAGAGAAATAAAACTAGATGTGAAACTCTCCAGTTGTCTGTCTGTCTGTCTCTACCTATGTCACCAACATCATGCCACCGTCGTGGACCCCGATGTCTTGCTCCCAGACAAACTAAACAGCTTCTTTGCTCGCTTTGAGGACAATACAGTGCCACTGACACGGCCCGCTACCAAAACCTGCGGGCTCTCCTTCACTGCAGCCAACGTGAGTAAAACATTTAAAGGTGTTAACCCTCGCAAGGTTGCAGGCCCAGACGGCATCCCTAGCCGCGTCCTCAGAGCATGCGCAGACCAGCTGGCTGGTGTGTTTACGGACATATTCAATCAATCCCTATCCCAGTCTGCTGTTCCCACATGCTTCAAGAGGGCCACCATTCTTCCTGTTCCCAAAAAAGCTAAGGTAACTGAGCTAAACGACTACCGCTCTGTAGCACTCACTTCCGTCATCATGAAGTGCTTTGAGAGACTAGTCAAGGATCATATCACCTCCACCCTACCTGATACCCTAGACCCACTCCAATTTGCTTACCGCCCCAATAGGTCCACAGACGACGCAATCGCAATCACACTGCACACTGCCCTAACCCATCTGGACAAGAGGAATACCGATGTAAGAATGCTGTTCATCGTCTACAGCTCAGCATTTAACACCATAGTACCCTCCAAACTCACCATTAAGTTCGAGACCCTGGGTCTCGACCCGGCCCTGTGCAACTGGGTCCTGGACCTTCTGACGGGATGCCCCCAGGTGGTGAGGGTAGGAAACAACATCTCCACCCCGCTGATCCTCAACACTGGGGCCCCACAAGGGTGCGTTCTCAACCCTCTCCAGTACTCCCTGTTCACCTATGACTGCGTGGCCCTGCACGCCTACAACTCAATCATCAAGTTACAGACGACACTACAGTGGTAGGCTTGATTACCAACAACGACGAGACGGCCTACAGGGAGGAGGTGAGGGCCCTCGGAGTGTGGTGTCAGGAAAATAACCTCACACTCAACATCAACAAAACAAAGGAGATGATCATGGACTTCAGGAAACAGCAGAGGGAGCACCCCCCTATCCAAATCGACGGGACAGTAGTGGAGAAGGTGGAAAGTTTTAAGTTCTTCGGCGTACACATCACGGACAAACTGAAATGGTCCACCCACACGGACAGTGTGGTGAAGAAGGCTGAAGGAGCCTGAAGAAATTTGGCTTGTCACCTAAAACCCTCACAAACTTTTACAGATGCACAATCGAGAGCATCCTGTCGGGCTGTATCACCGCCTGGTACGGCAACTGCTCCGCCCACAACTGTAAGGCTCTCCAGAGGGTAGTGTGGTCTGCACAGCGCATCACCGGGGGCAAACTACCTGCCCTCCAGGACACCTACACCACCCGATGTCACAGGAAGGCCAAAAAGATCATCAAGGACAAGAATCACCCGAGCCACTGTCTGTTCACCCCGCTATCATCCAGAAGGCGAGGTCAGTACAGGTGCATCAAAGCTGGGACCGAGAGACTGAAAAACAGCTTCTATCTCAAGGCCATCAGACTGTTAAACAGCCATCACTAACACTGAGTGGCTGCTGTCAACATACTGACTCAAATCTCTTGCCACTTAATAATTAAAAATTGGTTGTAATAAATATATCACTAGTCACTTTAAACAATGGCACTTTATATAATGTTTACATACCCTACATTACTCATCTCATATGTATATACTGTATTCTATACCATCTACTGCATCTTGCCTATGCCGTTCGGCCATTGCTCATCCATATATTTGTATGTACATATTATTATTCATTCCTTTACAGTTGTGTGTATAAGGTAGTTGTTGTGAAATTGTTAGATTACTTGTTAGATATTACTGCATGGTCGGAACTAGAAGCACAAGCATTTCTCTACACCCGCATTAACATCTACTAGCCATGTGTATGTGACCAATAACATTTGATTTTATTTTGAATATGAAGGACTGGGTAAGAGTTGTATTATGATCATATGGGACAGTCTCTACCTTCATCCACTTGTGGTAATAACTGGTACTGAACTCAGTCCTGTGGCTCCCTTGGCGTTAGGCCCTTTTTCAATCTTCATACACTAACTATCACGAGCGCCCCTCCTATTTTTAGTCCTGTTAATCTCCAGTCATCTGGTTGAGTGCTGAGTGCTGGACTCTAAACAGACATCAGAAGAATCAATTCGCTCTCTATCTCCCCCCTCACTCTCTATGTCCCCCCCTCTCGCTCTCTATGTCCCCGTCTCTCTCCCCCCTCTCACTCTCTCACTCTCTATGTCCCTGTCTCCCCCCCCTCACTCTCTATGTCCCCCCCTCTCGCTCTCTATGTCCCCGTCTCTCTCCCCCCTCTCACTCTCTATGTCCCCGTCTCTCTCCCCCCTCCCCCCTCTCACTCTATATGTCCCCGTCTCTCCCCCCCCTCACTCTCTATGTCCCCGTCTCTCTCCCCCCTCTCACTCTCTATGCCCCCCCCCCTCTCGCTCTCTTGGTGGTCAGTTGTGTAACAGAGATCTGATTGATATGGGGACACAGACCCCTGTTAAAGGTGTAAATCCTGTCTGAAGGATGGACTGGACACTTCAGTATGGTGAGAAACACACTGCTCAGGGAGCGGAGGGAAGAGGGATAAGTAATTATCTTTCTCTATCCTCTATTACTTTATTCCTCCCTCCCTTTTCACACACACCCCTTAAAATCTCTCTCTCTCTCTCCCTCTCTCTCTCTCTCTCTCTCTCTCGCTCTCTCACTCTCTCTCTCCTGGTCTATACATAGACCTCAGGAGCATCTGAGAGATAGTATCAGTCTCCTCGTAGACCCTTAAGAAGCTCCTAGCCCCCCTGAACCCTTAACCTCCACCCACCCACCCACCCACCCACCCAGGCCTCCATAGCCCAGCTCCTTACTGTGCTAGGGTTTCACTCCCTCTTGGGTGTAGAGGAGGGGAGGCACTTGGACACTCTCTTGAATACTTTCAACTCTTCTCCTTCTTTCCTTCTTCTCTAATTCCTGAGGATTCTACTGAGGTAAGGCTGAGTTTGTGACATCACTTCCCACGCAATCCCACACACACACAGTCTTTAACACACACACAAGCAGTACATGTCTGTGGCGTATATAGTTGTGATAATAGGGAAAGGATGCAGGACTGATACAGGTCTAAATGTCACCAGGGTAGGGACAAGCTACCGGGCAGGAAGTGAAATGAGCTATATACCAATTGGAGAGTTGATTGAACATGGGTTTATGCCATGCAGGGCCTGCACTGTGCTAGGCTGTGCCGTGCCAGGGAGAGAAGTCCCCGCCAGTGTGAATCATGTGTCATCCGCCATACAGCAGCATATCATATCACATCATAAAATGAATGAATAAACGTATCAACGGCATCGTTTCAACTCACATCGGCTAGTAGCTGTACGGATTACGCAACGCTGGCAGACTGATAAACTCTTCAACACTTACTCGATACACCTTTGACAGCCCCGTGTTAAATCACCGGGTACTAAGTTGAACGACTACATGGTCAGTGAATGCAAACTATGCTGTTGGCCTGCTTGTTCCGAAACCATTCCATGTCCATCAGACCAGAGTGAGTTAGGAATGGGAGGTTGATGGGCGGCAGGTAGCCTAGTGGTTAAGAGCGTTGGACCAGTAACTGAAAGGTCGCTGGTTTGAATCCCCAGCTGACTAGGTGAAAAATCGATCTATATAACCCTAATTCCTCCTGTAAATAGCTCTGGATAAAGGCGTCTGCAAAAAAAAGAAATGGAAAGAGAGATTATGAGTTGTAGAGGAGGAGCGGAGTGTTTTGGGAATTGGGATGTTTGGGAATGTGCTGATTGATTATGTTTGCTGTCCTCCGGTGAGATTTATCTGCAGCTAAAACAGGAATAGCGAGCGGGACAGGAGTCCCTTCTGCTTGGGGTAACCAGACATTCAGGCTCACGTTCTCCTGAAGTTGGGGGACTTTTCCCAACGCTAACCCAGCAGGAGCTCCATAAGCCTGGCGTTCTCCCACCTCAGTGGGAGCAATATTTAGATGTTGACCTGTAATTGATTGTCTTTATTGTGTACAATATAGGCAATCCATTTTATATACAGTACCAGTCAAAAGTTTGGACACAGCTACTCATAGAAGGGTTTTTCTTTATTTTTACTATTTTCTACATTGTAGAATAACAGTGAAGACATCAAAACTATGAAATAACACATATGGAATCATGCAGTAACTAAAAAAGTGTTAAACAAATCAAAATGTATTTTATATTTGAGATTCTTAAAAGTAGCCACCCTTTGCCTTGATGACAGCTTTGCACGGTCTTGGCATTCTCTCAACCAGCTTCACAAGGAATGCTTTTCCAACAGTCTTGAAGGTGTTCCCACATATGCTGAGCACTTGTTGGCTGCTTTTCCTTCACTCTGCGGTCCAACTCATCCCAAACCTTCTCAATTGGGTTGAGGTCAGGTGATTGTGGGGGCTAGGTCATCTGATGCAGCACTCCATCACTCTCCTTATTGGTCAAATAGTTTGGCATACATTTTAAAGTGAAAAATCTTAGTCCCAAAATTACTCTGTCACTGTGGAATTGCCCTGTGTGTGTGTGTGTGTGTGTGTGTGTGTGTGTGTGTGTGTGGTGACAGTAGCACTCAACAGAGCTGCTGTGGAACATGAAGTAATAATAGCTACAGGGTGTTGGATTCCAACAGGAGCTTCAATTACAGCAGATTAAACCAATTACACCAGCTAGAGTATGGAATTTAGACCCACAGGCCCAGAGCCTCAGATTCGTGGCTCCCTAGAAACCTAAAACCTTTCCTTATCAGGTCAGTCATGTATCATCATCATCATCATCATTATCATTATCATTATCAGTCTGATTGGGATTGGTGGATGTCACCGATCGCTCTGTGATTGGCTGTTGATTTGAACTGTGTGTTTCTGATTGGTGCAGGCTCTAGCCATGCCTCTCTCAACTCCCGCCCCCCCAAAAAGGAAGAAGGCCAACAAGATCATTACTGATCTGACCAACATCACCCAGGACGGTATGACGCATGCACACGCACACACACCCACGCGCGCACACACGCACGCACGCACGCACGTACGCACGCACGCACGCACACACACACACACACACACACACACACACACACACACACACACACACACACACACACACACACACAGAGTCCTGATTTACAAGGTACTGCAAGCTACAGCTCTCAGCACAGGATTGCTTTGCCAGCTCCCAGCTTTGTGTGTGTGTGTGTATATTGTGTGGCTGGGCTCCAGGTATTATGAGTGATATCAGAGAGTGTGTAGTGGATGATGAGGAGAACGTTTTACGGGGACGAGAGCAGACCAGCCAGCTATCTGTAAAACACATTTGACACTTTTATCAGAGAGAGAGAGAGAGAGAGAGAAAGAAAGAGATATAGGGAATAGGGAGATGGAGAGACAGAAGGATCATGTAACATTTGAATATTTCCACCTTGCTCTCAGATTGGTGAAGTTGGAATTTTTGCCATGTTATTCGCAGCTATCTGCACTTTCAGATTAACAGTGCTTAGGGTTTGGGAGTTTAGACTAGAGGACGGGGGGTGAAAGAGTTAGTGGTGATATGGGTCTGGGAAGATAATATTGATTGATAATTGAATGGATTAATATAGCCCGTTTCCAGTGCTCAAATCACTTTACATAGTAAAGGTGGGACTGTGATGCTGTGTGAACTTAGCATTGGAATCAATGCAATCAGGGATATGTAAATTACAGTACATGTCATCTCATTCAATGACATTGTGTTTCCCCCTTCTACAGATGAAGAATCGGACCCCGAGGCATCAGAGTTTGATCTGGGCACTAAGATCAAGACTCCTAAAGACACCATGCTGGAGGAATTGTCTCTTATGACCAACAAGGGATCCAAAATGTTCAGGAGGAGACAACAGAGGGTGGAGCGCTTCATCGTCACCAACGAGAATATGGTGGGGGAGAGGGGGTGAGGGGTGGTGTAAGTGTACATGTGTGTGTGAGTGTGCTGATCTGGCTGTGTGTGTGTGTCCTGTCTCCTCTAGCAGAATCTCCAGAGCCTAGTTCCGTCGCTGGGGTGTGAAATGATGGCCCCACCACCCGAGCCTGAACCTGAGCACGGTAGGACTATGCACTTTTAGGACTTCTCAATTAGTTCCATTGTATCAAGTTTTAATGAACAAAAATATGAATGCAACATTCAACTATTTAAAAGATTTAAATTATTTTGCAGTTCATAGAAGGAAATCAGTCAATTTAGATAAATTCATTAGGCCCTAATCTATGGATTTCACATGAATGGGCAGGGGCGCAGCAGAATGAGGCTGGCGTGGTTACACGTGGTCTGCAGTTGTGAAGCCTGTTGGATGTACTGCCAAATTCTCTAAAACAATGTTGGAGGCGGCTTATGGTAGAGAAATTAACATTAAATGATCTTGCAACAACTCTGTTGGACATTCCTGCATTCAGCATGCCAATTGCACACTCCCTCAAAACTTGAGACATAGTGTTGTGTGACAAAACTGCATATTTCATGGTGGCCTTTTATTGTCCCCAGCACAAGGAGCACCTGTGTAATGATCATGCTGTTTAATCAGCTTCTTTATATGCCACACCTGTCATGGATTATCTTGGCAAAGGAGAAATGCTTACTATCTGGGATGTAAACAAATTTGTGCACAACATTTTAGAGAAAAAGCTTTTTGTGCTATGGACAATTTCTGGGATCTTTTATTTCAGCTCATGAAAAATGTGACCAACACTTTACATGTTGCGTTTACATTTTTGTTCAGTATAAATCAAGCACACCTCAAGTATGTAAAACTATTTGACATTCATATGTATTGAAGCGTGTTCTGATGTCAACAGCAGGGAAACTTATACACAAGCGAAAACAGTACGATGATGTCATGTTCATCTCCCCCACAGTAGAGGAGGAGGTGTTGGATAAGGAGGCGGAGAAAGAGAAGAGGAGGCAGCAGTATGTGCGTACTTATGTGTCTCCATGGGAACGGGCCATGAGGGGAGACGAGTCTCTGACTGCCACCATGCACCACTGCATGGCTGGACCACACCCCCCCCACGACATGCCCAAGTTTAAGAGCTTCAACAGGTACCGCACACACATTCACACCAACACACATATGCACACAAACACGCACGCACATACACACCTGTCGAATATAACCAGATTCAAGACCTTCAGCAGGTTACTGCATTTATTACTATGTAGACATGTATTTTGTACGTTATGATATTAATATTTGATTGACAGGTCGGCCCTGCCCTATGGCGGCTCCGAGAAGGCGGGAGGCCACATGTCCTTCGAGCCTCCTGAGATCCTATTCGCCCCATTGGAGCTGGAGCCTCTCCCTTCCCTGCAGGCGGACATTAGGTCCCGCCCCTCGTTCAACCGCACCCCCATCGGCTGGGTGTGCAACCCGGAGGACAACTCACACATCCACATGCAGTTGGACAACATGCTGCCCTTCGACGGCGAGACGGACAATCTGTAGACACACACACACACTCGCGCATGTGCACACACACACACACACGCACGCACACACACACACACACACACACACACACACACACACACACACACACACACACTGATGTACTGTATACACACACTGATGTACTGTAGACACACACTGATGTACTGTAGACACACTGATGTACTGTAGACACACACTGATGTACTGTAGACACTCACTGATGTACTGTAGACACACACTGATATAGACACACACTGATATAGACACACACTGATGTACTGTAGACGCACACTGATATAGACACACACTGATGTACTGTAGACACACACTGATATAGACACACACTGATGTACTGTAGACACACACTGATATAGACACACACTGATGTACTGTAGACACACACTGATGTACTGTAGACACTCACTGATGTACTGTAGACACACACTGATATAGACACACACTGATATAGACACACACTGATGTACTGTAGACACACACTGATATAGACACACACTGATGTACTGTAGACACACACTGATATAGACACACACTGATGTACTGTAGACACACACTGATATAGACACACACTGATGTACTGTAGACACACACAGATGTCGCCGCATGTGACAAATACAACTTGATTTGATTTACTTGCGTGAAACATAAATGCCTGAAGAGAAAAGAGACAGAAGATGATGGTGATGATCAAGTCAAATCAACTCAACGTTTATTGGCGGCGTACACAGATTTGCAGGTGTTATGGCAGATGCACGGAAATCCTTCTGTCACTAGCTCCTGCAGTAAAGTAGAATGTCTCGCAAACACCGTATAATACAAATACACAAATAACCCCCAAAATCTAAACCACAAGTCAAGTAGTAACAATCCAAGTAGATAAGGTGATGTGATGATGAAGGTGAAGAAGAAAGTGATGAGGATGATATGACAATAACCTGGACAGTTGAACATGTAGCCTAGATACTGTAGACACACCTGATGTTTCTAGTAAGCTCTGTATTTTATCCAATAAACCATTCCCTGTACAGAAAATTCTGGCTGATGAACTCTGCTTATTTGCAATTGATCACTATCCCCTCAACACATTAAAATTCAGGTCTGCTCTGCTACAGTAGCTATTGCCATGACGTAATTGGTACGTTATCACCAAGGCAGTCCCGCTCATGGACCGGTAGAGAGCGGCAAGGAGCTATTCATTCCCACAGTCTGACGTCACTCACTGTAAGTGAGCTCGGGATAACAGGCCAGCTATCGCGAGAGCAGAGTGCCGCGGCCGCAGCACTGGATGGAAGGTTGGATTGAACGCCTCTCCTCTTCTCCCTCTCCTCTCCCTCGTTCTTTTTTAACCGGGACAGCACGAGACTGGAACGGGACACGAACGGGACCCGAGGTGAGCACGCACTGTTTAAACTACATCTACGAGAGATTAAGGCAGGGACACCGGGTACTCATCCACCAGTAAAGAACGCACGCGGCAAAGTCAGTTCGAAAGTATGTGCGTATTTCCGCGCGGCCAGATGTCATCTACTGTGCGTAGGTTTTGCTCTCTCTCTCTCTCTCTCCTCTCTCTCTCTCTCTCTCTCTCTCTCTCTCTCTCTCTCTCTCTCTCTCTCTCTCTCTCTCTCTCTCTCTCTCTCTCTCTCTCTCCAGTGTTTATTACGCAGCGCTGCATGGTTCATATGGTTGAAATGGATGTAATCGATGTCCTTTACGCAGGTAGCTCAGAGGCACACACACTGGCAGCATCAGCATCTCCACGAGTGTAGCTTTGTGCATCATTACCATCATTTTAGAACAGCTAGAGATTCTGAGCACCAGATTGACACTTTCAGAGTTGGTAGATATTGTATAGATACCAAATGCTTTAAACGGATTATTGGAACTTGCTTATAAACCTTTCCGTTAGGTTATTATAATTTATTACAGCTGGTTTGTGTTAGCGGTTAACGGCCCTGGTGACTTGTTGATAGAAAGCCAACCGCAGCCCGGGTATTGATTTACCGCTGCGGTTTGGTCTCTATGATAGATGATGTTGGCTGTTACTCTTCATACCAGCACCGAGGACACCCCTGCTGCGAGCACACACACACACACACACACACACACACACACACACACACACACACACACACACACACACACACACACACACACACACACACAGCTCTTTACAATGCATGTTCTGACACCTTGCTGCGGTCTGGACCAAGCATGGCTCTCTCTGGCATTCTCTCTCTCTCTCTCTCTCTCTCTCTCTCTCTCTCTCTCTCTCTCTCTCT
This sequence comes from Salmo trutta, assembly GCF_901001165.1. Lineage (NCBI taxonomy): Eukaryota > Metazoa > Chordata > Actinopteri > Salmoniformes > Salmonidae > Salmo > Salmo trutta. The sequence goes on from NC_042966.1 coordinate 15,288,121, forward strand.
GTCTCTTTCTCTCGTCACTCAACAGAACAGAGTGGTACCAGTTAGCAGACAGACAGTGGGTTGAAGAGAAATATGTGGTCAGGTAGAACTGATGGAATTCCACTTTGGTTTGGAGGCTGTAGTTAAATCCTAATGGGCTGGTTTTGGCTTATTGTTGTCACAGTTGTTTATTGCTGGAGGAAAGGACAGGGGGATAGAGGAGGAGAAATGGGGAGAGGACAGGAGAAGAGGTGTCTACTTTTTCATTCACGCTCCTTCCTTCCTTCCTTCCTTCCTTCCTTCCTTCCTTCCTTCCTTCCTTCCTTCCTTCCTTCCTTCCTTCCTTCCTTCCTTCCTTCCTTGCCTCTCGCTCTCTCTCTCTGTCCCTCTTTATCCCTCTCTCCCCCTAATCTGTGAATAGTAGAACGTGTGAGGGTTAGTGTTTGAATTACATTATGTAAGAGAATATATTAACATATTAACATATATTTTTTATCATCCTCGCAGCAGGTCTGTGTGCACGTGCACGTGCCTGATAATCTGCGTGTGTGAGTCAGGTGTGTGCGGGTGTGTGTTTTAGTAAGGTAGAGTAATGTACATGGTGTATAAGCTGGGGGGGAATGACCTTGAGGGGGTGTTTCAGTCTTCGATCACTCTTCTACTCTCTGTCACACGCACGCATATGTATATACACGCGCACGAGTCACGGCACACACGCACGCACACACGCGTGACTCCTGCGTAGGCTACTTGGACCAATAACAGGTCAATGCATTTCCAGAGTCAATAGAACTACTACTTATAGTGAGAGTTCATTGTGAAAGTATGGGATGTCCTGAGAGGCAGCTTGACATTGGCCTAACTCTCTCATTGTGATTCCATTCTGAAGCTGTGTGTGTCTGGATATGAATTGAAATAGAATTATAGAAAAGAATGGATTTTAAGGGGGGGATGTTCTTGTTCTGTGAATGAAATGTTCTAAAATGGAGTGTTCCGTATGTAACGTCTGAATAGAGCTTCAGCGAGGGGCTGGTTCCAGAGAATAACTGAGAAAGAGAGAAAGAGGATCCTAGCCAGCGAACCTCAGAGAATTACTGAAGAAAGAGAGGGTGAGGGGAAAAGGGAGAGAAACAGAGCGAGAAAGAGAGAGAGAGTGGGGAGAATGAACTCTGGGTTCTCCCCATTGTCAGCCAGTGCTATTTGAAGCTGTAACCCAGTTACGGCGCATGCGTGCGTGTGTCAGTGCGGAGAGACTTGCGATAGGGAGATTTAAGGAAAGGGAGAGAGAGAGGGAGAGAGAGAGAGAGAGAGAGAAAGATGGATGAAGGAATTGATGAGAATGGAGAATAGAGGTCAGAATGATAGAGAGAATAAAGTATTTCAGGGGAGCGGAGTTTAAGAATGAGACCTAGGAGTCAGGCCTTTGGAAATCCAACTTTAGTTGTTTTCTTTTCTTGTAAAGAGCAAAATGCTAAAATCTTGAAAATCAATAAAGTAGATTCACCAAAAGCAAACACTGGCCTGTGGGCTAGACCAGGGATTCTCAAACTTTTTGGGGTGGGGGACTCATCAGGAACCCCCTCATAATCAGAACACAACTCAAGTGCAAAATAAATAGCCTACGAGGATTTTTACTATGACGCCAGCAGTGCATGGCTGGACAAACCGTGGTCACGTTCCCCTGCTTTGACGTTGCGTGCAGAAACCAATGGTTGCATGCTACGTAAAATCGACTGTGTCATCGACTGTGTCATCGACTGACATATCGCTATAACATATGATGTGGTTAGCTGATACTTAAAACACCTATCCAGGTGTTGTAAGGTCTGGCAGGTATCAGCAACGCCTGGGCAGAGGAACGTGCCTCAAGTCTCGGGCCCGGTGAAAGAACGTTTAAAAAGCCTGAATCTTGGCATTTGGAGAGAAAATGTAGCAGTTTTCAAGGCAATTTCCTGCAATTCTCTACATTTTTTCTTGAGGCAGAGAGATCTTTTGTTGTTGCAACTTTAAACATACACTATATATACAAAGGTATGTGAACACCCCTTCAAATGAGTGGATTAGTAGAAAATCGAGCACAGCTATTCACTCTCCATAGACAAACATTGGCAGTAGAATGTCCCGTACTGAAGAGCTCGGTGACTTTCAACGTGGCACTGTCATAGGATGCTGCCTTTCCAACAAGTCCGTTTTTCAAATTTCTGCCCTGCTAGAGCTGCCCTGGTCAATTGTAAGTGCTGTTATTGTGAAGTGGAAACGTCTAGGAGAAACAAAGGCTCAGCCGCGAAGTGGTAGGCCATACAAGCTCACAGAATGGGACCGCTGAGTGCTGAAGCGCGTAATGCGCAAATATTGTCTGTCCTCGGTTGCAACACTCACTACCGAGTTCCAAACTGCCTCTGGAAGCAACATCAGCACAATAAATGTTTGTCGGGAGCTTTATGAAATGGGTTTCCATGGCTGAGCAGCCGCACACAAGCCTAAGATCACCATGCGCAATGTCAAGCGTTGGAGTGGTGTAAAGCTCGCCGCCATTGGACTCTGGAGCAGTGGAAAAGCGTGATGAATCACGCTTCACCATCTGGCAGTCTGACAGATGAATCTGTGTTTGGCGGGTGCCAGGAGAACGCTACCTGCCTGTAAAGTTTGGTGGAGGAGGAATAATGCTCTGGGGCTATTTTTCATGGTTCGGTCTAGGCCCCTTTGTTCCAGTGAAGGGAAATCTTAACGCTACAGCATACAATGGCATTCCAGACAATTCTGTGCTTCCAAATTTGTGGCAACAATTTGGGGACAGCCCTTTCCTTTTTCAGCATGACAATTGCACAAAGCGAGGTCCGTACAGAAATGGTTGATCGAGATCGGAGTGGAAGAACTTGACTGGCCTGCACAGAGCCCTGACCTCAACCTCATCAAACACCTTTGGGATGAATTGGAATGCCGACTGCGAGCCAGGCCTATCTCCCAACATCAGCGCCCGACTTCACTAATGCTCTTGTGGTTGAATGGAAGCAAGTCCCCACAGTAATGTTCCAACATCTAGTGGAAAGCCTTCCCAGAAGAGTGGAGTCTGTTGTAGCAGCAAATGGGGGACCAACTCCATATTCATACCCATAATTTTGGAATGAGATGTTTGAAGAGCAGGTGCCCACATACTTTTGGCCATATAGTATAATATCCTGCAAATCTGCACATTTTACTATAAGGCAGAGAGAACACTTTGCAGTTTTAAAGCTTAAATTACAGTGCATTTATGTCAAATACATTTTGGGGAATAGTATTGAGTTTATAAATTGATAATTGATGTAGTACTGTGGATACCAATATCCCTGTAAGTCTCCCAGGCCCATGTTGCCCAATGTTAAGAATTGTAGATGTAAGAATTGTAATTGTAGATATTTAATATAAATTGTATTGTATTGTATTACACACTTTAAACTTATTCCACGGATCTCTTGGCCAAAAGTATTTTAATCTGTTGTTATTAATATTATTAATATTCATATATATATTTTTAAATATATATATATAGTGGATTTGTAGACTTTTGAACGGTAGTATATATATATATATATATATATATATATATATATATATATATATATATATATATATATATACTACCGTTCAAAAGTTTGGGGTCACTTAGAAATGTCCTTATTTCTGAAAGAAAATCACTTTTTTGTACGTTAAAATAACATCAAATTGATCAGAAATACAGTGTAGACATTGTTAATGTTGTAAATGACTATTGTAGCTGGAAACGGCAGATTTTTAATGGAATATCTACATAGGTGTACAGAAGCCCAATATCAGCAACCATCACTCCTGTGTTCCAATGGCACGTTGTGTTAGCTAATCCAAGTTTATAATTTGAAAAGGCTAATTGATCATTAGAAAACCCTTTTGCAATTATGTTAGCACAGCTGAAAACTGTTGTGCTGATTAAAGAAGCAATAAAACTGGCCTTCTTTAGAATAGTTGAGTATCTGGAGCATCAGCATTTGTGGGTTCGATTACAGGCTCAAAATGGCCAGAAACAAAGAACTTTCTTCTGAAACTCATCAGTCTATTCTTGTTCTGAGAAAT